>NC_090923.1:379349302-379655497 GCF_040938575.1 Ambystoma mexicanum | reverse complement strand
ATGTAAGTACCCTGTGTTTGAATGGACCGGTGTTACGAACAAAATATGTTACCGCAAATACGATTGTGATCACTTTTTGACAGTTCGGTCTAATAACGAAACACATATCTGTGACATGAAATGCTACCGGGGCAAAAACACACTTAACACCTGAGATACCCAGAGGGAGTTGGAGGCAAAAATCACAGGCAATACTTTGGTTAGGTTGACAGAATCGAGAAACACTCAGACAGGAGTTCAAGAGTCAAAGGGCCAGAGTCAGGGTTAAGTGACACCGGGGACCTGTTGCCAAAGATCACACAGTGAGACAGTTCACGATTCAACGTAGCCAAGAGTACTTCAATATTGTCAATGTTCGGAAGCAAAACGTTATAAGAAGGAGGGAAGACATACCTTATTCCAATGGTGCAGCTGGTGCCCTGGCAGTTGTTCCTGTTGGTGTCCTGCAGACCCTCGCTTCCTGAAGCTTTGAGGTGAAGGAGGACTTCTGAAGGGGGTCTGCACCACACAGGGATGAAGCCGGCATCAGCGACAATGAATAAAAGGTGCGCTCCTTAAAAACAGGAGAGGTTCTTCAGGTGGCTATCCGGACCACTACAGCAGTGTGCAGCGATTTTGACCCAAAGGCAACCTCTGGCTGAAGAAGATGAGCCAATTATCCCCAACAGGCTCAAGGGAAGAGGACTCCGGACTGGATCTTCTCTAGTCATCAAAGGGTAGATAGCTCAGGGCTGCAGCAGGACTTCACCGGGACAGGGTAGTTGCAGCAGTCATCTTTCTCTCTGCTTCTCTTCGGTTCCTTGTAGTTCCAGTGGCAACTCTGACTTCTAGTCCAAGAGACCTGCCTTTTATGCACAAAACCCACATTCACACAGCCTGGCTGTCAATCACCCAGCAGGGGGGTTGTCCAGCCGGGACAAACACATCAGACAATCATGGCAAAGTGTGACTTGGGTTTCCTAGGATACCCTGTGCAGGGGGTGACTATACCCCTCACTCACATTCAGCCCACCTAAACACCTAGGCACCAGGTGGAGGGCTTCTGGGCAGAAGCCTGCCAAAAGACGGTGAACAAAGAAGGCAAACGTAGTTTGCCACACAAAGTAAAACACAAGAAGGACTTTAACACAAAGAAATGGTGAATAAACCCAACCAGAGCCAAAAGAAAGACAATTTGGTCAAGCAGGTTTATATTTGAGGCTAATATAATAGCCTAAAACAATACCACGTTTATCTAATATAATTGCGGTAGAAAAGTTAGGGTAGATACCACTGCCACCAGCCAAGTCTAAATGTTAAAAGTGCTAAACAATGCTCTAGGAGGTACAGATAAAAAGGGACACAAAGTAACCCTTTCCAGTACTCCATGGAAGATGGGGTGTACTGGATCTGTGTTGGATTGACTAGGTAAAGTTAATGGTAACTTTACCCTTTTCTGGGGGACTGTAGTCAGCCTGAGAAATGGAGTTGGGGGGGGGGGGGGGGGGAAGTCTCAAAGACAACAAGGTGCTGTGTGAAACACAAAAGAAGGAGGCTACTGAAGTCGTGTACTTCAGAGTCCACAATCACAAAAACAGAGAAATATACCTGTAAGATTACAGGTAAGAGTGGGGGAAAAGCTCACACTCTTACCAAGTGGAAAAAATAAACTCCAGAAGTCCAGCAAAGCTGCTGGGGGACTCACTATGTGAGGGAAATTAGCCATCAATGAGAATTCTCCCTAACATTGCACTAGGTGCATCCCCTGTGCTTATGTCAGTGGCTGGCCAAGCCACCTATTCTACCAATCTCTGTGTCACCTCCAGTGGCATTACCATTCTCATTAACTGATTCATATCCACCCATGATGAATTATAGCACTGTAAATCTGTCTGAAATTCTTCTACAGAGCATCGGGGTTCCTCCTGTATAATGGGGAACACCTTTGCCATTGGTCTAAGGTACCCTATTGTCCATGGTACATGGGCCGTGACCAAACCCTGTTGTTGTTCCCCATCTTCTTGCAAACCCTGCTTCTGACCCACTGATGGTACCACTGATGGTACCTGTATGAGGGGTGCCTGAAAGGTGTGTGAATACCTTCCATTTCTCATTGAGGGATAGTACGAAGGTGGTGACACCCTCGATGCTTGTGACGCTATTGACCGACCCACTAGATCCATGCACCCCTAAAGCTACTGGAGCACAGGTGGTAACTCTACCATAAGCACCCCTTCCAGTGCTTCTTACATTCCTGGCCCTATAAAGGGTATCATGCTAGTGAAAAATGTGAGTATATTCTCCGTTGTTTCACTGTCATGTTCCTCATTGCACACTTCTGTCTTGCTTGGTTCAGTTGGCCCTCCCTTCTGAACTATCTGGGGGCCCAAACAAGCCCCATCTGCTCCTCTCCTACCCCATAACAGTTTAATCTGTCCCCTCAATCGGTCATTAAGTCCTCTGACCCTTGCATTTCCTACTCATTTGCTCTTCTAGCCATGTGGCAAATACTCCCCGATGTTCTGATGATATTTTAGTCCCCTCTACTTCTAGAGCCCTCTTCAGAGCCCCCTAATTTGTGCAAATGAAATATCCCTTCAATGGGAAACTGAGTCTATCTGTTGTGCCGTGCCAAATAATGCCATGAATCCAAATAATCACAAGACAAACTATTAAACTGCCTAACATATTTGAGGGTTCTGCTGTCTGTTTCAACTGCTATTTTCCTTTCCCTAGTTAATTTTCAATTAACCTATCACTTGCCCGATTAGCCAGATGCCCCTGTTCGATTCACACTTTGACTCCACTCTTTCACGGTCCTGAGAGGGATAGGGGTTTATATTCAACAATGAGAGACACTGCAGAGTGGTCCTGACAGGAATAAGGAATCTCTCATTCAGCTACACTATTTAAGTTTTGGGCTTTATTCCCCCCCCCCCAACCTAATACGCCATATATCTTAACTACCACAACAGCCCAACTCCTAATCTCGATAGTTTTCCAAATTAATCTCTGGATGTAAAAAAGTAAAAATCACAAAAATGACAGAACCAAAATACTATGTATCCCTCCCAGAATGTTGATCCCATCTCTGCATACCTCTAAAAAATGTCCCTTTCTCTGTTGTCCATTTCACAATCCCAGTCGGAACCCTTGCTTCCCCGTGTGGCCCTGGATGCACTCTCACCAGCCCGGATATTTTCCTCCAGAACCCCCCCTTGGAGATTTGAAAGCAGGCCTCCCTCCTTATTGTCTTGAGCTCTTTTGGGGGTATTCGGACAGAGGCCCTTGGGAACCGCAGGTCTGAAGCATAGCGCAACAGGATCTGTGTTGTGGTTACCATCTATCAATGGAAAAGTCAAATAAGAGACTCCGTGGTCTGATGGAGAATGAACAACACAAGATGTTTATTACAAATCACGTTTGCAAACCGAATAAACGGATAGCACCCAGTTAGACAGCCACCCAATCCAAACCAACCCCTTCCCCCCATTAAATTCCCTCATGGCTTGGCCCCATCCATTTGACATCATGTTCCGGTTAAACATTCCCACCCCTCCTGCCGTCACAATGATTCCAGTTGCTCTTCGTAGCAGTCCATCATCAGTGTTGATTGGGATCCTCCTTCTTACATGATCGTTCTCTTCCGGGTCCATCGTGCTGGTCTGAAGATGTCCGGTATCTACCTCCTCGGATGATGGGCCACAGCCCCCTCTACATATTTCCAAACCATGAATAGAGTTCTATTGTTCTGTCCAGTCTAATCTACCTATATCCAAATGGAAGCTCAATCAGCCTTCAGCCAGTAACCCTGGGAGCACCCAAACCTCTGTCTCAGCAGTCCTATAGCACAAAATCCTGTTCTGGAGCTCCCAGGACTGAAAGATAATACCATTCAGGCTTATTCATACACAAATGACACATTGGGTTTATGTAATCCCCAAACCCCTTTCATTTCGCCTTTAATTTCATAACATCACAAGTCATCATACCACCCTCACCCCATGGTATTTTATTCCCATGACCGCTTGGGGTCCGTAGCTGTTCACAGTATGTGGCTGGTCTGGCGCCTCATACCAGTCAGGGGGACAGCCGATGTTTAGCGTGCCACATGCAGGTCAATACTCTACTGGATCACTGCATCTGGGTCTGCAGATCAATATGGGGACAAAGGGGGCTGTTCCACCAGGGATGCACCTGTGGGGGTGGGGGGGGGGGGCAGTCGGCGAACTGGGCAATGCCTAACTTAGTGCTAGTTAGGCATTCCACAGCTGCACCACCATATCCCGGTTCTCAGGCGGAGTGGGAATCCGTGGAATGGTGAGACACTCGTTACAGTCCTGCCCGGAGGACAGAGGTTTGGGATTCCCACCCCTCGATTCACACAATAGGGGCATGAGTACATAGGGGGGGTACAGGGGCCAGTGCATCAGCAAGGAAGGAGTCCCTTGGTGACAATGGGCCAGACTGGCATCGGGCCAGCAACGGGATCCGGGGAGCAGGGGAGTGGTAGAACTCAACTTGGGCAGTGTTGCCAGTTCCACTGGCAGAGAACTTGAGAGTTAACCCCACCCTGTCTCTGTTCAGCCAGGTATGCTAACTTGGCATGTTACACTTTAGAATATTTGGAAGGATAAGTTGTGGATTTGATCGCATTGTCAGATTATATTGTGTCAGAGGAAAGCAAGGAGAATACGTCTCAGGTGAAAGATAAGAAGCCTCCAGTAGAGAAATGTATAGTGATTGGGGCTACAGGATTTACAATATTCTTTGCGGTGGTGGTGGAAAAACACCCTGACATTCCTCCCAAGCTGTTTTCGTACATGCATCTAATTCCATCAATGTATTGTGAATGTGTAGATGGGGCATGGCTGAATAATGATGAACAGTTTAGGAGCTCAAAAGGTAGGTAGCATACAATTGGATTCGAGCACCAGGCCCATGGATTTATGGGTGAGTTGCACGATGGTAAGATCAAATCTTAGCAGATATGGGAGCCTTGATTTCATTAGGACTGAGCAGCCATTTCGGACTGGCCCACAATCAAGGGATAAGAAGGGGCATGTTGGGCCTACAACAAAAAGGCCTGCACCAGGTATTTTTGCAAGTTTAAGCATGCCCGTGCCTTCTGTAGCATGGCTGCACACCCAGAGGTTAGCTGTATCCAATGATCAATAGAAAAAGAGCATGAGTAGGGGTCAGGTTCCGGCAGATGGCAACAAGGATTTTCCCACACCGGTGCGGGGGATGTATGACAAACATGGGCAAATGAGTTCCCTAAAATGGATTATGCAAGCTATCAGTGAATGGGTTTTCTTTTGCTTACTGTATCCAGTGCAAAGCCTGCCTGTCCCGGTGATTCCAAAGAATCAATTATCTGCTATAAAACAGCCAGATGTAGTAAATAACAAGGTTGAAAAGGAAGGAATGCGGGGAGTGTAGAGGGACCATTTGAATGTCCACCATACCCTGAAATTATCTGTTCTCCATTGGGTTTTGGGTCCAAAAAAAAAAGAGGATGACAAATTCAGGTTGATCCATGACTTGTTCCCGAAGGGGGCTTTGGTAAACGATGCAATTGATGCAAAGGTTTGTTTAGTCAGCTACGCCTCATTTGATAAGGCACTCAAATAATTGTGACTGCTGGGTAAAGGCGTGTTATTGGCCAAATCTGACATCAAGTTGCTGGTGCACCCTGATGATTACCATCCGCTGGGGTTTCAAGTGTGAAGCTTGTTCTCCTTCGACAAATGTATGCCAATGGGTTGTTCAATTTCTTGCAGCTATTCTGAGACATTGCACACTTTTCTGGAGTGGGCCACCAAGCAGGAATGCAAGGGGGCTAGGGTGCTACACTACTTGGATGATTTTCTGTTCATGAGGTAACCCAATTTGTGGCAATTTGGGCTTGCATTACTGGCTTTCCAAAGAGTGGGAGACAGTTTGGTGGTGCTTTGGCCAAAGATAAGACAGATGGTCTAGTGACCACGTTGACGTTCTTGGGGATTGAAATTGTCTCAGTGCAAGGTGAATGGCAGTTGTCAGAATGCACAGTGCGTGAATTTAGGGAATTTGTGGAAAATTGCCTACAGGCATGAAAGGTGACGTTGGGACAGTTACAGCGCCTTGTGGGTCAGCTACATTTTGTGCATTGCATAATTCCAATAAGAAGGGCATTCTCATGGTCTAGTTCAAGGGCAATGATAGGGGTGTCAGAGAGGGATCATCATACAAGATTGTCCATGGGAATGAAGTAAGCCCTCAGGACATGTGTTGCGTTCCTGTCTAACTTCAATAGAGTGCAAATTTGGCCTTAGGCTGTCAACACAAGTACCCAGATCAGTCTGTATACGGATGCCCCAGGGAGTGTGGGTTTTGGGTCAAATTTGCGGAACATGTAGCATGGCTAGGGCTGGCCCCCTAGCTGGTTTGTGTGTGGCTTAAGCCGGAACATCACATTTCTCTAATTGTTCCTGAGTTTGGTGGCTTTAACGGTCTGGGAGGACGACATGCAGGAATTAAGTTTGGTGTTCTGGTCAGACAGTATGTCAGTAGTACAGGCAATCAACAATGAAAGGGTGGCCTGCCCCATGGTACTGAGGCTATCAAAATAATTAGTATTTTTGTGTTTGCAGTGCAATATTCAATTTCAGGCGAGCCATGTACAAGGTGTGTATAATAATGCTGCAATGCTCTGTCTCGTTTCAAGATGTAGCAGTTACAGCAATGGATTCCACATGCAGAGTAAAAGATTACTGAATTTCCAGAGACATTTTGAAGACTTGGTTCCTAGGCCTCACCCCGATGATTGTGGGTTCTGTGTCTGCAAAGATCAGGCCATATATGAAAAGTCTTTCAGGGAGTTTAAGCTGTTTTATGGTGACATGTGTTTTAGTCAGGCCTAAGGTCGAGCGATATCTCAAGCCATGTAGATGTTAGGAATGCTGAAATGTGCATAGTGAATTGCATCACAATATATTAATTCAGTGAACTTATATTCGCAGTAATGAATAGAATTCCCCATTCGGTTGGAATGTCTGGACTGCCTGCCAGACGTATCTATTGTTTTGAAACACACAGGCAAATTACAATAAAACTACTGGGATGTGTTCCATTTGGCATGTTTGTTTTGGTAAATAAAACTAAATGTTCCCGTAAACAATAGCAATATTTCAAGAAACTACAATAGACTGCAATGCTCTGGGCTAGGCTAGATATGAGGGAAAGGGGAATGGGTAGAATGTCACTTAAAGTTTAGGCAACTCGCAGTTGCAGTTGCCCTTGCCTTAGAGATAAAACAGCAACTTGCTGTTGGATGGAGGGGGGAGGCTGCATCTTGCTACTAGCCACCACTCTCTAAGCTGATAATCCAGCGTCTTGTTACGATGCATCCTCTTAGGACATTGGGTAAATGGTGGTTATGCAACATACTAGGAGGGAGGAGACGGCTTAAGTAAACAACGCTCCAATACTACAAGAAGACTAGTTTCGGGGAGGGCTCTCAGAAGGAGATGGGCTGTTCGCAGAGCTGATGAGGCAGAAAAGGCTGGAACAACCGTGATCAGACTGGCACCACTCGTTCCATGCAAACCCTATGGAGGGAAGAGGGGGGGAAATCACTCCTTTTTCTACCTGTATTTGTAAGAATCTGATTTGTGGGCTTCTGAGTCTCAAAAAGATGTTTCTCTTTGCTTTTGTGAAGAACTACTATTTTTGACTGAGCTGTATGGGGAGTATCCCTATCCACTACAATCAGCTCACCGCCTATGCACATATCTGCTATATAATTGGCTGTTGTTTGCACAATGGTCAATTCCAATTGACACTTCTCTGTTTAAAGCATTTGTATGTATTTTGAAATGTGTTTGCTTTAAAAGAAACCTTGGTGATTTTTATTGTCCTCCAGCTCTCCTCTCCCTACACTTTGAGGACAGTAGTAAGTATGAGGGGTCGGTATACCCATTCTTAATATCACATTGGGAAATGTGAGGTACTGGAAAGGCAGTTCATTTTATGAGATTGGCTAGTGAGATCTAATGAGATAGTCTGTTACTTTAAGTGGCTATTATGCTTCCTACATGGTTAATTGGTCTCGAGTAGACACAGAGACAGTGACAATGGTAGCTGCTTATTCATTTATAACCGTTTCCATATTGAGTGTGTTATGAGTAGTGCCAATATTAGTAGCAATGTTTTTTACTATTTCTCATAATAAAAATAATTATACTATACATTCAAGTGTAAGGGCATTCATTGAGTGTTAATTATTGAGATTTAAGTCAGAAACATTAAAGCACATATGAAATGTGGGGCATCTGTTTACAGTACTGTATATTGACATATTGTATCTGGTCCATGTTTTGATATAAAAAGGGTAAGTAAATGGTTTGAGCAATGGACCAACAGTAAAATAAATGTGGCATTAGTAAACCATTCCTGTGTGGGTGAAGGAGAACAGCCACCCACTGCAGGGAGTTGTTGCCTGCTCTCTTTACTGATGTACAGTGACAGGTATACCCTTTTCTCTACCTCTACTCCTACCACAGGCCCTACTGGTGGGTGGTGGCATTGTGTGGTAGAAGTGTTAAGAATCACGTCAATTTGGCATCCATGGGTAGGCCCCACAACTCTAATCCTACATCCTAAGATATTCTCCATACTTAGCTACTGAAGAGGGGCTGAGGGGGTTGCTACAGGAGGTTGCTACAGGCCTGGTGATACAAAGAGAAAATGCAAAGATCTTAAAACACACTCTAGTGAAAAGAAGGGTTTCTTTTATAAGCAATTACTCTGTATAGCTATCTAGATAAGAGATAATAGAATAGCTAAACCACATGCAGATGTCCCTGTACCTGTAGATTGCCCCTGAGCAGTAACCAGCTGGTTACAGGAAGGAGGTGTTAGGGATATAAACACCAATTTTACAGTTGCAGTGCCTAGAGGATTGCCAGGGGAAACACTGTTTACATATGAAGACACCTGGTGTCGAGCCAGGATATGTTTTTAAACCGTATGCAGCAAGAATGGATTTAGGCCAGATATAGCACATACCCTATAGATATCCTGAGTTAGCTTTGCAGCAAGTAGACCACCAGAACTGGTTTCAAGGGAGTTTGACATATCCAACTATCAGGGGTAGGAAATACCCGTTTGCTATTGAAGGGTTAACCTTAGAAAACATCCTTAGGTTTCACCCAAACAGGGAGGCAAATGACCCCTATACCAGGGAACAATATAAACACCTGCAGAGACATTTTGACACTGTCCGCACTCAGTCTGCAGAATATAGAGCTCTGGGAGCTGCACCAGCATCACCCAGACCAGTAATAGCAGGGGAGCTAGGAACATTTCCATTCCATACCCCCAAAGCCTTATTGGGCAGCTGACCCACAAGGCAAGGGGAACACCACTAAATTGATCCAGCTTGAGGCAGACTACCATAAAGTCACTCCTCAACAGATGAAGAGGGCTTTAGCAATCCTAATGCAAAAGGTTGTAATCCACCTATGGAATGCTGTGACGGTTAGGTTTCAGTGTACTGTTGGTTATACCTGCATTTAATAGGGACTCCTTCAATTGCATCATTAACCTCCATTCTGGAAGAGATATTGAACACCCAGGGAGCAGAAGCAGCCTTGAGTTTAGGACAATAGCTGGGGGCAGTTATCCAATGGTAGAGGGAGTACTCCTGCCCCTTCATAAATGTGAATCAGTGAGACTAGAAGTCTTCAGACGCCTAGCAGTGTTGCCCAGTTAACAGGAAAAGAAACTTCAGTGTTACTTCTATTCTGAAACTTAAGCTTGGCATTTATTAACCTATGATGTGAATGGGATTCTCTCCATAATCATTGGCTTTAACATAGGCCCTTTCTAACACACAACAACCAAGCTTATGTTGCCAGGTGTGTTTTCCTATGAGAGTATAGCCCGCTCCACTATCCACTGTTAGGGAGAATTCTCCAGAATGGCTAATTTGCCTTACCTACTGAGTCTCTCAGCAGCTTTGCTGGATTTCTAGGATTTATTTTTTCACCTGGTAAGAGTGTGAGCCTTTTTTCCCCTCTCTTACATGTGTTTTGCTGTGTATGTTTAACATTTTTGTGTTCATATACTGTGGAGCCTCACCTACTCCACAGGCATCATCTTTTTACTGTGTGTTACACAGCACCTTCAGTGCAGTGACACAGGGTTGTCTTTTAGACTTCCCAAACTTTGACTCCATTTTCTGGGACTGACTACTGTCTCCCAGAACATATAAAGTTGCCATTAACTTTATTAGCCTTTGTAAAACCACAGACCCTGTACACCCTTTCTTGCATAAGAGTACTGGAAAGGATTAATACTGATCCCCTTTTTTGTCTGTTTCTCTTGGAGCATTGTTTCACTCCCTTTTCATCAAGACTTGGCAGATGGCAGTGGTAACTACCCTATTTTTCCTACCATGGTTATCTTAAATAACCTTGGTATTGTTTTAGGCTATCTTGGTAGCCTCGAACTTTAACACACTAGACCATATATGTTTTATTTCGGTTCCGGCTAGGTTTATTCGCCATTTCTTTTTGTAAAAGTCTTTCTCGTGTTTTACTCTGCGTGCCAAACCAGGTTTGGTTCCTTTGTTCACCGTCTTTTCGTGGGCTTCTGCACAGAAGCCCTCCTTAGGCACCTGTATGTCTGGTGCGGACAGGATGTGAGGGAGGGCTTTAGGACTCCCTGCACAGGGTCCCCATGGAGACCCATGTCGCACTCTGAACCGATTGGCTGTGGTGACTGTCCCGGCGGGACAGCCACCCTGCTGTCTGATTGACAGCCAGGCTGTTTATATGGGGGAAAACTGCATAAAAAGCAGGTCTCTGGGTCTGGAAACGCAGAGTCGCCACTGGAACGAAAGAACCAACGAGCTGACGGAAGAGGACCCCCTATAATGACTGAACTGCCCGGTGAAGCCCTGCTGCAGGTCTGAATCTTCAAAACTCCAATGACAGAGAAGATCCTCCAAGAATCTTCTTCCGCTGAGCTGGTGGGACCAACCAGTTCACCCGAACTACAAGCCAGGACTCCCTCCTCTGGTCGAATTTGCTGTACAGAGCTACAGTGGGCCGGATACCCAGGAAGGTCAGACCCTGCTTGGGTTTTAAGGAACGCACCTTTTATTCGTTGCTTTGTATTGCTGCTGGTTTCTCCCCTGGGCAGTACAGGACCCTCCAGTCTTCATCTCAGTCCGACAGTCGCTTCAGGAACCGTGAGCCTGCAGGAACTGTCAGGAACATCCACCTCAGATACAGCTTCTTCTCCATTTAAAGGTACTGTGCAAATCCGGTTGTTTGTTTCGTCCAGCCACAGTGAAAGTGTGTGAAATCTTTCTCCAATCTGAGGGCTTGTTCTTCTCTACTCTTTAAACTAACTTTTCTGCTGATCAACTTCATCCGGAACTCTTGGCAAAGACTTAACCGCGAACTACCCTGAACTGTGTGATCTTGAGCAAAAGACTTTTGTCCTATTGACTTTGGGCCTAAGCCTTTTTGATTTAATTCCATCACAGTAGTTCCTCTTTCTAGATTGCCCTGCTTACATACCTGTTGGTGTTGTTCAATTTTTGCCTAACTTTGTCTTTCCCTCCCTTTTAAATTTCTGGAGTGCCATTTTGCTCCCACTTCATTTGTGAGCTTAACTTGTCCGGAATCTATTGGGAGTGGTGTGGTGTTAAGAGTGTGATTTTTCAACTGCTTTACTTTAGTGAGATGTTATACACTGATGTGTAAATAAATGTACATTCTTTTACTCAGAAACCTTGAGTCAGTGTTTGTTTGAATCATAGTAATTGCTGTCCTTTGTGTAACTATTGATACTGCTCACTTGCTCTTGAGCTAAGTCTGGCTGCTCAGCCATCGCTACCACTTTTACTGTGTAGTACAGGCTTGTACCAAAGGTGAATTTGTACTATCACTTGTAGTCTTAATTGTGTGTGGTGTTCCGAAAGGGTACTGCATATAATTCTGGCTAACACTGGTGGCAGCGGTGGGATCAAGTATAGTAATTACACTTAGAGTGCTGCTATTACCTTGGATCAACTAACCACAAGGCTAACATCACTAAAAAGCAATATTAATCATGCCTGCTATGGAAAGCTACAGTCAGGTGACCCTCCTTAGTTACACTGTGGATTATTTAAAAACGCTGTGAAGAGAAAGGAACCTCTCTGCCAAAGGCAAAAAGTCTGAATTGATTGAAAAGTTGTGGAAGAACCAAAGTCTGGGGAGTGGATCTGAAATGCCAGACTCTCCAGCAAATATGGAAAATAATGAGGATGATAATGTGTCTGATATTGATGAGTTAGAGGAAGTAAATGTATCTCTTAATGTAGGCCTCACTGCTCCCTTGTCTGCTCAGCAACCTCAACCTTTGTCCACTGGGACCCCATCAGGTCCTACACTCAGTCCTGAGTTCGTTGCTCTAGAAAAGATGAGGCTTGAATTGGAATTCAAACGTTTAAATGCTCAAACTGAACAAAAACACCAAAACCTTAAGCTCAGAGAAATGGAGTTGAATCATGAACTAGAAATGAAAAGGTTATCTCTTGAAAATGCTTCTCTCCCAGAGTCTTCTAGGTCTTCCAGTCCTAAGAGACCCCGTATGCCTAAAGAAATTGTGGGTATGTATGAGGTTAAGCTTGATATTTTGGATTGGTTGTCAATGTTTGAATATAACCATGGGATTCAAGGTCTTACAGGGAATGAGTTGCTTCCCTGGCTCTTCTCTAGGCTACCCAATTTTGCATCTGAGGTTGTGATGGAGTTGGGGGAGGTGGATAGGATGGACTATGTGTGTGTGAAGCTAGCTTTAATTGCTAGATTTGGGAAGACCCCTTCCCAGTACCTTAAGGGGTTTAGGACCCTCAAAAAGCACGATGGCACCCCTTGGGCTACCTGGGTATGTGAATATTTGAAAAACTTAGATGGTTGGGTTAAGGGTTACAGAGTGAACATTTATGACGGTATGAGAAATCTTGTTATGTTGGAGTCAATTTATGATGCCTGCTCTCCTGAGCTCAGGCAGCACATGGCTGATTCTAAGGAAATAGATCCAAAGAAGTTAGCTAAGGCTGCTGACTTGTGGGTTGCCAACAGGGCTACTCACAAGGATTCTGGGGCAACTCAGAAGAAGGATGAGGGAAAGCAGCCAAAGAAAGATAACAAGGAGAATTCTAATACCTCCAATCCAAAAGAGGGCCACAAACGGCAACATAAGGGTAACCCACAAGGGAAACCAAATCAGGCTAGTGTACCATCTGGACCCAATCCAGATGGAGGTCAGAACAAACCCCCATTCATCAAGACATTTGGAAAATGTTATGTTTGTGGGTCAACTGACCATGTGAAAGGGTATCCCAGATGTAAGGATAAACCTTCACTGGTCCACACTGTCTCCTTAGCCTTCTCCCCAGAGGAAGAAGTACCTATTGTAAGTGGAAACTTTCCCCTACTGGCTGATGAACCCATGAGAGTCTCAGCTAGTGTTTCTTTAGTGTCCCTGGGCTTGTGGGAACAACAGATTTTAGATGTCTATAATTCCATCCAAGATAATACTAAAGAGTATTATAAAGATAGTGTTCTTGTGAATGGCCAGGAGACTTCTACCATCAGAGACACTGGAGCCAGTATAACTGTGGTGGATGAATCATTTTTCAAGGTGGAGATGTTGCTAAGGTACCCAAACGCCTCACCAAGTTAGCTGGAGGCCCTGTGCAAATTCGTCCCCAGTTACCAGCTCTCATCCAGTGTAATGATATGACTATCAAAATACCTGTTAGTGTGCAGAGTGAAGTGCCTGAAAAAGTCCTTTTGGGTAATGACCTCAAAACTCTTGGAATTGTGTCAAGCACCCCCAGGCCTCCCAGTAAGAAGCGACAGGATCTCACTAGGCCTGCAAGGGAGAGGACCTTGAGAGGCTCTCCAGAGGAGTTGATAGAGGAAACTATCACTCCCACTCCACAGGAGTTGCTCACTGCTTTTCTGGCAAGAAAGAGGCAAAGGGGAAACCCAAGACCCCAAGGAAGAAGTCATACGGCACCCCTGTGCAACCAACAAGGACATCCCCAAGATTGTCCAAGGTTACATCTGTGACTCCTCCAACTGCTGAGGCAGAGTGTGAGGTGCAACCTTGTGTGGTTGAGCCAGTTTGAGTGTGAGGTGCAACCTTGTGTGGTTGAGTCAGTTTCTGAAGAATCAGATCTGGAAGAAGACACTGTTTTAGTTGGAGATCTTGACCCTGTTTACCATCCTGAGCTGCAGTCTTTACTGGCAGAAGGTGGACCCAACAGGGCAGACTTCAACAGAGGACAAAGAGAGTGTCCTACTCTCGAGGGTCTTCCACAACAGGCTGCTAACCAACTTGATGGGCAAGAAGTTGGAAAGCATATTTTAAGATGGGATGATGGCCTCTTATACAGTGAACCGACTGAGTCTATCCCTTGGGACTGCAAAAGAATTGTAGTGCCCCTTGCCAACAGACTCCAGTTCCTACAGTTGCCCCATGAGATACCTTTGGCTGGTCACTTGAGTTTTAAAATAAACAAGGAAAGGCTCTCCTTATACTTCTACTGGCCTAAGATGGGTTCAGAAGTTGACAAATCCTGTAGGAGCTGTCACACTTGACAAACCTCTGGCAAGAGTGGAGCCAAGAATGTGGCACCCCTGGTGCCTCTCCCAGTGGTGGGAGTTCTTTTTGAGAGGGTGGGCATTGACATTGTTGGTCCCCTTGACCCTCCCACATCTTCAGGGAACAGGTTTATCCTGGTTGTAGTAGACCATGCTACAAGTTATCCAGAAGCCATACCTATAAGAACTGTTATGGCTCAGGTTGTGGCTAAGGCTCTACTTGGTATTTTTACCAGAGTAGGGTTTCCTAAGGAAGTGATATCCAACAGGGGATCCAATTTTATGTCCCACTACATGCAGGCCATGTGGAAACACTGTGGTGTCACTTACAAGTTCTCTACAGCCTACCATCCACAGACAAATGGACTGGTAGAGAGATTTAATTGTATTATGACGAGCATGATGGGTGCTTTAGAGGAACCCCTTAAAAGAAAGTGGGACCTTGTACTGCCATGCCTTCTCTTTGCTTATAGAGAAGTCCCTAAGGAGGGAGCTGGTTACAGTCCCTTTGAACTTCTCTTTGGCCATCAAGTCAGAGGTCGATTGGCCCTGATTAAAGAGGGGTTGGAGAGTAGTGCTTCTGCCAAGCCAGTCCGAATGACTGACTATGTGATAGGTCCCCGGAGGAGAATGTCACACATGATGGCAGAAGCTAGTGATAACTTAAAAGCAGGTCAGGCTGTGGTCAAACATTGAGAACCAAAGGAAAGAAGTCACATGGATAAGTACTGAAATTATTTAAGTACTCACATCATAGAATAGATGTGGAAAAAGGAAGAGGTTCAGTCAGGTGGCCAATAATAGCTTCATATTTTAATATTAATCAAAAACATTATACAAATACATAATGCATTTGCATAATATTGACCTTAAAAATCATTTAATCCAACAATAATGCAGCATATTTATATTAAAAACATTTATAAAATAATTTTTTGGATATATACATTTCCTAACCATTGCTAAATAGAAATCATGCATGTCCATTTCTGTATTCATAAATTTCATTAAGTAATGGAAATGCTGTTGCAAAAAGTACTATAGGCAACGAAAGTGCTAAGTGCCAAGTGCCAACTGTAGATACAGAATAGTGTGGTATCTTCAACATTACTGTTTCAGCGACAAGATTCTATCTAGTTCACTCAAATGAACTGGAAGTTGCCTTCATCAGGTCGCACCATAGAGTAAAAATAACATTGGAGACATACTGGTACCAGATTTTTTGTTAACATGGTTTATAAGTAGCCCAGTAGATCCCAAAGATGGAAATGTTGAATTGTTCCAAACTTGATTGTAGGTCTCAAATCTAGAAGAAGCGTCAACCCATAGCAAAAACATTTAAAACAACCAATATAATTGAAGTGAAGAAAAAAGAGAAAGGGAAGAAAAATAAAAAAGTTAGAATAAAAACACTGGCTGAACCTCTTACAAATCAACACATCTAAACAAGGATCAACAGACTATCAATATAAAGTGAAAATATGTTCACCTAGATTAGTCCGCATATGGTGCAGAAAATCATTGTTTTGTAAATGCAGCCCAACAAGAAAGAGGATGCAAACCAATTAGCAGCTGTGGAGACAAGAAAAGTGGAGTAGGAGATATAATTTGATTGTCTCAAACTTCTACACCAAAGCACAGCAACACCTAACCCAAGTGATGCACATAACTGAAGTTCCCCAACGGTAATAACCTCAAATTGTGAAGTATTTCCAAGTTTAAAACACAAACGGTGGACTGGAGAGAAGTGGAGCTTGATAAGTTCCAAGTTGGAGGACCCTTTCAATGGAGGTAGGTGAACTAGGCTGGCCCTTTAATTAAGAGGCCTAATATGAAGAAACAAGAAAATATGCATCAAATGAATGCAAAAGCCTGCGGCATAGAACATTGTAAACAGCCCCGCATTCAGGCTAAGTATTCAGGCTAACCATATTACCTCCCGGAATTACTTCCAAACCGCTTCCAAACACAGTCCTCTAAGAATGCGTCATTACGATCCCAAGCAATGATTATTTAAAACGGGTGCCCATGATTGAATGAAGCTGAATATATCAGCTAAGGCCACTAGTAAAAGCATTTAATTTATAGTACAATGCCCGTATTCCATCAAAGGATTTAGTTCTACACCTCAGCGTTTAATCAAGAGAATAACAACGGTGGTGTCCGCACACCGAGATGAACTCGCTGCTCACTGCCTCATGTCCCATGTAGGCGTCTTCATTCTGGTACCACGGAAGCATTCAAAATTCATGCCGCGACCACGAGAAACTTTTAAACACACGTGAGTGTGAAAAGTGAAATGGGACAGGGCGCAGGGCATCGAATTGCATCGAAACTAAAAAAGGACTATACACGGTCCTAACACTCCGGAGAGTGAATAACAACAAAGCCAAACTACATTAGAGTATGGGTTTGGCAAGAGTATTTTTAGATCCATTAATTTCGAACAGATGTGAAAAAGAACAGACTATAAAAGAAAAAGGTGGAAGTTGCATAATTATTAAACAGAGAAGGAAATGAAATAAAGAAAATATAGAAAAATAATGTAAACATTATTTTTTATTAATAATGCCCAAAAGTATGAGTATCGCAAAACCGAGTCCTGAAAATAAAAATTAAGATTAAGGCACGCAATGGAGCCATTCCTCTTGGCGGTTGAGCCCTGTCTCATAGCTAGTGGTATTGTACATCCACCATTGTTCCCTTTGAGCCAAACGGGCTGCTTTGTTATTAAAATCAGTCCCCAAGCCTTTTTCCAAAACACACCATTTAAGGTTATTACAGTTATGGTTAATTTCCAAAAATTGGGAAACCAGCAGAGCTGTAATGATTTTATTCCGTATTTTGGATTTATGTTTGCTGATTCTTAATTTGATAGGCCTAGATGTTTTTCCAATGTATGTTTTGGCGCATGGGCAAAATATTACATAGATGATGTTTTTAGTGTTACACGTAGTGTGATGATTAAGGAACCAATTTTTGCCATTAATCATAACTGTCGTGCCAGTGATGGAAGATGCACACTGGCTACAAGAACTGCATGGAAAATGGTCTATAATGGGTTTGGCACCCCACAGACTCTGCAGAGTGTTTTGTTTTGGTGCAATGCAGGACCTATCGGCTTTTTCAAATGTTTTCCTTTCTTAAAGGCATATATGGGGCTCGCAAGATCAGGATTATTCAATTGGAGTAGGTGCCAATGTTTTGTAATGCTTTGTTTTATCTTATGATGATATGTGTTAAATATCATGGCACAGACTATCTGTTCTTTAGTGAGGTTTTCGCGAACAGGCTTATCCAATAGAATCTCGCGCTGTTGAAATCTTGCCCTTTTGCGGGACTGTCTAAGTAGATGAGTGTGATTGCCGCGTTGCTAGAGTCTATCTTGGATAATATTGGCCTGTGTTTTATAGTCCTCAACTTTAGAGCAATTCCGCCTGGCCCTGAGGAACTGGCCGTAAGGAATACTCTTACGTAATGATTCAGGGTGGAAACTATCGAATCTCAAGATAGTATTACGATCTGTTTCCTTATGGTACAGATCAACAATTATATGTCCCCCGCCATCTTTGATTAAAAGATCCAAGAATGGCAAGGACGAACTGTTGGCTGACATAGTAAATTTGAGATTGGCATACATGGTATTGATCCATGGAAGAAACAGCAGCTGGTCAGCTTTGATTTTATCCCATATGATGATGATATCATCGATATAGCTCTTATAGATTTTAATATTATTATTATTAATTATCATTATTATTAATAGCGCTTCTAAAAGAAATGATGTCAGACAGAATACACTTTCTTTCGAAGTTCCACATGAAGAGGGTGGTGTATTTGGGGGGCAAAAGCTGTCCCGATCGCCATTCCCTTCACTTGCAAATAGTAAGTGGACTTGAAACGGAAATAGTTTTGTGGTAGAGCTATTTCCAATAGATCTATTAGTATTTCAGTGGGAACTTGTTGGACCCCTGGGCGTTGTTCCAAAAAATCTTTCATAACCTGCAAAGATTCCATTTGAGGTATGTTGGAATATAATGATTCTACATCTAAAGTCATTAATTTATCTGTATTTGGGTAAAAGGGAAAGCCCTCTAGGTGCTTAATTCATCAGTTGTTTCAGAGAGACATGTTTCAGTGGATGCGGCCAATGGTTTGAGAAAATAATCCAGAAATTGCCCAATGGGTTCTAGGATGGAGCCACACAGGGAAACAATTGGGCGTCCAGGTGGATTCAATAAATCTTTGTATTTTGGGGAGTATGCAAATGAGAGGAGTCCTAGTCTCCTTAATGGTAAGGAACAAGAATTCCTTACCATTAATGGCTTCCCCATCTCGTGCACGTAGTGCAACTGCCAAGATTTGAGCTCTGATGCTATCAGTGGGATCGCCCTGCAGTTTGCAATACAGTACTGGATTATCTAACTGGTGCATGACTTCGTTGTCATATTGATCAGAATCCATGACAACTACCCATCCAGCCTTATCTGCTTGTTTAATAACAATAGCCGGGTCAAACTTAAGTTCTTGAAGGCTGGCCATATCTTGTTTGCTAAAGTTAAAGCATGGTCCCTGGCTGTTTCCCTTAGATGTGTTATAGATGGAGTTAAGGTCCCTTCTCGAAGACTGCTGTCTCATCCGAGACCATTTGGAGGGTATGTGTAAATGTAGATTTACATTTGAGGTGTGTGTGGAGATCATTATCATCATCAGCCGAAACATGATTGCCAAAAAAATCTCGCAATCGTATTTTACGAAATAGACTGCATAACTCTATCTCTACCTCCATTTTAGAGGGATTTTTCATGGGTACAAAAGAGAACCCCTTTTTTGGTTAAACATTGGCATGACCTGAAGGCCTACATGGTTGAGTTTACTGAAGACCAGCTTGTGTTAGTTATGGTGCCAACAAGGCAGAGGGCCTTGTAGGATAAATGGAAAGGACCCTTCAAAGTTGTGGAGAGGTTAAATATTTGGTGGATTTAGGCAGACCTAAGGCGCCTCACAGAGTCTTTCACAACAACTGTTTGAAGGCATATGTCTTGAGACCAGAAGTGGGAGCTTTGCTTCTAGCTTCGGCTCAAGAGGAAGAGGAGAGTGAACCTCTACCTGACCTCCTCAGAGGCCAACCGTTGGATGAGAAAATGGAGTCAATCTCTCTTCTCAACTGACTTCTGAACAACAAGAGGAGAGCAAAGTTTTGTTAAATCAGTTTGCCTCCTGTTTTCACTACCACCAGGCTTGACCCCTTGGGGCCAGCATGATATTCTCACTGGTGACTGTTTACCTGTAAAAAGCAGAGGTTACAGATTGTCTGAACATGTGAGATCCCACATCAAAGGAGAGGTCAACAAGATGCTTGATCCCGTGGTTATAGAGCTCTCTACAAGTCAATGGTCTAGTCCAGTTTTTTGTTATGCTCACCTGGTCTCTGCGGGGGCATTGGGGCATGGTTGGAGCCCTCCCTCGGCTTGGCTCCCCTGTAATGGCTGTTTTCCACAGCTGCTGCGGAGTATGTTGTTCTGGATGCTGGTATTGCCCCTGGGAGAAGAGGAGAGGCAATGAGGATGGCGTGGAGGTGTTACGAATTCCCTCGCCCCTTTCGTGCCAAAACTGAGTGTGCAAGAGTCTTCCCATGCAAGCTTACCTGTTATTTGTAATGCTGGGCTCTCCGTCCTGTATCCTTCAGCAGGGGTGTGTAGAATGGGCCTAGTTGCTTCACTGGCCCACGAAGTGGCTATCCAGACAGGCTGCGACCAATCCACTTGGAGGGCAAGTCTTTCGTTATGGTTATTGTTTGTTTTTTAATGTCTTTAGCAATGAGTCTTGACTTAATGGTAAGTAATAATGATTTCTTGCAATGTCTTCGCTCTCACCTATAGCTGTGAAGATGGTAGATCGGAAGCATGGAGCAGATCCGGGGATTCCCCTGAGGATGATGGACTCTCAAGGTCAACAGGTAAACTGGCCGTAATAATGGAAGTCAAGACTCGGGTATGATGCGGCTGCGAGTTCGTTATTTTGAGGTTTCTAACCTGTTGTGTTATTTTCCCCTTGTAGGAGCGGTCTGACGGCGTGGAGCAGAGTCCGGATGCTTGAGGACAGTTCAGCGGCTCTGGAGGAAGATGCTGTGTTGAAGCGGGGAAGAAGCGAAGGCTCCTGCGTCACTGGAAGTCCGAATCGGGTGAGAAAAGGCCCTGACTCGATGGTGATAGAATGCAGGCAGGGTACGCACACAGCGATGGAGGGGCTGGAATCGGGTAAGCACGCCTTCAGCGATGGAGCGGCTGGAATCAGGTAGGTGAGCCTTCAGCGATGGAGTAGCTGGAATCAGGTAGTTGCGCCTTCAGCGATGGAGCGGCTGGAATCAGGTAGGTGCGCCTTCAGCGATGGAGCGGTTGGGATCAGGTAGTTGCACCTTCATTGATGGAGCGGCTGGGATCAGGTAGGTGCGATGGTCTTCAGAGATGGAGTAACCGGAATCAAGGTGAGGAACAGCGGTAAGCATCACGCTGCAAAGCAGAGTAACGCGAAGCGAGGGCATGTGGTTGGGCTGGCCTTATATAGGCTGACTCTGGCCCCTCCCTTTAGCCTCGGCTTAGGCTCCACCTTGCCCGACCCAAGGACTCCAGCACGTGCCTCCCAATGCTGTTCTATGGCTATGCCCGGCCCTGATGCACGTGCCTTAGGCACAGAGTGTGCAAAGCACACATTTCCATGAGACTGGCGCCTGAGGTGCCAGGACTGGGTCCATGTGGACCCTGGGGGTGATGAAGGCCTGGGCCCTTGTCCAATGGCCATGACAGCCCTCCCCCTGCAAGGCCCCTCTCATGGGCGCCCTTCTCCTGGTCCTGGTTTGGCAGGATTGTCATGGTGAAACCGCCTGATTAGTCGAGGTGCATGGATGAATTCCACTGGTTCCCAAGTGCCACCTTGATGTCCATAGCCTTCCCAATCAATTAAATAGTATAGTTTTCCTTGTACCATTTTCGAGTCCAGGATGTCTTTAACTCGTACTCAGGTTCTCCTTTGATAATTTCTGGCTCCGTAGGCTTTTTGATCCTAGTTTCTGGCTTCACAGGCTTCAGGAGTGAAAAATTAAACACTGGATGAATTTGCATATTGGCGGGTAGATCAATTTTTACCGCGGCTGGGTTGATAATGGCCTTAATGGAATAAGGTCTGAGATATCTGGGACCGAATACTTGAGGTCCTTTTAGTGGTATATTTCTGGCAGTCAACCATAATTTGTCCCCAATATGGTAATGTGTGGCTTCCCTTCTATGTCTGTCAGCAAACCTCTTTTGTTGCTCCTTGGCTTTGGTTAAATTCCTGGTTGCTTCCTTCAGAGTTTGAGTAATTGTCTTATGTAGGGAGGTAATTGCTGGCATTTCTAGCTCATCAAGCGGGTCAAAAGAGGATGTCCAGGGATGCCGACCATTCATAATATAGAATGGGGTTTGTCCATCACTGGTGTGGATGGAATTATTCTACGCAAATTCAGTTAACCAGAGAATGTCCTTCCAGGGTCTTTCGGTGTCGGGCCACGTCTTTTCTCCAGGTTGGCCACCAATAATTGTTTCTGATCATGGCTCGGGTCTTAGTAATTCCGAGGAGCCCCTCCACAAATGATTTGTGGTAGTTTGCAATGATCTTGTTTTGAGTTTCTTTGTCTTTGATATATAGTCTCCCCTGGAAATAGGGTGAGTTGTACTTAATGGATTACTGGTTCCCCTTGCGTAACTATTCTTGCTGGGCGGCTTGGTCCATTTCAGACTTGAGTCAATCTTCAAATCTTCCCAGAAAGCGGTTACTCCGATCTGATTTTGAATTCGCTCTTCTGGGATGATAGATACTGGTTCTGATGGCATAAATGCCTCTTTCTCCTCTCCCATTTGTGACAAATCATCACCTTTCCGTTACGCACTCCCAGCCGATACGTGATCATAAAATCGTACTCCATGAAGAAGAGAGCCCAGCGAAGTTGACAAGAAGATTGGGCCTTGGCAGTTTTCAAATATTGCAGATTACGGTGAGCCGTAATAATGGTGACAGTATTTCTAGATCCTAGGAGATAGTGTCTCCAGGTTTTAAGAGCTCCTTTGATCGCCAGTAATTTTTTGTCGGTTATAGCATAGTTCTTTTCTGGCGCTGTAAACTTGCGAGACCAAAATGCTATGCGGTGTAACTGTCCAGTGTCTGGATCCTTTTGCGATGATACTGCCCACATGGCCACACTGGAGGCATCGGTCTCAACGATGTAGGGCAGGTCGGGTTGGGAATGCCGAAGGACGGGTGCTGAAGTGAAAGCCGACTTTAATTCCAAAAAGGCCTTTTGTCAGATCCTCACTCCTCTTGACAGGCGCAGAAGCAGCACAAACGCCTCCCTTCCCATTGGGTTTTGGCACAGGGGAAATAGACACCACAGGCCTCCGCAACCCTCTGGGGAAAGAGGGTTAGGGTCCGTTGAGTGGATAGGTAGACGGAGTTCAGGATGACCGGAAAGAGGTTCAGGAAATAACAGTGGATGGGTAGGGGGAAAATAGGGTAACGTACTCCTCGACTCCTGTGCCGATCTTGCAGGTAATCATTTGAAGGTACACCGCCCTCTCATACATTCACATCCTGGTACCACACATTCAGCTCAGAGATTATTCCTTGGAAGGCTTTTGTATTGGAGCCTCTAACCAATAATCACCATTTGCTCTGGTGTCACGTTTGGTTTCACATTGCTTGCCCAATATATCATGAATGATATACAAATCACAAGTACCCCACATTTACCCATGTGTTGGCAACAAACAATAACATGCAAACAAAGTGCTAAACACTTAGCTCTGGCTTCTGCGTGAGTTCGAGGTCCTTTGGCCTTTCCGAGTTGACGGGCTGTGATACGTCTCACCGGATCCGATTCAACTACAGGCTGTGAATAGTAAAACAAAGTCAATGCACGTGCGTGCGAAAAGTCGTTCCTTTAAAACGTTCCCTGCGGGGTTTAAGTTTGTTTAGTAATCCGGTTACTTCACCGCCTAGCCCACTCCAACTTGGGGTTAGTATTCATGCTCTGCATGCAACTAGCAATCAAGTTTCCCGTGCTTCGATTCAGTCTAGGAACTTAGATCTTGCAGCACGTAGCGCGTCTCCCTCCAACAGAATAATACTGCTTGCTCTAGGTTAAACGTGTAGTTAGCTGTTCATGTACGCGGGGCCGGGGGAGAAGCAGGCGGGCGGTGCCCCGCGTAGGCGTGCCTCCTGGAGCTCGGGAAGAACACGTCCTCTCATGCCGGTGACCAGGATTGCGAGCGGTGCTTCTTGGGCGCGGCTCGCGCATGCGCAGTAGCGCGCGTGTGGTCCTGTTGCTCCCAGCAGGTCTGTGAAGCACACGGCCTGCTGGGAGATGTAGTTTCCGGGCGGTTCTCCATCCTCGGGCCTTCTTCCTGAAAAAAGGATGGAGAACGCGCCTGGACAAGTTGCTGGCACCACCCAAAGCCTCCTTAACTCCTCCCAGGCCCCCCACAACACTGCCAATGACTCCAGCCCTGACAGTACTCCCCCTCCCTCCAGCAGGCCCTGGTTTAGCGGGATTTAACAGATGAAACTGGCGGAGGAGTCGAGGAGCATGAATGTTACCTGCGGGCTCCCAAGAGCGATCTTCTGGGCCGTACCCTTTCCAGTCCACCAAATACCATAGTGACCCCTGTCTCCGGCGTGAATCCAGGATATCGTGCACTTCGTATTCTGGGACGCCATCTATTAGGATAGGTGAGGGTCTTTTGGATCTTATGGAGGCTGGGGCTGGTTTTATCAAAGAGATGTGAAACACTGGTGTATCTTCATGGATGAGGGTAGGATTAGTTTCACTGCCACAGGACCCACCACAGCCTCAATTGGGAATGGACCAATGTAACGGGGGCAGAACTTGCGAGACCCTTGTAAATGCAAATTGCGCGTTGAAAGCCACACCCGATCCCCCACCTGATATTGTGCACCTGGTCTTCTTTTCTTGTCTGCATGATGTTTATAAGCTGCTTTGGCGAGATTTAGGTTGTGCTGTGCAATTCGCCAGACGTTCTCCAACTGTTTCTGCCTCTCACAGACTGCGGGTACCTCGGGTATTGATTCCTGAGGCACAGGTTGAAATCCGGGATGATAGCCATAGGCACAATAAAACAGGGTAACCTTGGTTGATGCGTGTACTGCGTTGTTGTAAGCTAATTCGGCCAGCCAAATCACTTCTGCCCATTCGTTTTCTTTTCCTTGTGTTAGGCACCGCAAATACTGTTCCAAAGTTTGGTTTAATCTCTCGGTTTGACCATCGGTTTCAGGGTGGTAGCTGGTAGATAACCGAATCTCAATTCCTACAGTTTTGCAAAACGCTTTCCAGAATCGTGAAGTGAACTGGGGTCCCCGATCTGAAACTATCCCATAAGGTAGGCCGTGGAGTCGTACCACATGTTGTAGAAATAAGTTCGCTATTGAGCTGGCAGTTGGAGTGCCCTTACATGGTATAAAATGAGCCATCTTGGTTAAATAGTCCACCACAACCAGGATAGCTGAAAATCCTTGACTGGGTGGCAGATCAACAATTAAATCCAAAGACACTGTATGCCACGGTGCTGGAGGGGTAGGAAGGGGTTGCAATGTACCCGCAGGTTTCCTGTGTTCGGTCTTATTTCTCAAACAAGTTTTGCATCCTGATATGTATTGGTGCACGTCCTTTTGTAAACTAGGCCACCAGAAATGGCGTTTGAGTAGCTCCTTGGTTTTCAATGCTCCAGGATGACCCACGAAAGGGGAGTCATGGCACCACTTAATAGCTTGTTGTCGGAGCGGTATAGTGCGGCAAGTACAGTGCAGACTTGTAAAATGGTAATCCTTCCTTGATGGTCTGTTCTTGACTTCCACTAGCCCATCGTACCAGATCCTGTGCAGACATTGCTTCCCGAATCTTTTCAAATATGATGTCCACCACCACACTTCCCACTACGCGGATTGGGTCCACAATCGGTTTTGGCTCTTCCAAGTCTTTTGACAGAAGTGAATTTGACTCTGGATACCGAGATAGTATATCCGCCTTCCGATTTTCCACTCCAGGTCGATATGTGACGACAAAGTCATATTCTGAGAACTGCATAGCCCATCTAAGTTGTCTCAGACTAAGGGCTCTGGCGGATTTCAAGAATTGTAAATTTCGATGATCTGTATAGATGGTGATTGGATGGCGAGCTCCCATGAGGTAATGAAGCCACTCGTCAAAGGCTACTTTAATAGCTAACAACTCCTTATCTGCTATCACGTAATTTTGTTCAGCTGGTAGTAATGTTCGTGAATAATAAGCAACTGGATGTAATTGTTCAGTATTGTCTCGCTGCGACAGGATAGCACCCACCGCATAACTGGATGCGTCAGTTTCTATGATGTAAGGCTTAGCAGGGTCTGGATGCTGCAGGACAGGCGCTGTCACAAATGCTTCTTTCAAGGCTTGGAAACTTGCTTCGGCCTTTTCGTTCCACTGGAAAGGAACACCTTTTCGCAACAACTGAGTGATGGGTTGTACCTTTTTAGCGAACCCTTCGATAAACCGGCGATAGAAATTGGCAAATCCCAATACTGTTTGCACATCTTTCACGGAACTTGGGGAGGGCCAGTTTGCAATGGCCTGCACTTTCTTTTGATCCATAGTGACTCCTTGAGGTGATAAGATAAATCCTAAAAACTCAACTGTGGTTTGGTGAAATTGGCATTTCTCAAGTTTCACATACAGCTTATGTTCACGCAATCTCTGTAGAACAGCCTTCACATGACCCTGATGTTCCGCAGCGTTGTGAGAATAGATTAGGATGTCGTCGATGTATACGATGGCAAAAACATCTAGATAACCCCGTAACACCTCATCTAAGAAGTGTTGAAATGCTGCAGGGGCATTACAGAGCCCAAAGGGCATGACCTGGTATTCGTACAGGCCGAACTTGGTCCTAATGGCCGTTTTCCATTCGTCGCCCTCTCTGATGCGCATTAAATGATACGCGCCCCGCAAATCCAACTTCGTGTATATAGTGGATCCCTGTACCTGGTCTAATAACACGGGAATCGAAGGCAGCGGGTAACGGTTCTTGATGGTGATGCGATTGATCGCCCTGTAATCGATACAAGTTCTTAGGTCTCCGTTTTTTTTTGGTATAAAGAACAAAGGAGAGGATACAGGGGATGTTGAATGCCGTATGAAACCGTTTGCCAGGTTGGTTTCGATGTACTCCTTCAGGTGCTCGTTCTCGGCTTCGGTGAGCGCATAAATCCTACTACAAGGTAGCACCGCACCCGCTTCCAAGTCTATGCGACAATCAAAAGGCCTGTGTTGCGGTAGGGTCTCAGCGGCCACCTTACTGAAGACATCCCGATACTCCTCATATTCCTCTGGTAAAACTACATCAATACTGCCTCCTACGAAATGGGGACAACTTTCCTCCACGCTACAACTAGTCTGGCAATACTTCGAGGAAAACTGTAACGTTCCTGTGACCCAATCCACGACTGGGTTATGGAGTCGTAACCACGCTAAGCCCAAAATGAACCCAAATTGAGGTGCCGTGATCACATCGAAATCGATGATCTCTCGATGTCTTTTTCCGCACTCGAGCTCCATGGGTTGTGTGTGTTGGGTGATTGGGCCTGAAACCAATGGCGATCCGTCCACTGACTTTACTGGTTCTGGTTGTTTCTTAGTTCTCAATGGAAGTCCTAATCTTCTCGCTACTTGGTCATCCACGAAGTTACCCGCGGCCCCGGAGTCGACCATCAGCGACACTGGTATATGTTTTCCCTGCACATTTAGATGACCAGCCAGCATTATGTGAACAGACGGAGTATGATGTACGTTTGCTAGCATCTTTGGGGTATCTTCAGATTTGCTCGCCCCCACCCCCTTCATGGACGAGCTGCCGCGTTTCCCGACGAGATTCCTTTGATGGGCGGTTTAGTTGTACATTCTCGGACAAAGTGACATAATTTGTCTCTTCTTCTTCTCTCCTTCTCCTCTTTAGTCAAAGGGCCTTGTACAGTTCCGATCTGCATCGGTTCTTCGGTTCCTTTCTCCGACGCCTTGCTGGTCTTTTGTTGATCTAGCCGGACCATAGGTTTATTGTCCCATTTACGACGGTCCTGGCGACGTTCACTTTGTCTCTGGTCTAATCGTAGTGCCAAATCGATCATGGTAGAACAGTCTTCAGGCTGGGGGTCGACTTGTGCCACTAAATCCTTCAGCTCCTCTCTTAGACCCTGATAAAACAGGGCCATTCTTTTCTCCTGAGGCCAGTCGGTCTCTACTGCCAACCGATTAAAGGCTGTCACATACGTCACCAAATCCTTGCTTCCTTGTCGAAGCTGCAGCAACTCCCGATCCTTAAGCAAGGTCGCCGCCCTGCGGTTGAATATTTTACCAAACTCTTCTAAGAATGTATCCCAACTGTACAACAAGGCATCGTCCTTGTGCACCAAAAGTGTCGCCCATGAAGCTGCATCTCCCGTCAGGTAGGATATCACAAATGCGGTACGAGATTGAGCAGTACTGAACACTACGGGTTTGGTCAAAAAATTTAATTGGCACTGCATGATGAACTGGTCAAAGTTCTGTGGGTCCCCATGATACCTCTCAGGGGCAGCAAGTGGCAAAGTTGGCTCCGTGGCTACCTGTACTTGTACTGGAGTTGGTGGGGGTTGTCTAGGCAAAGGCGTTGCTTGGGCCTGGGTCTGGATAGTCAGAGTGTGAACTTGGCCTGCTAGATTCTGGTAATCCTGCCTGGTTGCCGCCAATTCGGCTTTCAAGTCTTGGAGAAGGGCTACTACGTCTGCCATGATTGTGCTGCCTGGGCGCCAGAAGATACGTGGGCTCGCAATTCTGTCAGATCCTCACTCCTCTTGACAGGCACAGAAGCAGCACAAATGCCTCCCTTCCCATTGGGTTTTGGCACCCGGGAAATAGACACCACAGGCCTCCGCAACCCTCTGGGGAAAGAGGGTTAGGGTCCGTTGAGTGGATAGGTAGAGGGAGTTCAGGATGACCGGAAAGAGGTTCAGGAAATAACAGTGGATGGGTAGGAGGAAAATAGGGTAACGTACTCCTCGACTCCTGTGCCGATCTTGCAGGTAATCATTTGAAGGTACACCGCCCTCTCATACATTCACATCCTGGTACCACACATTCAGCTCAGAGATTATTCCTTGGAAGGCTTTTGTATTGGAGCCTCTAACCAATAATCGCCATTTGCTCTGGTGTCACGTTTGGTTTCACATTGCTTGCCCAATATATCATGAATGATATGCAAATCACAAGTACCCCACATTTACCCATGTGTTGGCAACAAACAATAACATGCAAACAAAGTGCTAAACACTTAGCTCTGGCTTCTGCGTGAGTTCGAGGTCCTTTGGCCTTTCCGAGTTGACGGGCTGTGATACGTCTCACCGGATCCGATTCAACTACAGGCTGTGAATAGTAAAACAAAGTCAATGCACGTGCGTGCGAAAAGTCGTTCCTTTAAAACGTTCCCTGCAGGGTTTAAGTTTGTTTAGTAATGCGGTTACTTCACCGCCTAGCCCACTCCAACTTGGGGTTAGTATTCATGCTCTGCATGCAACTAGCAATCAAGTTTCCCGTGCTTCGATTCAGCCTAGGAACTTAGATCTTGCAGCGCGTAGCGTGTCTCCCTCCAACAGAATAATACTGCTTGCTCTAGGTTAAACGTGTACTTAGCTTTTCATGTACGCGGGGCCGGGGGTGTACGAGGCGGGCGGTGCCCCCCATAGGCGTGCCTCCTGGAGCTCGGTAAGAACACGTCCTCTCATGCCGGTGACCAGGATTGCGAGCGGTGCTTCTTGGGCGCGGCTCGCGCATGCGCAGTAGCGCGCGTGTGGTCCTGTTGCTCCCAGCAGGTCTGTGAAGCACACGGCCTGCTGGGAGATGTAGTTTCCGGGCGGTTCTCCATCCTCGGGCCTTCTTCCTGAAAAAAGGATAGAGAACACGCCTGGACAAGCTGCTGGCACCACCCAAAGCCTCCTTAACTCCTCCCAGGCCCCCCACAACACTGCCAATGACTCCAGCCATGACACCTTTTGTGCATTGGGAGACCAATAAAACTTCTTATTCTTTTTTAACAAAGAAGTGATAGGGTGAACGATTTGGGAAAATCCCAGAATGAATCGTTGGTAGAAATTAGCAAATCCGAGGACGCTTTGCACTCCCTTGACCGATGTCGGGGACTGCCACTGAAGAATATCCTCTTCCTTATGAGTGTCCATGTGCAATCCTCGTGGGGTAAGCATGAAGCCCAGGAACTCCACTTCTGTGATGTGGAAGCAGCATTTTTCCAGTTTGGCAAATAGTCGATGTTGACAGAGTTTTTCCAGAACGGCTCGTACATGTCCCACATGGTCTTCTTTGGATGTTGAATAGATGAGGATGTCATCGATGTAAACTAGGACACAAATATCCAATAATTTGTGGAGTACATTGTTCATAAAGAACTGACATGCTGCTGGTGCGTTGCATAGCCCAAAGGGCATAACCAGCTACTCAAAAACTCCGTACTTGGTTCTGAATGCAGTTTTCCATTTGTCGCCTTTTTTCACTCTTACCAAATGGTAAGCTCCCAATAGGTCCAATTTTGTATAGATTCATGCATTCTTTACTTGGTCAAGTAGTTCAGGAATAAGCGGCAGGAGGTACCTATTCTTCACGGTGATCTGGTTTAATGCCCTATAATCTATACAAGTTCTGAGGTCCCCTTCCTTCTTTGCCACAAAGAAGAGTGCTGAAGAGGCTGGGGACTTGGACGGACGAATGAACCCATTAGCTAAATACTGGTCTAGGTACGTACTTAGGTGCCGATTTTCTTGCTCAGTCGGAGCGTAGATTCTGCTGCAGGGAATTTGTGCACCCGGGACCAGATCGTTTTGGCAGTCATAAGTTCTGTGAGGTGGTAGGGTATTAGCTTGTTCCTGTTGGAACACGTCCAGAAAATCTTGATATTCGGAAGGTAATGAACCAACAATTCCAAGAATGGATTTTCCTTTGCGGAGTAGTTTCCGCCCATCCCTGTGGTAACAGCGCTTTGCACATTCCTGAGGGAAGGTCAACTTCCTGGTGTGCCAGTCAATCCTTGGGTTATGGGTTTCAAACCACAGCATTTCGAGGATCATTTGGAACTGGGGTGCCCCTATAAGGTCAAACGAAAGGCTTTCCTGATAACCATCCTTACATGTTAGCATTACCTTATCGGTGTGTTGAGTTACTGGCCCCGAAGACAGCTGTGAGCCATCCACGTCAGTGACATTTTCCGAGCATGGTTTTTGCTGAAGTGGGAGGCCTATCCGTGCGGCCAAATCCTGATCGATGTAATTCCCCACCGCACCACTATCAATGTAGGCTTGCAGGGCATGGACTCTTGATGGTTGTTGGTGGTTGGTTAGAAGTACCGGGATGACAGGTGGGAGGTCTGTTCAACTTTCATGATTCCGCTCGACAAGCCGACCCCTATACTTGCCAGGCGTCCAAGTTTTCTGACTTCTGTTCCTTTGCTTCAGTTTCATTGTCCACAGCCCCTATCCCTTTCTTGGGGGTTTAACAGGGCAATCGCGCAAGAAGTGTCCAGCCTTAATGCAATATAAAGAAAGTTGCTGTTTTCTCCTCTTTTCTCTCTCAGCCTTGGAAATGGGAGCTCGCAATCCCCCGATATGCATAGGTTCGGTAGCTACATGAGTCTTGGTTTGACTGTCCCGTAGTCGCAGGTAAACTGACCTCCCTTCTGCCCTTGTGAAATCCATTTTTTGGTCTTGTAGACGCTGGTCCAGTTGTACAGTTAGGTTAATATACTCTGTAAGACCCTCGGGCGGATTGACCACTTGAGCTAGCACATCTTTTAACTAGCCCTGTAGTTCTCAGTGAAATAGTGTGGTTCTTTTCTCATCCGGCCAATTAGTATGTGCAATGAGGTGGTTGAAGGTGGCAATGTAAGTCAATAAGTCATGATTCCCTTGTCTAACGGATAGTAATTCATTGTCTAATGCTTGTCCTTGGGTGTGCCTTTCAAACAGTTTTTCCAATTCCCTTTGGAATTCCCCAAAGTTCCAAAGTATTGGATCATCCTGGGTTACTAATGGGATGGACCAGTCGGCTGCACAACCTCCCAAATAGAAAAGTACAGAAGCCAACCTTGTGCTGTCATTAGGGAAGGCTCCTGGTCGACACAAGAAGTGGAGGTGGCACTGGTTCATGAACACAGCGTATTTGTTCGGGTCGCTGAAGAAGCGTTCTGGAGGAGCCATGGGGACTGCCCCCGGGAGTACCACTTGCACTGGAGGTGATGGCTGGGGCAACGGGGTTGGTGTGATCCCGGGTAACAGAGTTTGTCCTGTGTGTGCTTGGAGCATTTGCCTTGCCAGATCATCCGTCCACTCTCGGGCTACTATGAGGTCTCTTCTCAAGGAATTAGTCTCTTGTCTTGAGGCATGCACTTCAGCCCGAAGCTCCCCCAGTAGTTGGGCTAATTGGTCTGTTTCAGAGGTTTCCATTATGCCCAGGCAGAGATTCAGAGAAGCTTCGCGTTCTGTTACGCTCACCTGGTCTCTGCGGGGACGTTGGGGCATGGTTGGAGCCCTCCCTCGGCTTGGCTCCCCTGTATCGGCTGTCTTCCCCAGCTGCTGCGGAGTATGTTTGTAACGCTCACCTGATTCTCGCAGAGGCGCCGGTCTTGACTGGGCGACTACCGTATCTTCAAAGGTGATGTGTAGCACCCGGTTGGCTCTTTGGGCTGGACCTCTGTGCACTGTATGCCTGACGTGTAGAGTAAGATGTCTTAGGTAAGTGAATGCCGAGCTCTCCATCTGCCTCGGGGCAGGGTGCTGTAACCAGTTTCTTCACTGGATAGGTAGCGCAGGCCTCTTGACTTCAGAGGACTGCTGTCCGTCGTTTACTGCACGAACTGTAAGTTTCGAGTCATTCAAATGTCTTTAAAGTCTTTAGTAATGATGTCTCTTGTTTTGCAGGGTTCCGGCGATGGCGGATGACGGGCTGAAGTGAGTTGAAGATGGAGCCCGTGTGATGAATAGAAGCGCCTGGAAGCACGTAAGTAAGCGCTTGTTGCCTGCTTCACGATGCGCTCTAACTGTCTTTTTATATTGCAGGTACGAGTTCGGAGCGGCTGCAGGGTGCCGGAATACCCACTGGATTAGATGTGGAAAGGAGTAATGGCACGTGAGTATTAAAGTTCCCCAATGTCTTTAAACGCACCTTGTTTTGTCTTTCAGATGCGGGATGCAGCGCCGAAGGCCTCCGGAGCGTGCAAAGAGTTGGTAAGCTTTTGTCTTTGAGATGCCGGAATGCAGTGTGAAGACCTCCGGAGCGCACGAAGAGTAGGTAAGCCTTTGCCTTTCAGATGCCGGAATGCTAACCTGTTCTTTCTTGTCTTTATAGGTGTTGCTGAAGACTGGATTCAGAATAGTAAGCCTTTGCCTTTCAGATGCTGGAATGCTAACCTGTTCTTTCTTGTCTTTATAGGTGTTGCTGAAGACTGGATTCAGGATGGTAAGCCTTTTTCCTTAGGCCCAGGACCGGATGCAGAAGACACGATGAGCGTCCTGCTGCAGAGGTTGCAGAATAACGCAAAGCAAGATTCATCCACCGGGTGTGGTTTAAATAGCCTCCTGTAGTGCTTAGGTGTCTCCTTCCACAGCCACGCCTAGGTAAGAAAAAAGTTCCTGGTAAGAAAAGAGTTCCTGCCTTCCAGAAGAGTTCCAGTGTTCTGAATCTAGGGAGTGGCTCCAGCCCCACCCAACAGGAAAAGTAGTTCCAAACAGAAGAGGATCAGAGGTTCAACTGGCAGGCAAGTAAGCAGCATGGTCTGCTGCAGGTAAGTCCACCCAAGCATTATGAGCCCGGCGCTTCCAGCGCTGGGACTGGGCATATTTATGAGCCTGGTGCCACTGGCGCCAGGACTGGGTCCAAAAGGTCCCAATTGGGACTGGTTGGCACTCGTAACCTGGGTTATGGATCTGCTTCCAAGGGAGTTGGGAAAACCCTGACCTTTTGGAAGCAGAGATCATGACAGTACCCCCCCTCAAGGCCCCTCCCAAACCGGGCTTCTCCGGGGGTTTTGGCTTGTCAGGAAATGTTCGGTGAAATCTTTTGATTAGGCGAGGAGCGTGGACATATTCAGCAGGTTCCCAGGATCTCTCTTGGGGGCCGTAGCCTTTCCAGTCAATTAGGTAGAATAGTTTAGATTTGGAGATCTTGGAGTCCAGAATGCTTTTGACTTCAAACTCGAGCTCTCCATCAACTAGGATAGGTTTTGGAGATTTGGTTAGTCGGGTTTGAGGTTGCATGGGTTTTAATAGAGAGACGTGGAAGACCGGATGTATCTTCATGTGCGGGGGCAAGTCCAACTTGACCGCTACTGGGTTTACTATGGTAGTGATGGAATAGGGACCAAGGTATCTTGGGTTGAATGTGCGTGGCCCTTTTAGAGATAGATATTTGGTGGATAACCAGACTTGATCCCCTACTTGATAGTGAGGGGCTTCCTTCCGATGTTGATCTGCTCCTTTCTTGTATTGTTCTTTAGCCCTTTGAAGGTGAGAAACAGCTTCTTTAAAGGCTTGGGTGATTGTAGAATGCAGGTAGTCTACTGCTGGTGTTTCAAGATCTTGGAGGGGATCCAACTCCGAGGTTCGAGGGTGACTGCCGTACAAAAGAAAAAACGGGGTTTTCCCAGTTCCCGAATGGACAGAGTTATTGTAGGCATATTCGGCTATCCAAAGGATATCTTTCCAAGTTTTTTCAGTTTGTTGCAGCATGCAGCGTAAATACTGTTCCAGAGTTTGATTGGTCCTCTCGGTTTGTCCGTCGGTCTGAGGGTGGTCACTGGTCGATAGTCTCACATCAATTTGATCCGACCGACAGCAACTTCGCCAAAAATGAGAAATAAATTGACTACCTCGATCCGAAATTAGAACCGAAGGAAAACCGTGCAGTCGGACGATGTTTTCGAGAAATTCTCGGGCCAGAGTTGCTGCTGTTGGCAAGCCTTTGAGCGGAATGAAATGCGCCATCTTGGAGAATAAGTCCACGATTACTAGAATCGTATTGTATCCGGAGCATGGAGGTAGATCGGTGATGAAGTCCATAGAAAGCGTATGCCAAGGGCGAGGTGGGATGTCAATAGGGCGTAAGAGGCCTGCTGGTCTTTCCTTTTGACTCTTGTTTTGGGCGCATACTCCACAGGACATTATAAAGTCTCTGATATCTTTCTTCCAAGACGGCCACCAGAAGTAGCGCTTGATCTTTTCTGAGGTCTTGGCCATACCAGGATGACCTTCCATTAAAGAGTCGTGATAACAAGAGATTACTTTTTTCTGTAAATCTGTGCTGGGTAGGTATAATCGTTCTTGGAAATACAATAAGTTGTCCTTTACTGCAAAGTCCTTTCCCTGCAGATGCCAATTCTGTATGTCTGCTGGAGTTACAAGTTGCCTGGCTTTATCCTTAACTTCCTCTATGGATTCGGTGGCGATTATACCCAGAATTCTTTGTTCGGGAATGATTGGTACAGGTTTAGGGTTGATCAAGTGTTCTTCCACTCCCATCCGAGAAAGGGCATCAGCTTTACCGTTCTTTGTTCCAGGTCGATAGGTAATTATGAAGTCAAACTCGGCAAAGAATAATGCCCAACGGAGTTGTCTAGAGGATTGGGCTTTTGCGGTTTTCAAATATTGCAGGTTTCGGTGATCCGTAATCACAGTAACGGTGTGTCGGGCCCCCAGAAGATAATGCCGCCAAGCCTTAAAGGCAGACTTGATAGCCAGAAGTTCCTTGTCAGTAATCGTGTAATTGATTTCAGGAGGCGAGAATTTGCGGGACCAAAATGCCACGGGATGCAACTGATTGGTTACCGGGTCCTTTTGTGATAGAACTGCCCCCATGGCAAGGCTTGAAGCATCAGTTTCCACGATGTAGGGGAGTTCGGGGCGAGGGTGTTTTAAGGTTGGTGCAGAGATAAATTTAGTCTTCAAATCCTGGAAAGCTTGTTCCGCCTCGGTAGACCATTCAAAACGTTTGTTTTTCTTTAACAAGGCAGTGATGGGCTGGACTATTCGAGAGAATTCGGGGATAAACCTGCGGTAAAAGTTAGCGAAGCCTAACATGCTTTGCACACCTTTTACGGAGGATGGTGATGGCCATTTGAGAACTGCATCGACCTTCTTTGAATCCATACGCACTCCGCCAGGTGATAATATGAATCCCAAGAATTCAACTTCAGTCACGTTGAAAACACATTTTTCCAACTTAGCGAAAAGTTTGTGTTGACGCAATCTTTCGAGGACCATTTTGACGTGTTTCCGATGTTCAGATTCCGATGAAGAATAAACGAGGATGTCGTCAATGTAAACAACAACACATACATCTATGAGCTCTCTGAGGACATCGTTCATAAAATATTGAAAGGCGGCCGGGGCATTGCAAAGTCCGAAGGGCATGACCTGATATTCAAATAGCCCATACTTGGTGCGGAAGGCCGTCTTCCATTCATCGCCCTCTTTTACTCGTACCAAGTGGTAAGCTCCTCTAAGATCCAGCTTTGTATATATGCATGCTTTTCTGACTTGGTCCAGGAGTTCAGGGATCAAAGGTAACGGATACCTATTCTTAACGGTGATCTGGTTCAGGGAGCGATAATCGATACAAGTTCTAAGGTCCCCTTCCTTTTTTGGAACGAAGAACAAAGCTGAAGAAGCAGGGGACTTGGAAGGACGAATAAACCCATTTGCCAGGCATTGATCCAGGTATTGTCGAAGGTGAAGGTTCTCAGGCTCGGTGAGGGCATAAATTCTACTACAAGGAGGAGTAGATCCAGGTATCAGGTCTATCTGGCAGTCATAAGACCTATGAGGAGGTAGAGAGTTAGCCTGATCCTTCCGGAAAACATCTTGGTATTCTAGGTATTCGGGAGGTAACTGGGGAGTCTCTGAAGAAATTGCGGCCAGTGCAACACCAGGTGGAGGGTGACAAGTAGAGACACATTCTGGAAACTGGACCGTTCTTGCTCGCCAATCGATCAGAGGATTGTGTTTCTCTAACCAAGGTATTCCTAGAATAATCTGAAACTGAGGGGCCTTGATCACATCGAACACGATCTTCTCATGGTGTCCATCTTGACTTACTAGCGTCACCTCTTGAGTGGTATGCGTTACTGGCCCAGAGGCTATCTCCGTACCATCCACCGTAGTAATGACGTCCTTTACAGCCTTGGGACAAAGAGTTAGATTCATCCTCAAAACCATTTCATGATCCACATAATTGCCAATGGCACCGCTGTCGACGTAAGCTTCAATTGCATGTAATCGATCCGGATTATCAGGGCTAATGAGGACCATAGGTATCACGAAATGCAAGGTCACGGAACTGGTTTTCACGCTCGGCAAGAGGACCTCTATTCTTGTCGGGCGAGGTCGTTTCCCTGCTCAGAGTTTGTAACTTTGGTAACTGCAGCTCCTACTGCCTTCTTGGCAGGTTTCACCGGACAGTCTCGAAGAAAGTGCCCTGAGTTTCCGCAATATAGGCATAATTGCAACTGTTTCCTCCTTTCCCGCTCCCTTTGTGTTAGAGGACCTTTCAGACCCCCTATTTGCATGGGTTCCCCGGAGTCTACTCCTTTGGAAGGAGTTGGCGGTTTGGAAAATACTCGAGCATCAAACTTGGAACGATCGGCCTTCCTGTTCTGCAGCCTGTGATCTATTTGAACGACCAAGTCTATATAATCCGAACAGTCTTGTGGGGGATTCACTACTTGGGCTAAAACGTCTTTGAGCTCTCCACTTAGACCTCTATAAAACAGCGTAATCCTTTTGTCCTCAGGCCATTGAGTTTCCACTATTAGTCTATTGAAAGATGCAATATAAGCCAAAAGGTCTTGATTACCCTGTCGCAACGAAAGAAGCTCATTGTCCAAGGCCTGCCCCTGTGAATGTCTTGCGAACAGTTTTTTCATACTAAGCTGAAAAGCTTGAAAATCATGGAGAACCGGATCATCTTGATTAACTAGAGGGATCGACCAGTCTGCCGCATTGCCACTAAGGTACGAAAGTACAAAAGCTACTTTTGCTTGATCAGTTGGAAAGGCTGCTGGCCGGCATAAGAAGTGCAACCGGCACTGATTGATAAATACTGCAAACCTCTTTGGGTCACCAGAAAATCGTTCGGGCGGAGCCAGAGGTACATTCCCAGGTAGGTTGATCTGCACTGGATTCATAGAGGATGTTGAAGGAAGATTTGCCCCTGATGCGGGTAACGGGGTCTGTCCGGCTTGTGACTGTAGCACTTGTCTAGCAAGATTGTCTGTTCTCTCCTTGGAAATAATTAGTTCCCTTCTTAGAGCATTCGTTTCCTTACGAGCTGCATGCACTTCTGCCCTTAGTTCCCCAAGTAACCGGGATAGGGGGTCAGTATCCGAGGTTTCCATAGCGCCTGGGCGAGAGTTTTGCGGTAGGCTTTGCGTTCTGTAACGCTCACCTGATTCTCGCAGAGGCGCCGGTCTTGACTGGGCGACTACCGTATCTTCAAAGGTGATGTGTAGCACCCGGTTGGCTCTTTGGGCTGGACCTCTGTGCACTGTATGCCTGACGTGTAGAGTAAGATGTCTTAGGTAAGTGAATGCCGAGCTCTCCATCTGCCTCGGGGCAGGGTGCTGTAACCAGTTTCTTCACTGGATAGGTAGCGCAGGCCTCTTGACTTCAGAGGACTGCTGTCCGTCGTTTACTGCACGAACTGTAAGTTTCGAGTCATTCAAATGTCTTTAAAGTCTTTAGTAATGATGTCTCTTGTTTTGCAGGGTTCCGGCGATGGCGGATGACGGGCTGAAGTGAGTTGAAGATGGAGCCCGTGTGATGAATAGAAGCGCCTGGAAGCACGTAAGTAAGCGCTTGTTGCCTGCTTCACGATGCGCTCTAACTGTCTTTTTATATTGCAGGTACGAGTTCGGAGCGGCTGCAGGGTGCCGGAATACCCACTGGATTAGATGTGGAAAGGAGTAATGGCACGTGAGTATTAAAGTTCCCCAATGTCTTTAAACGCACCCTGTTTTGTCTTTCAGATGCGGGATGCAGCGCCGAAGGCCTCCGGAGCGTGCAAAGAGTTGGTAAGCTTTTGTCTTTGAGATGCCAGAATGCAGTGTGAAGACCTCCGGAGCGCATGAAGAGTAGGTAAGCCTTTGCCTTTCAGATGCCGGAATGCTAACCTGTTCTTTCTTGTCTTTATAGGTGTTGCTGAAGACTGGATTCAGAATAGTAAGCCTTTGCCTTTCAGATGCCGGAATGCTAACCTGTTCTTTCTTGTCTTTATAGGTGTTGCTGAAGACTGGATTCAGGATGGTAAGCCTTTTTCCTTAGACCCAGGACCGGATGCAGAAGACACGATGAGCGTCCTGCTGCAGAGGTTGCAGAATAACGCAAAGCAAGATTCATCCACCGGGTGTGGTTTAAATAGCCTCCTGTAGTGCTTATGTGTCTCCTTCCACAGCCACGCCTAGGTAAGAAAAAAGTTCCTGGTAAGAAAAGAGTTCCTGCCTTCCAGAAGAGTTCCAGTGTTCTGAATCTAGGGAGTGGCTCCAGCCCCACCCAACAGGAAAAGTAGTTCCAAACAGAAGAGGATCAGAGGTTCAACTGGCAGGCAAGTAAGCAGCACGGTCTGCTGCAGGTAAGTCCACCCAAGCATTATGAGCCCGGCGCTTCCAGCGCTGGGACTGGGCATATTTATGAGCCTGGTGCCACTGGCGCCAGGACTAGGTCCAAAAGGTCCCAATTGGGACTGGTTGGCACTCGTAACCTGGGTTATGGATCTGCTTCCAAGGGAGTTGGGAAAACCCTGACCTTTTGGAAGCAGAGATCATGACAATGTTGTTCTGGATGCTGGTAGTGCCCTTGGGAGAAGAGGAGAGGCAATGAGGATGGCGTGGAGGTGCTATGAATTCCCTCGCCCCTTTCGTGCCAAAACAGAGTGCGCAAGAGTCTTCCCATGCAAGCTCACCTGTTATTTGTAATGCTGGGCTCTCCGTCCTGCTTCCTTCAGCAGGGGCATGTCGAATGGGCCTAGTTTCTGCACTGGCCCGCGAAGTGGCGATCCAGACCGGCTGCGACCAATCCACTTGGATGGTAAGTCTTTGGTTATGGCTATTGTTAGTTTTTTAATAATGTCTTTAGCAATGAGTCTTGACTTGATGATAAGTAATAATGATTTCTTGCAATGTCTCGGCTCTTCCCTATAGGTGTGAAGATGGTAGATCAGAAGCGTGGAGCGGATCTGGGGGTTCCACTGAGGATGATGGACTCTCAAGGTCAACAGGTAAACTGGCCGTTATAATGGAAGTCAAGACTCAGGTATGATGCGGCCGAGAGTTCGTTATTATGAGGTTTCTAAGCTGTTGTGTTCTTTTCCCCTTGGAGGAGCGGTCCGACGGCGTGGAGCAGAGTCCGGATGCTTGAGGACAGTTCAGTGGCTCCGGAGGAAGATACCGCGTTGAAGCGGAGAAGAAGCGAAGGCTCCCGCGTCTCTGGAAGTCCAAATCGGGTGAGAAAAGGCCCCGACTCCGATGGTGATGGAATGCAGGTAGGGTGCACGCACAGAAATGGAGTGGCTGGGATCAGGTAGGTGCGCCTTCAGTGATGGAGTGGCTGGGATCAGGTAGGTGCGCCTTCAGTGATGGAGCGGCTGGGTTCAGGTTGGTGTGATGGTCTTCAGAGATGGAGTAACCGGAATCAATTTGAGGAACAGCGGTAAGTGCCACGCTGCCAAGCAGAGTAACATGAAGCAAGGGCATGTGGTTGGGCTGGCCTTATATAGACTGGCTCCGGCCCCACCCTTTAGCCATGCCTTGTGGCTCCACCTTGCCCCACCCAAGGACTCCAATACATGCCTCCCAATGCTGTTCTATGGCCACGCCCGGCCCTGATGGACGTGCCATGTGGACCCTGGGGGTGATGAAGGCCTGGGCCCTTGCACAATGGCCATGACATTGTTCTAGTACCAAAGGCAGGATCCAAGCAGTTGAGATTCTGTGTGGACGATAGAGCTCTAAATACAGTCACTAAGACTGATGCCCATCATTTGCCAAGGACAGATGAACTGGTGGGTAGACTTGGTTCAGCCAAGTACCTCAGTACATTTGATCTGACGTCAGCCTATTGTCAAATAGCCCTGACAGACCATGCCAAGGAGAAAACTGCATTCACAAACCCAGCAGGCTTCTACCAGTTTAAGGTTATGCCTTTTGGACTAAAGAATGTACCTGCTACATTCCAAAGGATGGTCAATCTAGTTCTGAATGGGATGGAGGACTTCTGCATGGCATACTTGGATGACATTGCAGTGTTCAACCCTACATGGAACGAACATATTGATCACTTAGGATATGTTTTGCAGGCTCTTGAGCAGGCCCATCTGACCGAAAAGGCAAGTAAATGTCAAATTGGCCAGAGCAAAGTGGTCTACCTTGGTCATGAGGAAGGAGGATGTGAAATAAGGCCATTGCCTAGCAACGTACAACCTGTACAAAACTGGGCCACCCCTACTACTCATACCCAAGTCAGAGCTTTCCTAGGTCTCACTGGGTACTACAGGAATTTCATAGAGAACTATGGGACCATAGCTTCTCCTTTGAATGTGATCTCCTCTCCAAGATTCGCTAAGAATGTTAGATGGAATGAGGAGTGCACTCAAGTCTTTGAAAACCTGAAGAAAGCCCTTCGTCAAGCTCCAGTCCTAAGAGCTCCTGGTTATCACCAACCCTTCATTGTGCAGACAGATGCCTCCAATACAGGTATGGTGCAGTCCTTAGTCAAATGGATGAGAAAGGTAGGGAGCACCCCATTTGTTTCATTAGTAGGAAACTGAAGGAACCAGAAACAAGGTGGGCAACCATAGAGCATGATGTTTTGCCATTGTGTGGTCTCTGAAGAAGTTTAGACCATACTTGTATGGATCTACTTTTGTGATTCAGACAGACCACCAACCCTTGAGATGGTTAATGCAAATGAAAGGGGAAAACCCAAAACTTCTGAGATGGTCAATCTGCCTGCAAGGGTTTGATTTCACCATTGAGCACAGCGCAGGATGTCACCACCAAAATGCTGCTGGTCTCTCTAAGATGTTTTTCACCGACTAAAGGTAGAGATTCATCCAGGAGTGGATTAAATCCTCTTGTCCCTTAGACTGGGGGGAGGCGATTGTTATGGAGAATTCTCCAGAATGGCTAATTTCCCTTACCTACTGAGTCCCTCAGCAGCTTTGCTGGATTTCTAGGATTTATTTTTTCACCTGGTAAGAGTGTGAGCCTTTTTTCCCCACGCTTACGTGTGTTTTGCTGTGTGTGTTTAACAGTTTCTTGTTCATAGACAGTGGAGCCTCACCCACTCCACAGGCATCATCTTTTTACTGTGTGTTACACACCACCTTCAGTGCAGTGACACACGGTTGTCTTTTAGACTTCCCAAACTCAGACTCCATTTTCTGGGGCTGACTACTGTCTCCCAGAACATATAAAGTTGCCATTAACTTTATTAGCCTCTGTAAAACCACAGACCCACTACACCCTATTTTACATAGAGTACTGGAAAGGGTTAATACTTATCCCCATTTTTGTCTGTTTCTCTTGGAGCATTTTTTCGCTCCCTTTTCATCGAGACTTGGCTGGTGGCAGTGGTAACTACCCTATTTTCCTACCCCAGGTATCTTAAATAACCTTGGTATTGTTGTAGGCTATCTTGGTAGCCTCAAACTTAAACTCGCTAGACCATATATGTTTTATTTCGGTTCCAGCTGGGTTTATTCGCCATTTCTTTTTGTAAAAGTCTTTCTCGTAATTTACTCTGCGTGCCAAACCAGGTTTGGTTCCTTTGTTCACCGTCTTTTCGTGGGCCTCTGCACAGAAGCCCTCCTTAGGACTTGTATGTCTGGTGCGGACAGGATTTGAGGGAGGGCTTTAGGACTCCCTGCACAGGGTCCCCATGGAGACCCATGTCGCACTCTGAACCGATTGGCTGTGGTTACTGTCCGGGTGGGACAGCTACCCTGCTGTCTGATTGACAGCCAGGCTGTGTATATGGGGGAAAACTGCATAAAAAGCAGGTCTCTGGGTCTGGAAACGCAGTGTCGCCACTGGAACGAAAGAACCAACGAGCTGACGGAAGAGGACCCCTATCATGACTGAACCACCCGGTGAAGCCCTGCTGCAGGTCCGAATCTTCAAAACTCCAATAACAGAGAAGATCCTCCAGGAATCTTCTTCCCCTGAGCTGGTGGAACCAAACAGTTTGCCAAAACTACATGCCAGGACTCCCTCCTCTGGTCGAATTCGCTGTACTGAGCTACAGTGGGCTGGATAGCCAGGAAGGTCATACTCTGCTTGGGTTTCAAGGAGCGCACATTTTTGCTGGTTTCTTCCCTGGGCAATGCAAGACCCTCCAGTCTTCCTACTTCATGTCAGTCTGACAGTCGCTTCAGGAACCGTGAGCTTGCAGGAACTGCCAGGAACGTCCACCTCAGCTACAGCTTCTTTTCCGTTTAAAGGTACTGTGCAAATCCGGTTGTTTGTTTCGTCCAGCCACGGTGAAAGTGTATGAAATCTTTCTCCAATCCGAGGGCTTGTCCTTCTCAACTCTTTAAACTAACTTTTCTGCCGACCAACTTCTTCCGGAACTCTTGGCAAAGACTTAACCGTGAACTACCCTGAAATGTGTGATCTTGAGGAAAACACTTGTCCTATTGACTTTGACCCTAAGCCTTTTTGATCTGATTCATCACCTTTTTGATTTGATTCCATCACTGTAGTTCCTCTTTCTAGTATGCCCTGCTTACTTACCTGTTGGTGCTGTTCAATTTCTGCCTAACTTTGTCTTTCCTTCCCTTTTAAAATTTCTGGAGTGCCATTTTGTTCCACTTCATTTGTGAGCTTAACTTGTCTGGAATCTATTGGGAGTGGTGTGGTGTTAAGAGTGTGATTTTTAAACTGCTTTACTTTAATGAGATGTTATACAACTGATGTGTGAATAAATGTATATTCTTTTACTCAGAAACCTTTAGTCAGTGTTTGTTTGAATCATAGTAATTGCTGTACTTTGTCTAACTATTGATACTGCTCACTTTCTCTTGAGATAAGTCTGGCTGCTCACCCATTGCTACCACTTTTACTGTGTAGCACAGGCTTGTACCAAAGATGAATTTGTACTTTCACTTGTAGTCTTAATTGTGTGTGGTGTTCCCAAAGGGTACTGCATATAATTCTGCCTAACATCCACTAGCATAAATACTCCAACACCATTCACTTTCACTATTATTCTGGTTATTTTACTTCCACTCACAGCATTCGCCACCAGAATAATTGTAAGCCCTTCATGCAGCATTGCACTAACATTTTCCTCTTCACAATCATTCTCATTGACACTCCCCACGTCCGAGGCATATCTGCAACACTTGGCAAGGTGACCTCACTTGCCACATACTCTGCATTCAACATATAGGGCCGTGCATTCTTTGTCATTCACAAAGTGTTGCAGTAAACCATCTCTGAAACAACCTCTTTGAGAAAATTCCACCTGTCTATACATTTGACCACATACATTTCCCCAACCCGGTGAAACCCGTGATTCTCCTTGTTTCTCCAGTAATTTCTCTTGTCAGCCTTGCCATTGATAGCCTTTAAAGACTAGATTGTTGTCTTCTGCTTCCTTTTCCATCCTCCTTGCCCAATTGTTTTATGCAGTGAGACGTGTGCTCAACCTACTTGGCAATTTCAATGGCACGATCCAGATTGGGGTATCTTTGATATGATATGTCATTTATAACACACCTGTACACAAGTGTTTCTTCTCGGATTTGATTATCTGTACACTTGATCCTGAGCTGCTCTCTAATGTGCTCTTCAAAGCAATGTGCCAGCTCTCCAAACTGGCACGTAATAGCTGGAACTCTCAGGGCAATAACAAACCCCACTATGGACTCCACTTTTTTTCTGTTCTCTGGTGGCAAAATGATACCTGGCTAAATGAAGTCTTCCTTCATTTAGCCAAATGACTCAATATTACTCAACAATTAGAAAATGTTATTGAGTTGCCACCAGTCGGAACAAGATAATTAAAATGACAGTAAGTCACAGTACCTTGGCACTTATGATCAGCTTTTATCACTGCATAATGTAGCAAATCAAACTTCAAGTACTGTGACAACTAAGATGATGTATCAATGCGATCATAGGTTCACATGCCAAAATGGCTGCAAGCACCTTTCAGGGGATTCCCAAAATAGATCTCCTCGTGGTGCTTGCTAGCCCTTACACTCCTCCAGATGGTAATTGCAAGCGCCTGCACTCCGCACAGTCAAGGCAAACTTCAGTGCAAAAGAGAAAGATGCCCATCACCTCTCAACGCCAACAGCTCCAAAGCTCTGATCTCTCCTGACTAATTAAATTAATTTTGCAGCAGGCTCTGACCTCTCCAGACAAGACCAATGTTGCAGCAGGTCCACCATCCTGTCCAGTCTGCTGTCTCCTCGCCACTGCAGTCAGGACAGCACTTAACCTTGTCACTAGTACTATAAAGTTAATACCCAAAGTAGGGTAAGTAGAGAGTTCTTTATTGTAGTTTAAGCATAAGGTCATGACTGCAGTTCCTCTCCAAGTCTTTCTCTCTCTCTGCCCGTTTAGAAACCCCACACTCCAATTATCACAATCCCATTGTGCTGTATCTTCTCGCACATGCAATGACATCCCGACGTTCCAAATTGGAATGTCATTAGTGCGTTGCATGATGTGACAGTTGACAATTGAAAATGAACTGTTAGTTCCAGCACCGGCATCCAAGCTTTGGGGTTCGCATGGAGTCTTATCCTTGAATAAACGTATATTGTATTTCTTTACTTACCTGGTGTATGACCTCGACAGCTGGGGTGTCTGCAGTGTTGATTGTCAGTCAGAGCCTCGGAGGGACGTCATGTGCACTGCCTGGTGTGTGCTACCACTGACCCTGTGGAGAGGGTCGAATCGGCCATGGCATGGCGCAGTGAAGAGGGGTGAGATGCTCCACAGCAGTGCCATTTCCTCTGGATATTCTGCCAGATCGGGGCTGTGGTTTTGAGTCCTACTAATTCCCCCACTGGGAGCTGGTGGTAGGGGTTGATGGGAAAGACGGTAGGAGTGAGGATGGTGATGGTTTGTATGGTAAAGCAATGAGGAAGCTTGAGGCTCAGTATGCAAAACAGGAAAGTGTTGTTTTGGAAAGGTATGCAAAATGTTCAAGGAAGCATGCAATTGGGGAATCAGTGTGGCTGATCTCAAAGGGTTGTTGGCATCATGTGAATTCATGGGGAGGGAGGATGAGTACATCCAGGACCAGCTAATGACGAACACATCCAATCCCAAGATTCAGGAATGGTTATGGTAGGTGAGGAACCCTTCCGTATAGGAGGCATTAACTATAGCCAAGGAGATGGAGCTGACAAGCAGGTGTTTGAAGGAGGTTAATGCTAAAAGTGCAAAAGAGAACGTGAATGTGGTTAAGGGCATTGATGGGGAAATGGAGTCCCTTAAGGAGGAGGAAAAAGTGTGTGTAGTGAAAAAGTTGAACAAGGCAGGGCGTAAGTGTCCCAACATGCTATGCGTAAGGGGCATTGCCCGAGAGGTGGGTATGAGAAGCATGTACTCAATCCCAAGGAGTGCCCTGCCATGATAGGGAAGTGCGGGAAATGCAGCAGATTAGGTCATTTTGCCAGATTTTGCTAATTCAACAGCAGTGTGACAGAAGGTGAGGCAAGTGTAGGAGAAACAGGAATGGTCTAACAAGTGTGTCCACATTGTGGGTGAAGTGGGAGTTGATGAGGTGGGGAAATACACTCCTCTTGAGGTGAAAATGCGCTTGCTGGGGGTGCCACTAAAGTGTTGGTGGATTCTTTGTTCCCCTACACAATCACTTTGGAGGATAAAAATAAGGAAATCTGGGGTGGGAAGTGCAACACATTGCACACTTCTGATATCAAGCCCAAAGCGTATGGGGGAGGTATGATAGACATTCAGGTTTTTGTTTGGTGTAATATTGCATATGGTAACAGACATATTTATGCCCATGTGTTTAATGGCGGCTAAAGGTGATTATTTGCTGAGGTGAAAGCACCAGGGAAAACTTGGATTAGAATTGCATCCTGGAAAAGAGATACAAGTAAGGTTGGTTGCTAAAAAGAAGTCTGAGAAGTTTATGGATGAAGTGGTGAGGAAGTTCAGTAATTTGTTCCACAAAGGGATAGGTAGCTTACGTGGATATTGCCCCAAAATCCAGTTGGTGGAGAGTGCTAGGCCATGTTTGCAAAAGGTGAGGAACCTTCCTTGGGAGTGATAGAAAAGATCAGGTTGGAGTTGCGTGGTCTGTGTGGGCAGGGGGTCATTGAACCTATTGATTGTAGTGAGTGGTTGTCCTCTATTGTTGTCACCCCGCGTCCCGATGGTCAGATAAGGCTGTGTTGAATAAGGCTGTGTCGATTTGAGGGATTTGAATTGCAATATATTGGTCAACAGACACCCCTTACCCAGGGTTAATGAGATGTTAACAAATATGGAGGAGGCGGAGTGGTATTCCATGCTTGTCCTGACGTCCGCGTACCACCAGGTGGATTTGCACCAAACATCAAGAGTGGTGACCGCTTTTATCACGCCACTGGCTGGCGGTTTAATAGTTTAAGAGATTTCTCTTTGGCTTGGTGTCGGCATCTGTCTTTCAGAAGATCATGGAAGGTTTATTAGGGGATATCCCGGGATAAGATGCTTACATGATGAAATTCTTGTCAGAAGTAAGTTGGAGTTGGAACATGATGTGAGAGTGCATGAGGTCTGAGAAGGCTTGAGGTGGCGGGATTGACTGTGAAAAAGGATTAATGCCTATTCAAAGTACATCGGGTGTTATTCTTGGGTCACAGGTTGTCTGGAAATGGTTTGGAAACTCGCCTGGAGATGGTTGATTCTATTTTGGAGATTAGATCAACATCAAACAAGAATGACTTGAAGTAATTCCTGCGTTTAATGCAATTTTATGCCCAATTTGTGGGGACCTTTTCAGCAAAGTGTGCTGTATTACGCTATCTATTGAAAGTGAGGACAGAGTTTGTGTGGGGGGAAGGAAGAAGAGGAGGTATTCAGGAGGATGAAGCAGGAGGTGCTTATGCACCCACGTTATACAGGTTTGATCCCTTGGTAGAGACAACAATCAACATGGATGCATGCACCCGCAGTCTGGGTGCGGTTCTCAGTTTGTCCAGAAAGGGTGTAGAGGTGCCAGTTCTGTTCGTGCAATGTGTACTCATGGCAACAGAGTGTAGGTATTCCAGCATCGAGCGTGAGAGCTATTGGTCTTCAAATTACTTCAAAACATAGGTGTGGGGAATTCCTTATGTCATAAGAATCGATTATGTTATAATACTATTTTATTTTTAGGAACTGGTGAAGATCCTATGTGAGATTTTCAGTGGCTGGTGTGTTGAGTAAGTCCCGATCAAAGTATCAAAAATCAATCCAAAAGAGCCAAAAATGAATGCACGAGATATAAGAATAACGATTTATTATAACTGCCTTTGCAGGGAAAGATCTTAAAATAAATTTTTCACATTCTGAAAAATGTCCCACTTTAAAGTGTGTTGCATAAAGGAAAAGACAGCAAATGGTACAAATCCATTACATTTTAAGGCTCTGATTCTTCTGCATCATTTGCATTATACATGTTTGCATGAATGATTGAATTCTATTGGTTTATTCAACCATCCACATGACTAAATTAGTTCATCAGAAAAGGATAACTTATTTGAATTATAATTGTTTATTTATAATGTGCTTAATACCCAGAGGTTTCTCAGCGTGGACCCGGGGATCGAACTTGTGTTGCTCTACGTCATCTTGCTTCCAAGGCGAGTGTGTTGACCCCGATCTATCCTCCTGGCCCCATTACACATCCCTGTTTCTAATTGGATGGCGCTCTTTTAAACATGTTTGAGCTGAACACAACTTGTGATTGGTTGCTTCATAAAAGTATGAGTGGAGTGAATGATTACGTACATTTCAACCAATCCCTATATGAGGTGTGATAGTGTGGCATTGACATTGTGATTTGACATCCTTTCCTGTTAATCTTATCAGTTTGTCATCATCCTACCATTCTCATTATAGTGAACCATTTATTGCTTGGAAACATTAGTGGCATGTCTACCGTTTCTCATGATTTCATCTATCCTGTCTTTGACCTTTCATTCTCTTATAATGACAAGGATATGTGTTTAAATTCACATGCTTATATGTGTGTCTCCATAAACTATAAACTTCATAAAGGTGTCTTTGTTTCTATTGTGTACATGCAGTGAAGGTTATGTGTGAGCTCCTGGAAAACAAATTTATTTTTCCCAATCGATCCTACTTCATGTGTACTGGCATTCTGCATGAACTCTTCCTTAAGAAAGGGAGCCTTATTGGTATGCTTTATCCTGAGGGCAGTGTTGTGCCTTGTTCACTCTGTCTTTACCAGACGCATCTTCCATCATTTAGTGCTCTGCCCTCACAGGCTTATGCCCTTCATTGCATTACATTCAGGAACATGAGCTGTTTATATGTCTTTCGAATGCTTGCTTGGGAACAACTGGAACAATATGTTTTGACCAATCAGTATGTAGTGATCTGTACTTTTAGCACTAGGGTCTGCTATCTCTTTGCTGCTCTCTCATGAAATCACTACCACATCTGAAGCTTGGGAACGTGTTTGCCTCCCTTGTTTTAGCCAATCACTGCATGTCATTTAACGGTGTGCTCTGGAAAGTTACTATTGAGATGTGCGTATGCTTCCTCACAGAGGTTTAGCTGCCATTTTCTGTTGTGGGGGTGAGAATTGTCATTCTTGTAAGGTGGATAACTTGGTTTTGAGGCCTACATGTACTTGCATTCTCAGTGTAATGTAAATGGCTACTGTCATTCATTGTAATTGATACATTTTGATATTTCCATAGCTAATGGTAAATGCAGCTGTTTCACTATGGCACGGGGTTATGTTCTGCTATAGGTTGAATATGTTATGGTTCACTAAAGCATGGCTGCTAGTGTTTTGTTGGGCCTCCATATAGCAATCTCATTTGGGTAGGTGTGTATGCGGTTGCTGGCTTCCATGATGTTCGCTCATGTGTTCGCTCTTTCACAGCTTGTATTTTCATGTACGTTTAGTGCGCTGGATGTACTCTCCAATGGTATTGTACTCCCCCCATATTCTCATACTCCCCAACAGTCTCCCTTTCATCCCTTGAGGGTTGACTCTTTGTCTAAACTCCCACTCATTATTCTTCCTCTTGTTGCCAGTCATAGACACTCCTGGGTATCCATATTTTATGTACATCTCTCATATCTCCTCCACATATGGCATAATCCCACGGGTGCATCTTAAGTATCTGGTCGGCCAGTCTGATTTGATGTTTACATAGCACTCAAGGTAATTGACTGGATCAGGGGGTGTTGACCAAAGGGCATCTTCTGGCAACAGTGTCTATTTATTGGGTACCTGTTTGTTTCTCATGCTTGTGGATGCTCATCTGTTTGACAGCGTTCACCTTTCCAATGAGGAGTGGCACTAGCTGTTTTACCTGCAAGAAGGGTATTTATATTACCATAGGACACACAAAAAAGTTATTACTATCTTATAAGTACACCAGAGTATTAATTAAAAGAACAAGGATAAGAAATAATACTCAACGGAAGTTAATTAGCCACTGAGGCATCCATGATGTTAGAATTGTTAGCCAGTTGTCGTCCTTGACGATTCCTCCTGCTCTCTCCATGTCCATTGTCAGCTTGGTCATCTGATGGCATGGGTTAAGGATGCATTATCAGCATCACTGGGAGACACGTACGCACAGCACATGCTCCCTATTTTGAAGCAGACCCTGCCCTCTATTGCTGTGAGTAGGTCGAGCACCATCCTGTTCTGAAGTGCCTCAAGCCTGAGTGCACAAAGCTCTTCACGTATTGCATTGAGATGCACAAAGCTCTTCACGTATTGCATTGAGTCAATTTCTGGAGGCATTAGAAAGCTCCATGAGGTTCCAGCCATTGATCTGGAACCATTTTGAATTGGTCACAGTTTGTATTTCTGGAGCCTGAAAATATGTGACGAATACCTCAGTTTTTGAAAATAGACGATACTTAGCGGGCAACTTCTTCAAGGCTTCATTGGCTTCCTCTGAAACATATCCAGACATTTTCTTTCTTTTCACCCTAGGTGAGTTCATGTTTCCTATAACTTTTGTGGGCAAAGTGGGGGACTGGGACTGTCGTTTGGGCAATCGCACATGCTTTTCAGCGCACATCATGACAGGAAAATGCAAAGTTACCAGTGAACAGAGGCCTCTCCAAGAGGGTTTTAGGTAATAATAAGCTTTCGTGCTGTACTGCCAGAGGAAATCCATTATGGAAGCTGTGTCCTCACTTAGTGCTGGAATTGTGTAAGTCTGGTTAAAATTGCTGTTCGTGCCAATGGGCACAATCCCTTTGCCTCTGAAACAGAATAAAGATTGAGTGAGTTTCTGTACTTTTACAGGTTGATCATGTTGATGCAGACTTGTCAACCTATTAACAATCAATTGCCTCACATTTCTACAGCTTTCATCGGTTTGCATCACTTCTTCTTCTGTACATTCCAGTAGTCCCTCAGCATTAAACACAGCCTGCGCCTCGACCCATTTTTTTGTTCCATAATGTTGATCTTTCTATAATTATGTGTGGTTGTTCTGGACACTGTTCTTCATCATATCTTCACATCCCTTTGCACTCATATTTGGACCTCTTTTGAATGTTTCTTTGAACTGTGGGTCCTTAGAACTGCCCCTGTATCCTGTAAATTATTAAATGGGCTAAGCACTGTGCCTCTAAAGTCGTCACTTCCTCTGATAAGAACAATCGGGTGGGTTCCAACCCCATGCAGGATAAGCCCACATATATAACATGATTCATTAACTGGTGCCCTACTAATGGCTTTCATAAGTGGTACCCTCTGAATGATGTTCATCAAAGATGTTATTTGTTTCTTCATTCAACAGTCATTTATGCCTGGTCACAAGGTTAGTTCTAAATATAGGTACAGTCTCTGCCTTTGTGCTATAATACTTTGTACCTCTAGATCCAAACTTTAACAATTCCATAAAAAAAGGAAAGAAGAAGAGAGAAAAGTCGACAACCTATTCCTACAAAAATATTCCTAACATTTCCTATGATTATCTTTAGCATTTTACATATTGCTTGCTGCACATGCTCTGTTATGCCCAAAAGTCTTCATTTTCATCTTGTACCTGTTCTACATTTGAAAAGTATTACTCAACTTGTGTTGTTGCTCCATCGTTTGAGTCCCAATGTCATGTTGAGCCTCACTGTTGTGGTCCTGTGATTTTATCTTTGTTTAGATCGGTATAGATTGGTGAGGTATATCCAGGCACAACAATTTTTCAACTTCACTGCAATGCTTTGTTTAATTTTCTTACATGCTGTCAGACGTAAACATGGTCTCCTGGTTGCAGTAAAGAGGTTCTTCTGTTGCAACGTTGTGCTGATCAGCTGGGGCCCGATGGCATGCTTTCATTTCTATCTGTGAAGAAATTAACTCTGTACAGGTTGACCTATTGTTAAGATGTACATTAAATTCTTCTCCCAACAAATCTGAACTCCTGTGTGCATCAGACACTGTTCATGGGGGCACAGCTGAGGCATGCATTCTCCTTCCTGTCTCTACGTCATGGGGCATAAGGTGGTGGTCCTTACCAGGCTGATTATGTAAACCAAGTTGGGCCAAGGGTAGGCAGTGTAACCAGCTCCTTTTGAGAGTATTACAGGGTTTAGCTAACTTTACTTTGAGTAAGCAATTCATCTTCTCCACCAGTCCATTTGCTTGTGGGTGGTAGGCTGTGCTCAGTTTATGCCTTATTCCCAACAGTCGGTTAATCTCTCCTAGAAATTCATTTACAAAGTGTGGAGGATAGCTCAGTGGCAACTGTTAGGAAGAATTCTCCAGAAAGGCTAATTTCCTTTACCTATGAGCCCCTCAGCAGCTTTGTTGGATTTCTAGGATTCATTTTTTTTTCACCTGGTAATAGTGTAAGCCTTTTTTTCCCACTCTTACATGTGTTTTGCTGTGTGTTTTTAACATTTTCTTGTGCTCATAGACTGTGGAGCCTCACCTACTCCATAGGCATCATCTTTTTACTGTGTGTTGCACAGCACCTTCAGTGCAGTGACACAGGGTTGTCTTTTTTAGACTTCCCAACTCCGACTCCATTTTCTGAGACTCACTACTGTCTCTCAGAACATGTAAAGTTGCCATTGACTGTATTAGTCTCTTTTTAAACTCACAGACCCAGTACAAACTATCTTAAATAGAGTTCTGGAAAGGGTTAATACTTATCCCTTTCTGTCTGTTTCTCTTGGAGCATTGTTTCGCTCCCTTTTTATTAAGACTTGGCTGGTGGCAGTGGTAACTACCCTATTTCTTGGTAGCTTCGAACTTGAACCCACTGGACCATATACGCTTTTATACAGTTCCAGCTGGGTTTATTTGCCATTTCTTTTTGTAAAATTATTTCTTGTGTTTTACTCTGCGTGCCAAACCAGGTTTGGTTCCTTTGTTCGCCGACCTTTTGTGGGCTTCTGCACAGAAGCCCTCCTTAGGCGCCTGTATGTCTAGGGGGGACAGGATGTGAGGGAGGGGTTTAGGACTCCCTGCACAGGGTCTCCCATGTCGCATTCTGATCTGATTGGCTGTGGTGACTGTCCCGGTGGGACAGCCACCCTGCTGTGTGATTGACAGCCAGGCTGTGTGAATGGGGGAAAACTGCATAAAAAGCAGGTCTCTGGGGCTGGAAAGGCAGCGTCGCCACTGGAATGAGAAAACTGAAGAGGAGCTGGCAGAAGAGGACCCCAACCACGACTGAACCTCCCAGGGAAGCCCTGCTGCACATCCGAATCTTCAGACTACAATGACAGGGAAGGTCTGCAAGGAATTTTCTCCCCTTGAGCTGATGGGAACAACCAGTTTACCAGACTGCTCGCCAGGCCTCCCTTCTCTGGTCGAATTTGCTGTACAGAGCTACAGTGAGCCGGATAGCCTGGAGGAACTGACCCTGCTTGCGTTTTAAGGAGCGCACCTTTTATTTGTTGCTTTGCTCTGCTACTGGTTTCTTCCCTCCAGTCTTCCTACTTCGTGTCAGTCTGACAGTCACTTATGGAACCGTGAGTCTGCAGGACCTGCCAAGAACATCCGCCTCAGCTACAGCCTTCGTCTCCATTTAAGGTACTGTGTGAATCCGGTTGTTCATTTCGTCCAGCCACGGTGAAAGTGTGTGAAACCTTTCGCCAATCCGAGGGTTTGTCCTTCTCCATTCTTTAAGCTAACTTTTCTGCCGAACAACTTCGTCCAGAACTCTTGGCAAAAACTTAACCGCAAACTACCATGAACTGTGTGATCTTGAGCAAAGACTTTGGTCCACTGTAGTTCCTTTTTCTAGATTGCCCTGCTTACTTACTTGTTGGTGCCTAACTTTGTCTTTCCCTCCCTTTTAAATTGCTGGATTACCATTTTGCTCACACTTCATTTTGAGCCTAACTTGTCCAGAATCTATTGGGTGCGGTGTAGTGTATTAGTAACATGATTTTTCAACTGCTTGACAATAGTGAAATGTTTTACAACTGATGTGTAAATAAATGTATATTCTTTTACTCAGAAACCTTGAGTCAGTGTTTGTTTGAATCATAGTAATTGCTGTCCTTTGTGTAACTATTGATACTGCTCACTTGCTCTTGAGATAGGACTGGCTGCTCAGCCGTCGCTACCACTTTACTGTGTAGTAGAGGCTTGTACCAAAGGTGAATTTGTTCTGTCACTTGTAGTCCTAATTCTGTTTGGTGTTCCCAAAGGGCACTGCATATAATTCTGCCTAACAGCAACGTGCTGGCCTTGTAAGCAAGACGACACAGAGCAACACATGTTCGATCCCCGGGTCCATGCTTAGAAACCTCTGGGTACTACACACGTTATAAAATACCTATCATATCATACCATATCATTATCAGGGTCTCCCAGTTCCCCACCTGGGGAACACCTCCCTCACTAAAAACCTTGCTGCAGATTTAGCATCTCCATTGACACAAGGTCCGGCCTCTATCCAGCGGGAATAAGGGTACACTACCACTAGTACATACCTATCGGTGTTGTATCGATTCATCATGTCGATATAGTTGATGTGGAGTACATTCAATGGCCCAATTTTGCCTTCAGGGTCTTGAGTGTGTGTCTGGGCTGAAATTTGTGACATGTGGTGCAACCTTGTCTACTAGCTCGGCCAAATTAGGCACACACCAATCCTTGCTAATGTCAGAAGCAGTGTGCTGCTTAGGTGCATATGCAGGGAAATGGAGCTGCTCTAGGGCAATGTTTAGTAGCTCTTCAGGAATTACTAACTTACCTGTGCTGATTTGTCTCCAAATGATGTCCATGTGTGACTTTGAACAACCTCCTTTTTATCCATAATGTTTTCTCTTTCTGTTGGTTTCTGTTGGAGCTCTTTCCAGAAACTCAATTATGTGTTCCTTTGATAGTGCACTCTAATATTCTGGTAGTGTTCCTTGCTATACTGCTGTAGCAGGCATCTGGGTTTCCTCTGGAAAGGGCATATAAGTTGCTTGTTTTGCAGCTGGATCTGCAGCTGCATTTCTATGTGAAACAAAGTCTTTCCCTTTGGAGTGTGCTGCGCAATTCACTATGACTACATGCAAAGGGCCTTTCAATGCTTCGAATAGTCTGCCTCACAGGATTGGTGACCCATCAGCCAGTCTGTCACCTCTTATTTTCCACCTTGATAAACCTGAGGGCACTGTAGTGGTCATGTAGGCTGAGTCAGTGTATATGGTGACTTCTTCATAAGATGATATTTCTAGGGCTTCTATGAGTGCTACATGTCTGCTGCTTGTGCTCAATAGTGTGAGCATAGTCTTGGTTACATCACTATTTGGAACTCTTCCTCTTGGTCCTTTGCATATTTCACTACTGTTGCTCCTATAGGTCTTGATGCCCCACTACATAATGCACTTCTCCTATGTCCAGAGGGTCTTTGCTCACTCTGCTGTATTTGTCTGGTTCCCCCTTATATACTATACAGTCATGGACTTTGTCCTGAGGCTCAATTGGTGTGGCGGTGTATGTTGCTGGTGTATGTTGCTGGGTTGTCTGTGTGACACCTCACTATGGTAATGGCTGCATTTGTTAGAATTGCCTCATACCCGCTTGCTCTCTGTGTGGTGAGTGTTGATTTGTTTCTTTTTACAATGGAGAATACTTCATGTTCAACATACAAAGTGAATGGACATCCCATGACTATGGTGGCAATTTTCTGTACGGCAAATGCTGCTTCTGCTAATGTTTTCTCAAATGGGAAATTGCGTTACTCTATCCAAAAGAACCCTATGGTATGCTAATGGTTTGTGTTATTGCGATTATTGCTGTGTTAGAACTGCTGTCATGACCTGTCCACGTGAATGTGAGAAAAAAAGAATGGCCTATGTTAATCTGTAGGTGCTAACACTGGTGCAATGCTGATTGCTATTTTCAGGTCCTCAAAACATTCTGCCATCTCCTCTGTCCATTTGAGTATTCCTTTAATTGTTTTGCTTCCCTTCAGTGCCTGCAATAGGGGTCTCAAGTATATTGAGTAATCGAACACCCATGTTTGGCATTGTTGCATAGGCATAGACATTGCTACATTTCTATGATGGTTTTGGGCTGTGGTCTGTTCCTCACTGCTGGAGCTCTATCTGGGCTTATCTTTAATCCTGCTGATGATATAATCTGTCCTAAGTACAGCAATTATTTCTGGCAATATTGTAGTTTGTCTCTGTCCACCTTGTACCCTTTGTATGCAAGTATTGTCAGGAGTTGTACCGTGTGCTTTCTACACTGCTTCTCTGTTGTGCTGCACACTAGCAAGTTGTTTACATATTGTAGAACTGCACTAGCCATGTTGATGTTTCCTAATTCCATCTGAAGGGTCCAGTTAAAGACACTGGGGAATTCACAGTAGCTCTGGGACAAATAATTGTGTTGGAATCTCTTTCTGTAGTATGAAAATACTGTCAAGTATTGGGAGTCTGGATGCAATGGTATTGTGAAAAATACATTTTTGAGATCTATCAGAGAGAGGTAAACTGCATCAGCAGCTATGTTGCATATTATTGATGCAAAGTTTGGCACTAGCGGATATTCTGCTTCATCTATATCTTTTAGAGGGTGCAGATTCTGTATGAATCTCCTTGAGGATCCCTTTGCTCTTTTCAAGGGATATTTGGCCATGTTGTATGATGAGTCTGTAGGCACTATGATGCCTTGGTCAAGTAGTGCTTTTATTGTGTCGTATATCCCCCATCTGTGTCTTTGGACAATGGATATTGCTTTACTCTGCAGAGTATGGCACCTGCTTTTAGTTTGATTTTAACCGCTCCCATGCTGGTCAGTCGCCCTATGTAATGTGGGTCACTGGTCCATAGTTGACAAGTTACTTGGGCTATGCCTGTTGTGTATCTGTGATAGTGCTGCTGTGGCTGTCAGTATTGTCTGTGGTACTTCCCTATGCTGTATCACCATGTGACAGGGTATGGTGATTTAAAACACAATTCCTACGTCTGTGTCCATGTTTGCAAATAGGTGCTTGTCATTGACTTCTCTTAATGACAGTGTGGTCTATGCATTATACTGTTCTCCACTCAATACCTTCCTGATCGATGCCTAATAGGATGACTGTGTCTTTTCTCATGATCACTGCCTCAATGTGAAATGTAAACACCTTTCCTGGTGCTTCATCCTGTGGTACTGCTGGTCCGAATATATATTCTGGTGGCAAGCAAACTATCAGTTTGTACACCTGTTAACCAACCAATCAAAATGGTCACCGCATATGTGAATAGAGCATCATGTAATGGTAATGCTCGTATTGTGTTGGTGCTGCAGAGGGCCTGCATTACTGTGTTTATCTTGTTGAAAAGCATGCCTGGCGTTGAACACATTATTCCTTTGTCGGTGAATGAAATGGCCCTGTTAAGTTTCGGAAGGAGATCTCCCCCATTTCATTTCACTGGCATCTCTGTGCTGTACAATAATGGTGTTACTATCTCTTGAGTCCATATAGTAAGGGGTAAATCTTCAGTAAAAGGAACCCTGACAATTATCTCAGAACATTCCTGAGTGTCCATACGGTTGCTTGTCAATGGAATGACATTGCCTGGAGGATCTGGATCGATAGTCCTTAGACAAATGTCCAATCTTCAAGCATGTGCAACATTCTCCTCCAAATTGGGGTTGTAATCCTCTGAATCCTCACACTCATCCTTTTTGTGAGTTGCCCCATCACCCTTTGGACACCCCCTTATTCCATCTATTGCTGTGATTGTCCTGTGTATTAGTCCAGTTGTGTGTTGACCCTGACTGCTGTTGTGCATCTGTCAGGTTTGTTACTACTGCTCCATCCATACTCACTTTTGCTAGTTTCTTTTGCACTAGTTTAGCATCTGCGGGCTTCACATTCTCTTCTGCTGCTTTTTTATTCTCGCACTTGCGTTTACAAAAATGCACTATATGTGCCTGTATTTCAACCCACAGTTTCGCTTCCATGCCTACGATTCTACTTGCACTTCAGTAGGAAGACCTTTTCAAAGTACATGGTATATTCTTTCCCCTGTCACTTCTTGCCACATTTCCTGAATCCATTGAATATGCAATGCAGGATCTTTATCATGCTTCATTATGTGTGCCATTATTGCGCCTACATCCGGTCTGTCAAGGTGTCTATGCCCTTCTCAATGCATCCCATACACAGGCTCAGCAATTATTAAATGGAGCACCATCATGCGCATCACTTCTAATCGTACTCCTGTGTACCCTTGTATATTTTTTAATTAATTAATTTAATTGTTTTTTAATAACATGCCTAATACCATACCTGGTTTCTAAGTGTGGATCTGGGATTCAAACCTCTGTTGCGCTGTGCGGTCTTCCTTCCAAGACCAGCGCATTGCCCCTGTGCTATCCTCCATTCCTAAATTGCGTTTGTATGATAGCCAATTATGCTAGCTAGTAGGCTTTTCATTGCACCAATTGCTAAGGTAGCACCAGCTGTATGTTTTTTTACTGGACTGATCCACTTAACTGCACCCACTGTAAGAGGTGGCAGTGTTTTAATCAAATTATTTGTTTTCCATATGTGGCCACGGGATGTATTGTGATCTGCCCAATTTCTTCTGTATCAATGGGAACGGTCTCCATCATTTTGGGCTATCCTGTTTTCTAGCCTTTTTACTTCCTTTGACCACTGCCAAGGTTCTAGGATGTGGGCTAAACAATTTTTCCAAGGGAGTCCTCTCTTCGTCATCCTTTTCAGTTTCCCAATTTCTCCTCACTCTCTTCCTGCTCATCTTCACTTTCAATTACCTTTGATTCATAGGGCCTCATTACGAGTCTGGTGGTAGCCGTGTCAGTCCAACGGGCAGGCTGCCGCCGGACCCGTGAATTTTTCTGGTGCCTGGCTCCACAGAAACACTGGGGTATTACAACCCCACTGTTCCTGGAAGTCAGGCGCCGGAAAAAAGTTAATCCCCATTCCCATTTGAGTCCCATAGGACTCAATGGGGATGACGGAAGCACCGGCATCGTTGTTAACGGTGCCGGTGCTTCCCGGAATGTCTGCAGGTGGGTGTCATCCCGCATGCCAGGGCAGACCTGGTGAGCGGGACAGCTGCCCCCTGCAGACTCAGAGTGTGCCAGTCCGGGAACAACTGTGCCGGTAAGCTTACCGGCACTGTTGTTACCGAACTGGCATGATCGTAATGAGGCCCACAGTCTACATCCTGGTGAACTGGCACTTCAGTTTCTACTTTTACATTTTTAATCACTGCATTTTGCAATTTCAAAAATATTTCTCCTGCTACTCATCTTTCTGCATCTACATAGGGCAGGGCCCGTCCCTTTTCCTTGTTGCACTTCGTAATTCTTCCTCTTTTTTACATATTGTTGATTCAAAATCTTTGCATGCTTTATTTTCTATTTTCAATACTGCTGGGTCTCATCTGTCACTCGGTGCACTTGCCCCCCTTAGTGGGTTTGTTTCAGAATACACTGGGGGTTTGTGTATCCTGCAGCAGGTTTTAAGGGATAATGGCCCATTGCCAAGAGCTGTCAGCTGCTTAGGTGCTTGAGCCTGTGCTGACTGTGTGCCTTTATTTGCACTCGTCTGGGAGTATCGACTGCTCAGGTGTTGAATCCTGTGCAGAATTTGTGTGACCTGAAAGGGGCAGATTGCTTACACCTTGAGCCTTCCCCTTTCCTTTATTACTGTTTTCATCTTCTTCATAGAGCTTCCAGAGCTCTAATATACTTTGCCTCTTTTTCAGCTTCTTACCCTTATAGGTGGACAATAAATGGGTATACAAGTGTTCTATGATACTTTTGATAAGGGTGTCCTTAGCTGGCCTGGCTATAAACATTTTTCCTTCTGTTCCTACCACCCACTCCTGATTATATTTAATAATCTTTCCCCATAAATGTTAATAGCTCCTTACACATGTGCTCTAATGGGGTACTCATTTCTCTTCTAAAGTACGAACACAGTGAATTCCTATTGCTTTTTGCACAAAACCAAAATTAAAATGATGCCTCCAACAATATCTAGTAGGACCACCCTTCTATGGCGCTCCCCTAACTTGCTTCAAAAACGACACAACATAAACTTCAATACAAGGACCAACACCTGAACACAAAATCAGTGTGCTCATGCGCATAACCAAAGAATTTCCCAACCAATTCCCCTTCCCAATCACAGTCTCCATGCCAATCATTTCCTCTCAAAATCTTACCAAAATATGCCTCTGATCATTCACTGATATGTAAAATATATATAAGTTCTACTGTTTTATGCCTCTAACCCTTTACTGCAGATGGTGGGTACAGTCCTCTCTAGTGCAGGACCTCCCACCCTTATTTCTAAAGCAGCGCTGCCCTTCCCTCCTTTACTTGAGGTATGTGTACACCTCACTTACCGAGTTTTCATTTTTCATGATGTCACCGCTCCTCGCTACAGGCCCCCTCTCCAATTTCTACTAAAAAGAAAAACAAAACAACCCACGTGACTCACACCGTCATTCACTCAATGTCTACATTTGTACTCCCTTCCCAGCTGTAGTTCTTGGATTAGGTGCACTGACTCACTATGGTCATCCAAAGTCTTCTGTGGCTGCCTCTCCCCACAATGGCTTGCACTCTAGCTCCCTCTCCCGTTCCCTCGAGTGATCAGGAAGGCCTTTTCGATAACCCCGGCACCTGCTACCTCCTTGTGGCTTTGCACAGTCTTCTGCTCTCTCAGGGTGGGCCTCGCTTGCCCCCAAAGTACGGCAGAGGACCTTGCAGCTTTCCAGAAAAACCTGGATCCCTGTACTAGGGCCACGAAATATGTTGGGTAAGTCCCAATCCAAGTATCAAAAATCTATCTAAATGAGCCAAAAATGAATGCATGCGATATGAGAAGATCACAAATGTATTATAACTGCTTAGGCAGTGCGAGAAACCAGAAGGTGTCTCACTGATTAGTCCCCGGGGGGGTCTCTCTCTCAGGGGGCCAGGGCACGGCCATCACCTTGGATCCAGACCCTGGCGGTGGACCAGTGCGGTTGGATCACCTGGGTGAGGGGTCTTCGGGGAGTGGGGGTGGGACACCTGATGGCTAGACGTGGTAACCCCCTCCCTGTAACACCTTTACCCCATCCTACCCGGTAAGATATTTGGAAACTTTACCCCCCCCCTTTCCCTTCATGAACACTTTCACACAAAGAGCCTACTCTGGAAGAAAACAGACTCACACCTGAGCATTGTATCTGACATGTCCCACTACTATGGTCAGACAGGGTCAGGCAATTACTGGTAACCACTCAAACCTGACTTCCATTAAGCTTCACCATACGGATAAAAGGTGGAGCACTAGAGCACATTCTGAGTGAGGCAAAGCACATGAAGGAACATTTTCCAAATGGCAGATGCATGAGGGGATAAAGACAGCAAACCAAGAAGGGTGGGCAAGGAGGGAGATACCCTTGCCCTTTCTGGCGAGAAACCGTTACTTTCCAGAATCCTTCAGATTAAAAAGTATAAGGCCAGGAAACCAGACTGAAGAATCCTGCATTCCCGGGGCACTCTTGCATGGCTGACCGAGCCTGGGAGGAGCAGCACTCACCATGGTACTGTCCTTGGTTCCAGGATTAAAGTAGCGCCAGTGAGATCAACACAGCAGGTGAGTTGGGGAGATCCATGCAAGACAGGCCTGTGTTGAAGTCAAGGTTGCAAGCAGCAACATTGTATAAAGAGCACAAGAACAAAGATTGGTAACGTATGTGATGAAAGACACAAGGAAAGCTTAATTGCTGATGGATGTTTGAACATTTAATGGAGAAAGATACAATACCAGTAACAACTGGTCTGGCACCGGGAGTGTGCTCAATCAGAGGTATCTGTGCGGTATCCAGCGAAGAAGTGTCAGAAGCAAAAGTAAAAAGATAAGAATGGAAAATGAAGTGATTCGAAGTGGACCTGTGAAGGTTTAAGCAAAATCCATCTCACAATCGAAAGTCATCGATTTTTGATACAAAGAGGAAAGCTTAGAAATTGAGATTATATGGTCGGAGCCCAAATGACAGAACACAATTGTGAACATTGTGTTAAAAAAGGGGTCCGAGCCGAAAGAGGGAGACCAGTTGTGAAAATTGTGTTAATAAAGGGGTCTGACTGCGAACGAGGGAGAAAAATTGTGAACATTGTGTTAAAAGGGGGTCTGAGCCTGAAGGATGGAGACCCATGGTATGCAGTGGACCCGAAAACTTGTGAATGTGAAAATCTTTATAAGAAAGGAACTTTGATGCTTGTTTTATTAGATCAGGCCCTCTGCAATAAGAGACTTTTATTTGGAAAGAGACTTTGGCACAGAAGGCACTGATACATATGCTTTGAACTATATCCTTGTTGGCCCGAGAAGCCAGAGTGTGTGCGAAACTCAAGCGCGCCGCCTTGTCCAATGCTGAAAATGTGGGGAAGGGAAGGCAACTGCTCAACGATCTCGATATATCATGTCTAGGACACTTTTCGTTTGGCATAAATTGTTGTCCCACACAATTTCCATTTAGAAGTAAGGATTGGCAATGGGTTTATTAGTATAGGCCCTTTTATTTTGACAGAGACAGCACTAGGACTGCATTATTATTTGATTGTCATAGATTGCTCCCATCCTTAGAGTTAAGGTTAGATAGGCATTCATCCAACCCAATGAAGTTCAATAGACACCCTTGAAATGTGATCGCTTGTGTCTGTCTTCACTGTTTAATATCATGCCTTCCTTAGCAGGGAAACATCTAAAAAGACATTCATCGCATTCTGACAAATGGCTGGTTTTATGGTGTGTTACAGAAAGGAAAAGACAGGAAATGTTACAAATCCATTATATTTCGAGGCTTCTGATTCACCGCATCATTTGCATTATATGTCTTTCCCTACATTTCCAAATTAGTTTGTTTTAATCTAACCACATGACTAAATTACATCAACTGAAAAGGTGAACTTATTTGCATTGATCATCTCCGTTTGCACGTTTTCTAATTGGATGTCTCTCTTTTAAACATGTTCCAGCTAAACACATGTAATAGGTAGCTTGACAAAAACTATGAGTGGAGTGAATGATTACTTAGATGTCAACCAATCATTTTTTGTGAGGTGTGATAGTGTAGAATTGCCATTGTGACTTGACATCCTTTCCCATTGATCTAAGTGGTTTGGAACCATCTTTCTGTTCTCATCATAGAGAACCATTTATCTCTAATACTTTATTTTATTTAATGTGATATAGTTTTATATACAAAACTTTACACATAAATCAATAAATTCATATATACATATATTCATTGTTAATACAAAAAGTAAAAAGATGAAAGCAAATAATTAATATATATATATATATATATATATATATATATATATATATATATATATATATATATAAAAAAAACCTAAACTAAAACAATGAATGTCCAACAAAACTAGTTCAGCTGTGTCTCTTAACTCAATTTACATTTCATATCGAGCAATGCTGCATTCCAAGCAATTGGTAACTCCAATATCAGCCAGGGCTATAATATCACTTCTACAGCAGACAGGATTGTTATAATTTTACTGCATTGTTCAAGATTTTGTCAGCATGAGACCATACTCTATAAAGTGACAAGTGGAGACTGGCATTAAGGGTATTTAGACATAGGTGCCAAAACTCGTCTTCTTTGATGTGATCTAAATTGTGTACGTATCTACGATAATGCTTAATATAGACAGGACCCATCTCTGCACATGACGTTAATATGTGTTTAGCCGTTTCTGGCTCCGATTGATTTTTGCAGAAACGTTCTGATTTAGGCAATGATCTCTCTGGATGGGTCACCACTAGCAAAGGTAAATGATCGATACACAATAGCAATGTGAACCACCTTAAATTGTCTGAAGGGCAAAGATTTAGATATTTGTGTGCCTTTTTATTTGTATGCAATACATATGTGACAAACCTGTAGCTCTTTAGGTTCTCCAAGTCTGCATAATTATTTTGCCAGTCCCACACATTCAGATGTATTCCAAGTTGGTATTTCAGATATTCATGGTCTTTTCCCCATTTGGGAGTCCAACATATTGCTTCGAACCATTTCTGCTGTTAGTTCAGTTTTTTTTTTTAACACATTTGTGCTCCTCTATACAGGCCAATAGTGGATTAGTGGGATTATTATGGATTTTAATGAACAATTCTGCCCTCTTTATCAACACAATAGATTTCAATGAAAATATCCCTAATTCCAATCTGAGGATAGCAATAGGTATACCTTGTGGGAGACCCAAAATCTTCCTCCAGAACTTACCCTCTATTATCTGAAGCCATTCTAGATTCATATTGATCAACGCCTCAAGTCCATATGTTATCATTGGCACAAGGCACTGGATGTATAGTTGGCGCCCCCCCCCGAATAGAATATCCACTCTGGCTGCGTGTGAATTGGCAGATCATGGCCGTTAATTGCGATGCCTTTATGCACTTGCGTGCAGGAATCGTAATTCCCCTTATTGTCGAATTGTACACCTAGGTATTTGTAGGAGTGGGTGTACTGAATTTCGATTGTCCTTACATGCATACGAGGTGGAGTGGTCTTGCCATGGGTATACAGGATTGATTCGGTCTTATTATGATTAATTATCAATTCATTTAGTTCGGCATATTGCCATAGCCGCTCTGCCGATCTAAGTAGCCCACTAAATATGTGATCCAAGATCACAATATCATCTGCATATGCCATTATCACACAGTGCCTAGTACCAATCTTGGGAGGACAGTTTTGCACATCCAGAATAAATTCTGGAATATCCGAAACAGGTTGTAAAGCAAGGGAGCGGTAACACATCCCTGCTTTACACCCCTGTTTTGCTTTATTGGCCTTGTCATAGTTCCTCCGGTGTCCAGCCTAAGCTGAACAGTGGTGTTATGGTGGAGAAGCTGCAGATGGTGTAGTAGGCCTTCGGGGCAAGCCATCTCTTTTAACTTATGCCACAACTTCTCTATTTTCACTACGTCAAAAGCCGCCTTGAAATCTACATATAAGGCATAAAGAGGAGGACTATTGGGTTGCAATGTTTTATTTCTGAGGCTGTTCATTATGAATAAATTGTGTAAAGTCGAATACCCCACTCTAAAACGGCTCTGAAAATAGTCTATCACCCAGGCACCGTCTACGCAAGATTGCAGGCTCTGTAGTAACAATGAGGCGAACATTTTACCAGTGCAATCTAGCATAGACAGCAATCTATAATTTCCGAGTTGGTTTTATTCCCTTTTTTAAATACTGGGACCAATATCATAGTCTGCCATGTATCAGGGATTGTCCTCTCTCTAAATACCTTCTCAATCAGTATTTTTAATAAATTGGCCCAGAAGAGAGGGTTCTTCTTCATGACTATATTGGAAAGCCCATTGAGTCCAGGGGCTCTGGATGATTTAAGATTGCAGATTATATCATTTAGATCTTCTACAGTAACTGTAAAGGGAGGGAGACCTTGTATAGCTCTATGGGGTGCAGTCACGATCTCACTTTGTGCACCATTGCAACTCTTAATAACTCCAACCCACTCTTGTGCACTTATGGGGTTTATTTGTGGGATTATCCTACTTCCTCGAGCCTCCCCCAAAAGTGCCCATATATTACGGGTACTTCTGGAACACAATACCTTTACTGTATGTTACCAGTTTTTTCAAGTTTTTTTGATATTTTCCGCAATTTAGACCATAGCTGATATTTATTTTTTAATTTTGTGATCTTACTATGGCTGGCCATTAAAGATCTACTGGCCTCTCTAATTTTACAATGTCCCTTCTGAGCTTGCGTTTTGCATCTCGAATTTCTTTATCATATAGGTGAATCATACCTGAGTCACTAATCATTATGAGCAACCTTGAAGTAGCATGTTTTTCAGTAAAGGTATGGATCCATAGAGTTAAACAGGCTTGAATAGTGCATGTCCCATACTCTAATTGCCTGGCCAGCTTTTAGGTTGGCCAGGCCTAAATACACTTTGTGACTTGTTGGAAACATTAGTAGCATGTCTTCAGTTTCTCATGATTTCATCTTTCCTGTCTTTGACCTGTCATGCTGGGACTTAACTTGCTTGCGAAACTCCTTCTCGTATAATGATAAGGATATATGGATATATTCACACGCTTATATCTGTGTCTCTATAAACTTTGTGACTTCATAAAGATGTCTTTATTTCTATTGTGTACATGCGGTGAAGGTTATGTTTGAAGGTCAATTATTCCTGATCAACCCTACTGACATTCTGCATAAACTTCTTCCTTAGGAAATGGAGCCTTATTAGTTCACTTTATCCTGCAGAGGGTAGGGTTGTGCCTTATTCACCCTGTCTTGACCAGACGCATCTTCCATCATTAAGTGCTCTGTCCTTACAGACTTGACCTTCATGGTATTGCATTCAGGAACATGAGTTCTGTCTTTCGGATGCTTGACTAGGAACACAACTGGACCGATATGTTTTGACCAATCAGTATGCTGTCTACTTTCCTTTAAGCACTGGTGTCTACTTTTTCTTTGTTGCTCTCGTGACGTCACTACTGCATCTCAAGCTTGGGAACTGGATTGCCTCCCTTGTTTTAGCCAATCACTGTGTGCTTTGGAAAGCTGGAGATGTGTTCCTGGTTCCTCGCAAATATTGTGGGGGTGAGGATTTTCCTCCTTGTGAGGTGGCTTACCAGGTTTCGAGGCCTACATGTACTGAAAGGTCAGTGTAATGTAAAGGGCTACTGTTATTCCTTATAATTATTGATATGTTTTATATTTCCCTAGCTAATGGTAAATGCAGCTGTTTTCACTATGGCACAGGGTTAAGGTCTGCTATAGGTTGAATATCTTATAGCTCACTAAAGCATGACTGCTCGTACTTTGTTGGGCCTTCATAAGGGAATCTCATGTGGGTATGTGTGAATGTCGCAGCTGGCCTCCATGCTGTTTGCTAATGTTTATAGGGACTTTCGCAGCTGGTATTAGGGCACTGAATGTACTCTCCAATGATGTACTCTCCCATATTCCCCAACAGGTGCTGCATAGTATTTATTGTTCTTTTATCTCTTCACTGTTTTTCAATGATACCTAACCACCTCCATGGCAAGTTCTACGACTCATTGGGTAGGGGGACATGTCTCTTGGCCAGGCCAAGGGTTGAGCGATATCTCAAGTCATGTAGGGGTTAGTGATGCTGACATGTACATAGTGAACTGCATAGCAATATATTAATTCGGTGTACTTATATTAGCAGTAATGAGTAGAATTCCCCATTCAGTTTGAATGTCTCAGCAGTGTGCCAGACTTATCCATTGTTTTTGAACGCACAGGGAAAATACAATAACAATACTTCTGCGATGTCTTCCAATTGCTCCATCTGTTTTGGTAAAGAAAACTGAACGTTCATGTAAACAATAACAATATAAGAAATTACAATAGACTAAAATACTTCCTGGCAAGGCTGGATATGAGGGAATGGGGAATGGGGAATGGGAAGAATGTTGAATACAGGTGTAGGCAACTCGCTGTTCACCTTGCTTTAGAGATAAAGCAGCAACTTGCTGGCTATTGGAGGGGGAGGCAGCATCTTGCTACAATCTGCTACTCACTAAGCTGTTAGGCCAGTGATGTGACATCTTGCTAGGGCCCTGGGTAAGAGGTTGTTCTGCAAAATGGAAAGAGGGAAGAGATGGCTTAAGTAAACAATGCTCCGATACTATAAAAAGACTATGCAACACACAAAAATGAAGATCCAGGATTCTGCGCCCAGTCATATCAAAAAGGGCAACACATTAAAACATTTTTTTGATATGACTGGGCGCAGAATCCTGGATCTTCATTTTTGTGTGTTGCATAGTTTGTGACGGGTTTCTAGTGGCTTACCGTCAATCCAGTGAATCTGCGAACTTAACTAAATATTAATACTAGGGGAAGCAGGGGTTCCCTACTCCCCTCCAACCATTTGAACACACTCTATTTATGTGGATCAACAGTATTTTCAGTTTCATTTGACCCTTTAGTCGCCAAACAGACCAGCTGTATCCATAAGCCAGACATTGAGTATACTTTATAAAAAGACTAGCTTCGAGGAGGATCTCAGAAGGAGATATCACTGCTTAGATTTTTAGACAATGCATTAACTCTTTTAAACAAATTTGATTATTTTTTATATTTTAGTGTATTAATAAAAGTGCTGATGTAATCGCCTATTGCTATGTTGCTTCTTGTTGGTAATGAATTTGTGAAAGGTTTGAGTATTAAACTATATCAAAATTAAAAAAGGAGATGGGTTGTTCACAGAGATGTGGAGACAGACAAGGCTAGACGGACCCTGATGGCAGACTTGAACCACTTTCGCCATGCAAACACTATGGAGGAGGGAGGAGAAATCTCTCCTTTATTCTGTCTGGATCTTGAAGCCTTTGAAATTTGATTTATTTGGCTTCTGAGTCAGAAAAATACTTTTGTCTTTGCTTTTGAGAAGTACTACTATTTTTGGCAATAGCTCACTACCTATAGACATTGGTGCTTTATAATTGGCTGTTGTTTACACCACGGCCAATTCCAATGGACACGAAGTCTGTTTAAAGCATGTTTACCTATTTTGGCATTTTTTTGCTAAACAAGACCATGGTGATTTTGATAGGTGTATTTTGCAGCTGGATTTGATATTTTTTGATTTGGGGGGGTTGGGGGTTGGGCCAGACCACAAGCCTCCAGATCCAGTCTCCATCTCTCCACTCTTTACCTTCTGAGGACAGTAGTGTGTATGAAGGCTTGTTCTACCCATTCTTAATATCACAATGAGGTAGGAAGGGCCATTCATATCATGATGTTGTTTAGTGAGTTCTAATGAGGTAGTCTGTTACTTTGCGGTAGTTATTATGCTTTTTAGATGGTTGATTGGTCTTGAGTAGACATAGATGCAGTGACAATGATAGCTTCTTTTTCGTTTATAACATTTTGCATATTGTCTTATGTGTAATGACAATATTAGTGGCAATGTTTCTTTGCTATCTATTTCTCATAAAAAAGAATTACACTATAGATGCGAGTACAAGGGAATTTATTGAGTGTTCATTATTGAGAATTAAGTCAGAAACATTAAAGCACATTTGACGTGTGGGGTATCTCTTTATGGAACTGTATACTAACAGATTGTATATGGTACATGTTTTGATATAAAACAGGTAAGTAGAATGGTTTGAGCAGTGGACCATCAATAACATAAATGTGGCATTAGTAAACCAGTCCTATGTGGACGAAGGAGAGCAGCCAGCCACTGCAAGGGGTTGTCACCTGCTCTCTTTACTGGTGTACAGTGGCATGTACATACTTTCTTCTACCTCTATTCTTACCATGGACCCTACTCTGGAATCTAGGACACTCCCCTGGGGATGGAGGAAAGGCTATGTGAGGTAGAGGTGATACAAATTACGTCAGCAGGGGTTGGGCCTCATCTTTCACAGGGATACTCTGGTTCACTACTTGGGCCATTTGTGCAGCCAGGGTGCGCCTGGAGGCTCAGCAGTGAAAGGTAGCGGTGGTGCAGTTCTTTGCAGGGTTACGCAGGATCGAAAGCCTTTCAGCAGATTTCGCTATACGGAGGGCCTTATCCGGATGGAAGATGCTAGAGGTGTCACAGAAAGACACAAGAAGGCCTAGGGACCCTTCTATGGTGTTAATTAGTACAGGGTTCGGTGGACTTGTAGGAACAGATGCAAGGCTACCTTATTTATGGCTGCATTTGTAAAAGTCTTTATTTTAGGCTTTTAGGATATGTTAACAAGTGGAGACATCGACAAGGGACAACACTGGGGGGCAACAGTGCATTTATTGGTGAAATGGTATGAGACGGATTAGGAGGGGAGAGGGGCCAGGGTGTCACTATACATGCATAGCAAGGTTCTAATTTTCCCCATCAGGGCTATGGTGGATTTTGTCATGCTAAGGGGTAGGGCAGCAAGTCCTCTGTTTCTTCACCAGGATGGGTCCAGTATGTAATGTTTCCCAGTTAGGATAGTGTTCGACAAAGCACTTGCAGTAGCAGGGTCCAGTGGTTTTGGGCTCACCCCTCATTCATTCAGTATAGGGGTGGCCACCACAGCTTCAGGGATCGGTTTTGAGAAGGAGCACATTATGAAGATAGGGCGTCAAATGCATTTAGGAGCTACATCAGGCTGCACTAGTCATGGTGAAATAGACCACAGGAGCTCAGATGGGTAGGTATGGGGTATGGGTGGGAGAAAAGTGCTGCATGCCCCCTCACATGATGTATGGGGACAAATGTGGGGGCAGCATTCCCTTCATTTATTTGCTAATGTTTTCTCTGTCCCTTGTCAACTTAGAGGATGCCGACCTTGCCTCTCACACCTGCACTAATTATTTTTTAGGCAGTTTAACTTGGAAAGGATGAACAGTTTGCAATTGCAATCACCTCAAGCATGTTCAATTTATGATGCACAACAGGGATATCGGGCACTATTATGTTATTCAAAACACATCTAGGAGGAATGCATTTTGTGTTATAAAACCTAACAGTGTCTACGAACATATACTGCCTAACTTATGTCAAATCGTTCTTCTACAAACAAATATAGGTCACAGTCTTACCAAACATCTTCTACACTGTGTTCTACTTTCTCCTCAATGTACATTAGTTGTACTTAGTATTTATAGAAAGTGTGTGGATAAGAAATGCAAACGATGGCAGGTCTTTCACTAAAGGAGAATTCAAACATTGCAATACGTTTTTTTATACTGTTAAAAAATCTGATCTTTTGAAAACATAGGATCATCATTTCCACTTCCTGTAAGTGTTTCATCTGCAAATACATAGGGCCTCATTACAAGTTTGTCAGTCCAGAAACAATAGTGCCGGTAAGCTTACTGGAATGGTTGTTTCCAGACCGGCAAACTACCAGTCTGCCTGCAAGAGCTGTTGTGCCCGACAGGTCGGACCCTGCCGGACACAGCGCCCATGGTAGGCAGACCATCACAGAAGCACCGGCACTGTTGTTGTAATGTCCCTGTGTAACCGGGAAGCTAGGTGCCGGTAAATCATTATGGGTCCGGCAGCAACCCGCTGGTAGCACCGGCAGGGTTACCATCAGACTCATAATGAGCCCCATGATCTTTTAAATGCATTGAGTTTATCATTTGAAGTGTAGATGGTACACTTTCTACAGTCGTAGGATCTTGTGTTTTATTTAAAAGTGCAAGAGACATACATGGTGTTTTGCACTAATAGAATTTAACTAGAAGATATCTCATTTTAGTATGATGTGCAGCCAGCATCTGTATATGATGAAACTGACTCTTACATCTGCTTTTATAAAGACAAGCTAGAGAGTGACCCAGAAGACCTGCTTTATCACGAACTTCATGTCATCTACTCCCTGCAACATCTTAATCTGTCTTTGAACATTATCGTTTTTGTGCAAAACTTTGCAAAAATCTATTTAAGACCTTACAAGAAAACGTATCATTCTTGCACAAACAATTGCACATCCATACCAGAGTTAGTTTTCTAGGTTTTATTGCTGACTGTCCTAAAGTTTCTACTTCTCTACTGACTGTCTCTAGGATTTCTTCTTTTGCAGAAATCCTAGCATTTTGGACTTCCTAGCTACCCCCACTCTCATCAATAGCAAGAGTTACATTCCATTGTTGAATGCAACTCTCGTCATTTAAACCAATTTCTCTATGAGAAATGTGTTTCCATTCTCCACTAATGACTTCCCAAAAGTTGTCATGTTTAAGTACATGAACTGGTTGTATCTTTCTGTAGAGTGCTGTGGTGACCTTAGTTAACTTCTTTAGTTTGTTCAACACAAAAATGAAAAATGTTCTTTTCATATGAAACTAATTATTCCTTCTACTTTTTTCTTTTCCAAAAAACGGTTCACCACATATTAATATTTTGATTTCACACTTCTCTGAAAGATTTGTAAAGACTCAATAGTGGAATGTGTTTCTTCATTACTCTCCATAGAACCTAAACGAGTTTCTGTTTGTTTTCTCTTAAAAACCGTTTGTTTCTTACAAACTACTAACTGTATTGATACATTTTTAATTTGATCACTTTGACTTGGAATATGCTTGGTTCCATTCAATTGATTACTTGCCATATCTCTTCTCTGAAAGAAATATTATCCATAACAGGCATGGGTCTGTTGTCATTTAAATAGGTTTGTATAGAACTTGAAACATGACCATCAACAGTTCTACATTTAAAAAGATGACTTCCCTGCAAACAATCCTTCCCCCTGACACGGTCTTCACACCTCTTGGTAGGCATAATTCAGCAATGCTGTAAATAAATAAATATAATTACTACATACCTGTTTTGTCTACTAAAATAGAAAAAATCCATAAAAGGAAGATCAACTCAAAATGAATGGATAACAGTAGAAAAAATGAACATAGCATGGGTGGGTAGAAAAGAAGCCAACGGAAGTACAGTGTCTGCATGCCTGTAATAAAATGGGGAGGTTCAGTGGGTAGGCATAAAAAGAATGGGGTAGGGTGGGTGAGGGAAAAGAGGGTAGTAATAGGATGTATGTACAGAAGTAGAAAAGGTGGTGACAGTGTGGGTGGGATTAAAAAGTGTGAGATTAAAGTGCTAGAAGTAAGGCTAATGCATGGCTGAGGATAACAGTGGTGGTATATGCAGAACATTTAAATAGGCTAAATGGTCAGAGTTACAGAGTGTGATGCTAGGGTGGATAGATGGAGTCACAGAGATTTCAGGTAGGGTTACTGGGCAGAGAGCAGACAAAATAGATGTAGAGACGGTAGATGGGGGAACATAGGAATAAGGTAGGGTGGATAAGTGGATGGAAGCAGGCACAATGTAGCTATATTGTGTGAAAATATAGAGCATATCGATAGACAAGGTGGATGTAGGTAAATGAAATTAAACATGATGGAGGTAAAGTGGGTTGGACTAGGAAGTGTGGAGGTAGGGTGGGTGTATGAGGGTACAGAGAATGGAAGTAAAATCAGTGAGGATTCAGAAAGTTCACGCACAAACAATGAATGTAAGGCAAGTGGATAGCAGAAGGTGTATAGAATGGGATGTGAGTACAGAAGATGATAGACAAAGGATGGAAGTAGCATGAGTCCAATATACAGAATGTAGAAACAGTGAATGTTGGGTAAAAAGAAGGAGGGAACAGAACATGGGTGTAGAATGGGTGAGTGGTAATGTAGAGTGAGGAAATAGATTGGGTGGGTGTGGATACAAAACAGTGGTAGGCTGGTGCATGTAGAGTACATGGAAATAAAATGGGTGCCTGAGTATAAAAACAAAAGGAATATGTTAAGTGGGTGGAGATACAGACAAAACAAACAGGATGAGTGGAAGGATGTACAGAATGTACCGATCACAAATTCTAGGTGTGAGCGGGCACTGCTATGGGTAGGTTCAGTATTATCAATTGTTTATTGGTTATTCTGATTAATGTCAAAGTGACGGGTGCATACCCATTGGAAAATGCCTCTGCACAGGGCTTTCAAGATAATGGAAGAACTGTGTACCTTGGCTAGTGAAAGCCTGCGATGCACGTAGCAAACCCTTAGTCTAGCTAATAAGCCAAAGCAATGTATGTTAATGGTGTCCATAATCTTGTTGTATTCGTAGGTTGAAAAAAGTTAATAACTAAAGATTTCTGTTGAGACAAAACTACGTTGTATTCAATGTGTTGACCACTATCCTGCTTACACAAATCCGTGCCCCTCATTTGCCCCGCTCCTATTTTAGTATCTGGGAAACTATTTACAAGACCTTCCTGTGCACACTAACACAAAGTAGATCTGCACTACTGGTGTGGGCTTATTTTAATAAGCTTCTATAGCAGCCTCTGACATGTGTTTTCAATTTCAAACATGTGAGGAGCTCATCATGGGACTTCCTTTATGCTCCCTCGCCCTCACTCTCCTCCTTCTCCTTCACCCTTGTCAAAGGCTGAACTTTTCATAATCTGCAGGGAACTAGCCAACCCTTCCGCAATCTCCTCCTCCACTCTTCCCTCCCAGGCCCTCTGCAATGCACTGGCCATTCACGTCATCACCAAAACTCAGGACATCCTGAACAGCCTTGTTGCTCACCCTCCCAACCCATCCCACACCCCTTGCCTCCCTTGGTCCCTCACCCTTCTTCTCTTCCTTTGTCACACCTGAAGAAGTCAACAGAGTTGTCCGCTCCATGAAGGTCTTTTCCAAGCAGGTTTCCCCATGCTCATTCAGAACCATCAAGGACAACATTGGCTCACTTGCCCTCTCACTCGCTGATCTCTGCAACCACTCTTTTGCCACTGGATCTTTCCCCTCTTCTCTCAAGCAATTACTTGTGTGCCCCTTCTTAAAAAAAAACATCAGCGACCTTACTTGTCCAGCCACCTACTGCCCTATTTCCATCACCCCCTTGATGGGGAAGCTGCTGGAGAAGTTGTCTTGCCCCAATGCAACTCTCACACAGAACCTGTTGGTGGTCTCCATGACCATCAATTTGGATTCTGAGCATCCTGAGGCACGGAAACTGCTCTTCTGAAAACCTATTGTAGAGGAGGTCCCAAAAAAAGCCTGCACTCCAGTCACCCATTTTGAAGTACCAGGAACGTTCACACCAAAATATGTGACGTATGATGAACAGATAAACCAGCAGAGAGCCGCGATAGGGCTCTGCCCAGTACCTATCAGAACAACAATACCTATTGAAGTACCAATAACCAGACAACCATGGACAGTAAGGTATCCATTGAGAAAACCCTACCAGCAGATCAGACAAAATGAAGATTGCTTAAGTACTGTCCAGGAAGAAACCAAAAAAAGTCCTTAATGAATACGAATGGTGACGGAATGAGGGCCTGGACTAACGCCCCCATAGAAGAAATATCGACCAAAGGATGACGTGAAAAGGCAAAACGACATAAATAAGGATATTGTGAACCTGGAAAAAGAAAGCAATGTTAAAATACAAGTAAACTTAAGCTGTAAGCAGGATGAAAATATTCAACCAGCTAACGCCTGTACATATGCTTGTAACCGCAAGAAAGCTAAGAAGACAGTGCGGCTTGCTATGCTAAGTAGAAGAATAGAGCGGCAAGCACCATTGTACACAATCTACCTCAAAACAAAGCACATTATATGAGTGCGAGTCCACTTTGCACTAAAAGCAGAACCAACCCAGGTTACTATAGGCCAAACACAAGAAGATTTGTATTCTAAATACACGAGGAAAGAAGGCTGAATCGAAACTCGGCAGAGACAGCTTGTGCCGGGGAAGCTAAGATCATACCAATGGAAGCTATGAACAGTAGCTACTTTTAATTGAAGCTAAGAACAGAATATCCTGGCTCTGAAGAATCGAGATAAGAAGGCGAAGGCAGGTGGCGGGTGAAACGAAAATCAAACATAAAATTGAGAGAAACGAGGCAAATTCACGGTGTTGTAGCACGTGACCATCTGAGCGAGAAGGAGCACGGGTTCACACCTACGCTTGGCATCCGCCCATACAGACATCAGAACGTTTTCGAGACAAGAAGATGCATTTTCGAAGCCAACCACAGTGAACTAATTGACACATAACCCATAAAGTGATGATTGATGGTAGGAAGGCAGGGTGAATTGGGGGAAACCCTGAACCTGGCTGACCGTTCTGCATGGTGCTAAGCAAAGTGGAAATTTATGCATGGGGTTGATGCCAACCCAATCACAATGGACCAAATAATCTAGGGTCCTATAGTTAGTAGAACCAATGTGACGTTGTACTTTTAGTGACGTCTACAGTAGTCATTCTTGAAGGAGGGCTTAGATGCCCACCTGACAGTGTTACCATATTCAGATATAGCACCTATATTAAAGTTACCTTTTCCTAACCAATAGAATTGCATGTTAACTTTTGAGTGTTACACGTCAGATTATGATGTGTTTTGAGTATAAAAGTTATGTTTTGTATGAAGTTCGTTGGAGTTGAAGTGATATGGACTATCGCATCACTGCTGATTGCCATGACTCCCCGTTTTTTGGACTTGTCATTAAACGGACTCCCTTTGCCAAACCATTTAGTTGTCCTTATTGATTGGTGTTGGGGTAATAAATCTGCGCCCCCATCCATCTCAAGGTGCAGCTATCTCTTCTTAAAGTACTTCGGAGCAAACCCTGACTCTATGGGCCGGCTGGGGATCTCCCCAGTACACCATGAAGAACTGCTTGCATCCCTAGATGTCAACTCCCCAGCTGTCCTCATCCTACTTGATCTCTCCTCTGCCTTTTACACAGTCAAACACTCCATCCTCATACAAAGGCTCCACAACACTCTTGGTATCTCAGAACGAGCACTGGACTGGCTGACCTCCTTCCTATCTGACCACTCTTCCCAAGTCAGCCTCGGCACCTTCTCCTCTCCTACTTCCTTCTCCACCTCTGGTGTCCCCCAGGGTTCTATCCTCTCCCCTTTGCTCTTTACCATTTACTTACTCAGCAGGCATTTCTCATCTCCTCCTCCTTGTCCCCAACTTTCATTGTTATGCAGACGACACACAAGTCTTTTTCAAACTTCCTGCTGACCCTCTTTCACCTTCCATCATCCCTGACTGCCTATCTGCCATCCAGGCCTGGTGCACTTCCAATGATATCTGCTCAATGCCAGCAAAACTGCGATCCTTCCCATTGGGACCCCTTCTCCCGCCTTTTTCCCTTCACTCTGGTATTCTTCTTTGGGCTCTCCTCTTGATCTCTCTTCTGAAGCCAGAAACCTTCGAGGCATCTTTGACTCCTCTCTCTCCGTCCTGCCTCACACTCAGGACATTGCCAAGAAGTCCCACTTTCAGCTCTTCCTTCTCAAAGAAATTCTACCTTTTCCCACTTTCCCCAGAAGCTCAATGTTACCTGAGCCCTGCTAATTGCACTGCTGATACCCATACTGTGCCTATTGTCCATGGGGGGAGCAGGCACAACCAAGCTATTAGTGAGCTGATATTGCACTGCTTAGGACTATTTTTATTAGGTCATTTTGCACTTCAAAACCATTCTGTGTCTATTTTACATGAGGGGAGCTTGCACTACCAATGCCATTCCAATGTTCTTTGTGAGTGCAGGTTTAACTGCTAGCTGAGGTGCATGCTGCAACCATTTTATTTGATTGAAGCTTACACTGCTGATTCAATGTATTCTATATGATGAATGCTTCCAGAGTCTGTGTTCAGCGAAGGTTACCGTACACTACTGCAGCCCACACAGCTATTTTCTACTTGAGGAAATGTCTTAATGCTGAGAACATCAGTGACTTCTTCTGTACATTGGAATGTTGCAATACCCTAGTCCATAGTGACATGTTTATAAGGGAAGCATTCACTTGTACTGTTCATGTTGATATGCACTACTGTGTCCAATACTGTATCTAATCTGCTTGGGGAAATACTGTTCTTATGAGGCCAATTGTGACCTACTGAGGCATGCTGCAACCCTTCTATTTGATGGAAGCGTACACTGCGTATTTAATCTATACTATTTGATGACTGCTTCCACTTCACTGGCTCATGCTTACAGAGTCTGTGTTGAGGAAATGTTACCTCACACGACTGCAGCCCGCAGGGCTTTTTTCTACTTGAGGGATTGTCTTAAAACACTGCTGGCGGCCAAAGACAAATGTTGACCTCGGCTCATATTCTTTTACAAATTAAGCACCGGGTTTAGCAAAACAACAATCTCTTCTAAGCAGTAGAATTTCTGATTTTGACCAGTTAACTTTATATCCTGTCATGCGGCTGTAGGCTTATAGAGGTATTGTAGTCGTGCCAATAACATTTGCCACTTACTGACGTAGAGGGGGAGTTAGTCTGCACATAGCGAGAATCAGTGTTCTTTGTCCGCTTGTATTATTCCTCCCATCCTGGGTTTGAGTTTTTCCACCAATGGTTCAATTGAGAGCGCGTATAAGAGTAGGGAGAGGGAGCATCCCTGTATGGTACCAGAGTGTAGTTTGAATGGGGCTGAGGTGGCATTATTGATGGTCACTGTGGCTGTGGGGTTTGTGTAGAGTAGTTTGATCAACTTCAGGAATTAGGGTGGGAAACCGTATATTTGTAGTGTTTGGAACATGAAGTCCCATCTGACTTTGTTGAATGCTTTTTCGGCATCAGTCATTAAGATAACATCATCTGGGTCATGTTGTCTGGCTACGATATGTAACAGCTGTCTGATGTTGTCTGTCAAATGTCAGCCCCAAACAAACCCTGTTTGATCCTTGTTTATAAGTTGAGGGAGGACTTTCTCAATTCTTTGCCCTGTATTTGGCTAGGGTTTTAGCGTCAGCGTTGATCAGTGAGATTGGACCATAAGATCTGCAGTCTTCAGTGTCACAGCCTTTTTTATGGAAGACTATGATGGTAGCAAGATGCATTGATCTAGGAAGTCGGCTGCTGTTGTAGGCCTCTGTGAAAACCGTCTCCAGAAGGGGGGCCAGTCGGTCAGATGTTGATTTGTAGATGTCAATTGGAAGGCCATCTGGCCCCAACTCCTTGCCTGCTGAAGGTGCTCCAATGGCCCGTGTTATTTCTGTGGCTGTGATCAGGCTTTCTAGTTCAGTAATATGAGTAGTATCTATTTTATGATGTTTGAGGCCTGCCGGCCTGCTGAAGCCCTCCTCTGGTGCCTGAGTGTCTGGGGTGGACAGGATGTGAGGGAGGTGCCCGAAACTCCCTGTGCTTAGTCTCCTAGGAGACCGGAATGCACTCTGGCGTGATGGGCTGGCTGACTGTCAAGCAAGGACAGCCACTCTGCTGTGTGAGTGACAGCCAGGCTGTAATGTATGGGGGACAACTGTTTAAAAACAGGTCTCTGGGACTTGGAAAGCCGAGTCGCACACTGGAATGAAATAACCGAAGACGAGCTGAAGGAAGAGGTCTGCTAAAACTCCTGGACGACCCGTGAAGCCCTACTGCAGGTCTGAATTTCCTGAAACTCCAATCGAAAGAGAAGCCCTTCAAGGTTAACTTCTTCCCTTGAGTTTGGTGGGAACAACCACCTCGTAAGCCACCTGGACACCGTCCTTATCTGGTCGAATTTTCATCAGAGTGCTGTTTAGCCAGAGGGAAGGAAACCAGCTTGTGGACCTTATGGCACTCGCACCTTAAACTGACGTCTTTCTACTGCTTTTGGCCTCATCCCTGGGCAGTGCAGGAACCTCTCGACGTCCTCCTTCTTGTCCCCATGACTGAAGCCCAGCAACAGCGGGATCTGGTCGAACTGCCGGGAACAACTGCCTCAGCTACAGCTTTCTTCATTGACAAGGTACTGTGCAAACGTGGTGAACTATTTTCAGCCATCGAAAAAGTGCTTTAAACTTTCCTCAACTTCAAAGGCTTGTCCTTCCCTAAACATTCGTCAAAGTTTTTGCCTAGCCAAATTCTTCTAAACTCTGTGGAAAATACTTAACCATTATCTCCTAGAACTGTGTTATCCTATACAAATACTCTGAACCATTGACTTTGGCACAGGCCTATGAGAAGAATTGCTGGTTGTATTTAACTGAAACCCTTTGCCCTGCCCATGAATGTATTTGGGCTGTCTATTCTTATAACCGTGTCTTTTTATCCTTTTAATAAGTATCTGAAGTGCCATTTTGCTCCCACTTCAACGGAGCTAAACTTGTTCATTTACTTACCAGTTGGATTTTAAACACAATTATCGGAAAGTTCACTCTGGTCACCCACCGAAAACACGCCACCAACAACACATGTCCTACCTTTCCACGTTCCCACACGTGTCCTGATGACAACGGTATCTCACATGTGTAGGTGCACCTACCTAGGAACAAAGGGGAAAGGCTAAACCACTAGTAACCCCCAACATTTGGGGAGACAACCTACAGATTTAGGCCTAGGATATCAAAGCCACCAAGGAAAAGAGGGAAACCCATGCATTTCTGAAAAGAAGACACCCATGGGAATCCACAGCTGGGGAGCAGGTGCAAGTGGATCTAGGTCACCTGGCCTAAGCCCCACCCACCTGATGCCTTCCTGGTTGCCGCTCTTTTTCACCACTTAGCAAGCCCCGCCCACCTGGTGCCTTCCTGCTTGCCGCTCTTTTACCTACTTAAGGAGCACTCCAGCCTCTTTTCCTTTGCAGCTGGGGAGCAGGTGCAAGTGGATCTAGGTCACCTGTCCTAACCCCGCCCACCTGGTACCTTCCTGCTCGCTACTCTTTTCCCTACTTAAGGAGCACTCCAGCCTCTTTTCCTTTGCAGCTGGGGAGCAGGTGCAAGTGGATCTAGGTCACCTGGCCTAAGTCCCACCCACCTGGTGCCCTCCTGGTTGCCGCTCTTTTTGACCACTTAGCAAGCCCCGCCCACCTAGTGCCTTCCTGCTTGCTGCTCTTTTCCCTTCTTAAGGAGCACTCCAGCCTCTTTTCCTTTGCAGCTGGGGCCATTTGCCCCTGACAAACAACTTGTGCAGTAGGGGTTCCCTAGCAATCTTGATTTCAACTGGGGTTGCCATTCCGGAAATATTTCCTTCTGACTTTCTCAGGGTTCTTTTACTTTTGCAAACAGGCCCAATTCCTTTGAGTATTTCTTTTGAGGGGTGCTTGTACAGTGTAGCACAGTATGGTGACCCAACAAGGTGTATGTACCCCGCCGGCTAGCATGCTGTGTTAGACTGTCACAAGTGGTATGTCAAATTCAGGATCCCGCAGACAAGCCCCCAAGCTGTAAATGATTTCAATCTGGCACATACCCAAGTCAAGCCCAGCATGTATTGCACAATTGAAACCCTTATTTATTTTTATCTATAAGTTCAATATTCTGAACAATATACCACTTGTATCACACCTTTCTCCTGGAACCCCCTTGGTCACACTGAACCAGGAATCAGGCTAGTTTGCAAAGGTAATTTATTTATGTATTTAAAATTTAATCACAATATATTTTTATAGGTAAGCAACAATAACCAATGGGTGACAGCAAACAGAGTAATATCGTTGATACACTATGGATCAATTAATGAGCACAAAAACAAATGTAGCACAGAAAAGAATACTTTTAAATTGGTGTAGAACAGATGGAACTATGGTTAGGAGTTCCCCCTGCAACACCCTTCAACCCCCCAATAGGCAATGTAAAGAGATGGGAAGAGAGAGCAGGTATTCAGGAAAAGCATAAATCAAACAGAATATCAGTTCCACCTCCCCCTTCAAACACAAGAGAAAAACGGAATTGACTTTTCAGCTGTAAGAAGGGCTTTTAAATTGTCTTTGGAAAGGACTGAACAAAAACACCAAATGTGGTGAAAAATACTTACATTGTTATAAATTCCTAAATATAGACAGTGTAATTCATGGAAATTCGCACAAAAGTGGCGCAGGCGGCTGGCGCACAGTGTTCCGGTGCGATAGACTGCGCCAGCCGCGTGCGATAAAATACATTTCAGCGCACAGCGTATTCATGGATTTTAGCCTCCAAAACCAGCCGTGGCGCAGAGTGGCGCAGCGACCCTGCAGCAGCGCCAGTTACGCCGCCAAGAACACCCTCGCACAAGGAAAAGGCATCAAAATCCCCAATCCAGCGCAAAGGTCTGCGACAACCCAAAACCAGTTTACCGGACTGCCAAACAGCAAACGCCAAGCGGGGAACGTGTATTACGGGTTTTGCGTTAACTTCCACACGCAAAAGGGCCTGTGCGAGTGGGTACGTGTATAACTGGGGTTCGCGTGAAGTTTCACATGCGATTGGCCTGGGTACGTGTATTTCAAGGGTGCGCAGGAAGTTTCACACACGATTGGGCTGGGTATGTGTATTTCAGGGGTGCGTGGGAAGTTTTACACGCGATTGGGCCTGGGGGAGCGGTGTACGTGTATTTCAGGGGTGCGCGTGTGTTTTCACATGCAACTGGCCTGGGTACGTGTATTTCAGGGGTACGCGGGTGTTTTCACACGCAATTGGCCTGGGTATGTGTATTTCAGGGGTGCGCGAGAAGTTCTACATGCGATTGGCCTGGGTACGTGTATTTCAGGGGTGCGCGTGTGTTTTCACACGCGACTGGCCTGGGTATGTGTATTTCAGGGGTGCGCGGGAAGTTTCAAACGCGATTTCAGCAGGGTACGTGTATTTCAGGGGTGCCGGGGAGTCCTACACGTGATTTGGCAGTGTGTACCCTGTACACCCTCCACGGCCCCTGCAGGCAGCCCACACCACAGGGGACTATCCTGCATCCCTGGTCATGTCCCACAGGCAGCCCACCCAACATGGGCATGCCCCCCAGCAAAGGCACATGTCTCCTTGCACCACTGATCACCAACTCATGTCCCCTTGCACCTCCACCCCCCAGCATTGCGGGGCACCTGCCAGCAGGCCCCCACTCATGTCCCACTCATGCCCCCCTGCACCCCCACCCCCCAGCATTGCGGGGCACCTGCCAGCAGGTCCCCACTCAAGTCCCACTCATGTCGTCCCCCTGCTCCCCCACCCCCCAGCACTGCGGGGCACCTGCCAGCAGGCCCCCACTCATGTCCCACTCATGTCCCCCTGCACCCCCACCCCCCAGCATTGCGGGGCACCTGCCAGCAGGCCCCCACTCATGTCCCACTCATGTCCCCCTGCACCCCCACCCTCCAGCATTGTGGGGCACCTGCCAGCAGGCCCCCACTCATGTCCCCCAGCCAACACGTCATCACAATCTAGATCCCTGGCCCTTGTGGGCAGCCTCCACATGCCAAACACCCATCCAAGTATTGCATCCACCCACTCAGAAATGCCAATTACATGATACAACCCCAATGGCAAGTATGTAAATGAACATATGTCCCTCACATACACACAATGGGTGTAAGTGAATGTCAAAGCCCATATCATGATATGCATGAAACCAATGAGATGATACTACACATTGAAGTTTGATGAAAAAATGTATTAAAAGCAACATAAACGGAATTAAAAATAAACAAACGACAATGGGAATTAAAAACCAAAAGCAGCATGTCCGTAAAATAATGAAAAACCACAAATCATAATCCAAAGGAAAGGTGTCCAAAGTCACAGTTCAAAAAAGTAAATCCAAGGGAAAAAAAAAACAGAAAACCATTGCTCCATGGGTAAATCCAAAAAAAACCCCTAAAATCCAACAGTCAACTATATACAGATAAACAATCCAGGGTCCATGATCCCAACTGAAGAAATGAAACCTATCTAATAATACTACCTAAAAAAAAACTATATACAAAAATGTGGTCCATTGTCCAAAAGGTCCAAAATAAATAAAAAAGCAAAGGAAACCTAACACTAACTACATAACTATTTACAAGGGCAGCAGGCTAGTCCGACGGCTCACTGGTTGTTGTCATGGGCCAGGGCATCATCAAACTCCTGTTCAATGGCTTGGAGGCGGGCATGTTCCCTGGCCCCGAGGTCTCGCAGGGATAATGCAGTGTCCAGCTCCAACTCCCAGTGAATACCCTCGAGGCACTCATCCCGCCTCAGCGCCCTCCACATGGAGTTCTCCGCCCTGACCATTGTGAGCCGTTCCTCCTCTGCCCGCTGCCGCTCCGCACCTATCTGCTGGCCCAACCGCTCCCACACGGAAGACACTCCCATTCCAGGGTTCTCCTGCCCTCCAGCCGATGCCTGCCCCCCTGATGTTGATGGCCCCGAGCCATGATGCCTCCCACGTCGAGCCTGCCGCTGCCTCCGATGCAACTGCCTGTGCCAGCACGACGGCAGCCAGGCTGATGGAATCCACCGACGCCGTCGTGCACGTGCCCTGCCCGATGATGCCGTCACATCCTCCATCTGCTGGGGTCCAGTTTCTGGTGTGTCCACCCCTGCTGGACCTACGACTCCCGACTGTGGCAGGGATGGGATCCCTGCCGAGTTGGCTGCGTTGGTCGGGGCAGGTCCACAGGGGGCCCTGGTGGCATCTGGGCCGGAAGACGGCATGGAGAACGACTGGCGCATAGCCTCCACAGAGGAGGAGAGGGTCGCCAGAGTGCCCGACACATGTACGAAACCCCCGACCACGGCCGCTCCCAACTGGGCCACATTGGCATGGTGCTCTTCGTGATGACGTGCGTTCTCCCCCCGGGAAGCACGCACCTCATCACGAATGACACCCGTGCGCAATGCAACACCAATCAGAACCTTCTCCATACGGCCAGGGGTCCCCTCGTCCGCAGGTGGAGGGGAGTTAGATGACATGGACATCCCCCCTACCTGCGGACGGGCCTGGGATCGGGCATCCCTGCTGGTGCATGGTGGTGCAGTCACAGTGTCAGGGACAGTGACATGCACAGGCACCTCCACGGTGACCTGTGCTGCCTCCTGCCCCTGCCCCTGGACTGCACCACTTGCACCAGCAGGGATGCCCCCACCAGGCCCCATGTGCGGCTCAATGGCGGCCTCCTCCTCCTCTGTGGAAACCACCAACCTGGATGGCTCCACCCCGTCTCACGCTGTTGCAAGCCCCTTTGGGGGCTCACCCAGCCCTTCCGCTGCAACCGTGGGGGGATCCCCGCCACTTTGCTCCACAGTGCCATCTCCGCCCTCTTCTTCACTTTGCGCTGTGTAAAGGGAGACATAGAACACAAGCATCAGGGTACTGTACAATGGTCCCCTAGACAGGAAGCAATAGCAGATGAGTGGCACTGTCAAAGATCACTTCCATCATGTCCCTCCACAACACATGGGTCAGTGCAGGCAAAACACATGCAGTAACAGGCATGGCGCATGCTATGGACATTAGCAAACATGTCCAAGGGACTCTTGAGACATACAATGTTGTTTTTGAACTCACATGCATCATGTGTCATGCCTATCACATGCACACACTTCACCGTACTTTCATCCATCTGGACTTGTACACCCCAGACACAGTGGATGCAAGGATAACTAGGCTGCATTAGTGATTCTCAACATTGTCACAGGCATGTGTCATGCATCCATGGCATTCACAAGTCACAGACACGCAGGTCAGACACACAGACATGGACACCATACATGTACATGGCATCAGCACCTATCCCTCACCCCCACCCATGTCCAGGAACAGAGACTGGCATGCTCTCATGTGTGCATTCCGCATAGGGCTCCCCATTTTGCATTTAAACACATACACCAACCGTGTGCTTCACACAAACTGGTCTCACATGCATGACCATGATGCCCCTGCACACGCGTACATGGCCTATGTCACACATACAGGCACTTATCAGACAACCAGCACACTGCAACATGCCCTGTCTCACACAGCAATGCTTGGCCACTTACCGCTCGACTCCAGACGGGTCTGCCTCTCAAGGATCTGGGCATTGAGCGTTGGGCATACGCGTTCCAGGACCCTCAGCTGGATGGTACTCATGCTGCCCCGGCCCCCCTCCACGAGGCTCCGGGCCTTTATGAGGGTCCTGGACCTCAAGTCCTCCCAGCGCTTCTTGACTTGCTTGATGTTGTGGGTTGCCACCCCCTCCACGTTGATGGCAACCACAAAGTCGTCCCAGATCCTGTCCCGGCCTTCCTTGTTGGCGCGTGATGATCCGAAGAGGGCATCATAATGCCCCAGGACAAGCTCCACCAGGACACCAACTTCCTTCTGACTGAAGCTGGTGGCCCTCTGCCCCTCTGGCTGGGGGCCTCCAGTGGTCTCAGATGGTGTTTACCCCGACATGGCGACCCCCGAGGCAGGCGTGGGTGGGCAACTGGGTCCTGGGGCTGGGCTGTGGAGTGATGGTATCCCAGTCGGGAGTCTTCTGTTCCAGCAGGGGTGGACATAGCAACTGGACCCCTGCAGATGGCTGATGTGCAGGCACCAAATGGCAGGGCATGGTGGCAGCAGGCAGGCAGGCAGCAGCAGATGGCCCGTGGGAGGCTGCTCGGGGGTCTGGGGGGCAGTAATTCGGCCTTTTGGGCAGGAACGTGGTCTTCCGTGTGCTTACGCGTGGCCAGCTTGATACGGAGTGATTTGGCACGTGAAAATTCTGCACGTCAGCGTGTAGTTCGAGGAAAGGCCCTTAGCGCGTAAGCGTGTCAGCACGCATACGCAATTCCATTGGACCAAAGGCCCTTAGCGCGTAAGCGCGTCTGTGATGAAGATCCCACGTGGATTTCCATTGCTCTGTACATGCTTTTTGTGGGGTGCGGTGCGTGTGTTCTGCAGGCATTGGGGTTCACACGCGATTACTTCACAGCGGGTGGGTGTTGGCTACGCGTTCTTCTACACGCAAGGCAGATGGTGAGTGGTACCCTGCTCCCCCAGGCCCGATCGCGTGTTAAACTTCTTGTGAGCCCCTGAAATACACATACCCCGCTCCCCCAGACCCGATCGTGTGTTAAACTTCCCGTGAGCCCCTGAAATACACGTACCCTGCTCCCCCAGGCCCGATCGTGTGTTAAACTTTCCGCGAGCCCCTGAAATACACGTACCCCACTCCCCCAGGCCTGATCGCATGTTAAACTTCCTGCGAGCCCCTGAAATACACGTAACCCGCTCTCCCAGGCCCAGTCGCGTGTAAATCTTCCCGCCCACCCCAGGAATACACGTACCCTGCTGATATCGCGTGTGGAAGTTCACGCAAACCCGTAATACACGTACCCTGCTGATGTTGCGTGTGGAAGTTCACGCGGACCCTGTAATACACGTACCCTGCTGATATCGCGTGTGGAAGTTCATGCAAACCCGTAATACACGTACCCTGCTGTAATCGCGTGTAAAACTACCCACGCACCCCTGAAATACACGTACCCAGGCCAATCGCACTGCTGGGGGGTGGGGTGCTGGGAGACATGAGTGGGGGCCTGGTGGAGGGTGCCCCTGACTGCTGGGGGGTGGGGGTGCAGGGGGACATGAGTTGGACATGAGTGGGGGCCTGCTGGCAGGTGCCCCTGGATGCTGGGGTGTGGGGGTGCAGTGGGACATGAGTGGGGGCCTGGTGGAGGTGCCCCTGACTGCTGGGGGGTGGGGGTGCAGGAGACATGAGTTGGACATGGGTGGGGGCCTGGTGGAGGGTGCCCCTGGATGCTGGGGGGTGGGGGTGCAGGGGGACATGAGTGAGGGCCTGGTGGAGGGTGCCCCTGGATGCTGGGGGGTGGGGGTGCAGGGGGACATGAGTGGGGGCCTGGTGGAGGGTGCCCCTGGATTCTGGGGGGTGGGGGTGCTGGGAGACATGAGTGGGGGCCTGGTGGAGGGTGCCCCTGACTGCTGGGGGTGGGGGTGCAGGGGGACATGAGTTGGACATGAGTGGGGGCCTGCTGGCAGGTGCCCCTGGATGCTGGGGAGTAGGGGTGCAGGGGGACATGAGTGGGGGCCTGGTGGAGGGTGCCCCTGGATGCTGGGGGGTGGGGGTGCAGGGGGACATGAGTGGGGGTCTGGTGGAAGGTGCCCCTGGATGCTGGGGGGGTGGAGGTGCAGGGGGACATGAGTTGGACATGAGTGGGGGCCTGGTGGAGGGTGCCCCTGGATGCTGGGGGGTGGGGGTGCTGGGAGACATGTGTTGGTGGGCAGTAGTGCAAGGTGACATGTGGGTTGGCTGGGGGGCATGGCCATGGTGGATTGGCTGCCTGCGGGACATGTGCAGGGGTGCAGGGTAGTCCCCTGTGGTGTGGGCTGCCTGCAGGGGCCGTGGAGGGTGTAGAGGGAACACCTGGGAGGACCCACACGGCCAATTCACGTGTAGTACTCCCCGGCACCCCCGAAATACACGTAGGCTGCTGGATTCACGTGTGGAACTTCCCGTGCACCTCAAGTGCATGTACCCTGCTGAAATCGCGTGTGGAACTTCACGCGCACCCCAAAATACACGTACCCTGCTGATATCGCGTGTGGAAGTTCACGCGAACCCCGTAATACACGTACCCTGCTGATGACGCGTGTGTAAGTTCACGTGAACCCCGGAATACACGTACCCTGCTGAAATCGCGTGTGAAACTTCACGGGCACCTCGGAATACATGTATCAAGGACAATCGCGTGTGGAACTTCCTGCGCACCCCGAAATACACGCACACGCTATTTTTCACACAGCGGGTGTCCGTGTTTGTCGCGTACCCCTTTGCACCTCATTTGTCCTAGAGGGCCACAGTATGGATCATTCATCATAGCTGTATATAGGTGCTTTTTGTTAGTGCACATTTTGGCGCACATTTATTTCAGGCGCAGGGACGCTACCATCTGCTTTCTTGTGGCGGACTTGTTTGGACCTGTGCGCGTTTTTGCCCGTGCGCTGGTTTGCCCTATTCGATTCCATGAATACGAGTTGTAGGCGAGCGTATGGGTGTTCCGCGCACTTGCCTCCTGTACTTCCCCCGTGACGCCCATATTTTCACGGGTTGTTCCCTATTCCGAGTGTTACACCCCGTGTTCCGCCTACTTTTGTTATGTGCGCCGCGCTATGTGCGATTTCGCTGTGGCCATGGCGCACGCCGTTGGATGACCTGTGCGCCGGCATGCGCCGCACACTTTTTCAGCGCACATCCAATATTTTTCTTGCGCACGGACTTCCATGAATCGATGTGCACTGGTTTCCCTGCGATTTTCGCACTTGCACTGTGATTCGCACGTTTTGGCACCTCTGCGCCGGAATTTTCGGCGCACATTAATTCCATGAATCGGCCTGAGAGTCGGAATTAAATTAAAGCTATTTCACACGTGTAAAATTTCTCAGAATGTAAAATCGCAGCAAACTTTTCCTTATGCGATATTCGCTACAACGGGAGACTCGCACTGTTTTGCAATGCGGTTTTGGGTTCTATGGATAGCTAAGGAAGTTAGCTACAAGTAGGAGTTTCTATCATAAAAATTGGGGGAGTTATAGAGGTTTTAATAAAGGTTGTTTTTGTAAAATAGGCGCAAGAATGGAAAACAGAAATACACTTTGAAAATGACAGATGGGTTGATTACAATAGATTATGACTATGAAAAAGCGAATGCCACAGATGGATCTTACAGTCACGTGATCAGCGTAACCCGCCAGTTGTGGATACTCTACTTCTTCAGATGAGAAAAGAGTCAACGCAAAGATAGTTCTAGCAAGACTATGGTTCTGAATGAAAGATAGGATGGACTTGAGATTGGGATAAGAAAATGCAAATATAATATGGGTCACAGTTCTTCCTATTAATACTCACAGGATGTTATTAAACTGGACCGTCAGTTCTGGTCATGGATTGGATCTTGTCTAGGAAGAACAGCACATCAGGCACGTGATCGGGTCAGCTAGGCCGGTCACTGGATTTGCACCGGATCAGCCCTCCTAGTCTGTCGGTATTTCAATCGGCTGGATAGTGAGTTCCTCAGGCAAGCCTAGTGGTAGCAAGCCAGAGAGTACCAGGAAGCTAGTTCAAAAGGCCTTCTCACACCACCGTGCTTCACTGGGTTGCAAGAATACGTTTGAAGATTTAGGCCTTGCAGAATGTCAATAGTTCTCTACTGCTAGCAAGAGTCTTGGCATCTGGATCCTGAAGGATGTTAAAGCTGGATGTACAATGGTGGATCAGAGTGCTTCGCCGGAATCAGGTAAGTGAGTGGATCTGTGAGTCCCTATGTGTTGTCAGCTGTCTCTATCCTTTAAAATGACATCACAAAATGAGTGTATGGGCCGGCTTAGCTAAGCTTGCCCCTGTGTGCTGGGATTGGGTCAAAACTTCATCTCTGCCTTGCATTTGAGTGATTGGATTAAGGCCGGATGATGTCACATTTCATTGTTTGTTTTACAGTTCTTGGAGACCTCCCTTTAGCTACTGGTCTCAAAATCAGATTTTATACTAGATACACATTTCTACATTCGTCACTTTTACACAAATCACACACAAAGATGCCATATTTTATGTAGCATCTGTTCCTCAAAATCCTGCAGCTGTGAGATCTAGGATTAATACATTTCACATAAAACCACATATATTTCTATTCCTGTCCAGAACATGTTACACGGTTCTGCCGCCTCTTAAAACGTGCAGCCAAAAATTAGACTAACAGATATGTTCTTGGTATATTTTTCACCATTGTGAATCACAAGTTATGAGTCTTTAAATATTGTTCTTTGTTCATGCTTAACAGCAAATAGTACGCCGCTTTTCCTATCCCTGGAGTCTAGGAGCATCCCCCTTCTTGTTTGTTCCTTCCGGGAGCCATTTATGATCCTCTCACACCTCCGTTTCCTGGGCTGAAGGGCCTGCTATTGTTCATTCTCTTTCTGTAGACAAGAGTCTGGGTTACCCCACAATTAGATTCTTCCCATGCGTTTCTGCTGAGAGGCTATCCCTCCCCTAGGAGAAACCTGTTTGTCCACTTCCAAAGGGTTGCAGCTCAGCCAAGCTAATTTATTCTTAATGAAAAACCAGGAAGAAACACATTTGTTACATCAAACATAAACACATTACTTTCTCAGCTTTAACTCTGTGGGATAAAAAGCAACTGATATATGTATTCTTTTTAGCCAAAATCCTTTTTATATTTGCTGATCCGGCAGACTTTTTAGTTTAGATCACTTTAAAGTTTCATCAGTAACTCATCTGACAGCTGTCATTCAGGTAGCCCAGGATACTGCACCCAGATTTTGACAGAGCCTGTCAGTTTACATACAATCCAGTTTTTCTGAAGAATGTTTTGCTCTTCACATTAGGACTTTGTATGTTTGCAATGCTTCATTAGATTACATGAACTTTAGCGCCAGGCAAGATTTTGGATGTTAAGAAGTATTGTTTTATAGGCATTTTGGAGTTTTCAGCACAAAGCAAATGTCGTTATAGGCACCTTTTGGAGTTTCATTTGCAAAGCGCTGCTTCTTTCCCTGCCTTCTGTTTGCTGGTCATGGAGCCCACTGGCACATTTTCTGCTGTGTGTGCTCTATTCCACCACACATGCACCCTGGGTGGCAGGTTGTGCATCCCTCTTTTTGTGTGCTGAAGCACACGGTTTTTGTAGGTTTTTTGTAGGTTTTAGGCGGGCACAAGAGTTTTGCCGCCATTGTTGCAGTTCCTTGCACCATACTATCAGGGTGATGCCGCATAGCATAATGGAGTGGGTCAATACATCCCAGACAAGCCCCCAAGCTGTAAGTGATTTCAATCCGGCAATCACTCAAGTCCCGCCCAGCATGTGGTGCGCAATTGAAACCCTTATTTATTTTTATCTATATCATTCAGAATATTGAACTTATAGATAAAAATAAATAAGGGTATCAATTGCACGCTACATGCTGGGAGAGACTTGGGTGTGTGCCAGACTGAAATCACTTACAGGGCGGCACCATTTCTTCCCAATACTGTGTCATGACGTTTTTCGAGATGGAGAGACACACAGTGCTTATTGTCGGTGGTACCTTTATGCGCCATCTGCACAGGTGTTGTATGCAAAGAGGCATTGCTGGTAATTTCAGGTTGGAAGGAGTGGATGCTTTCTGGGGTTGTCAGGGTGACTGCAGTTTTGGCGGTTTGGTTTGCCTTTGCAGATATGTGGCCTCCGTCACGAACGTAGACTTTGTCGTGGTGCACTATGGAAGTCTACATTTGGGTTACATGTCGTGTGGATGTTTAATCCATCACCTGTAGAGGTTGCTGAACACAGTGATGCAGATTTTTCCTACTGCCAAGGTTATTTTTCATGCATAACACCAAGAGGAGTATGGGCCCCTACCAGTGTAATTTTTTTCCAGCCAGAGGTCGGAAGGTATGTTATAAACCAAAGCATGTGTGAATATATGCAGACTGCTGGCATGTTCTCCACCCACTATGAGATCATGATGTCACAAAATATAGAGTGGTTCTGTAGAAATGGCATTTATTTGAGCACCATTGTCAATGCCATTTTCTTTTACACTGTGCAAGAAGCATCGTCCAGAATGTTGTAAAAATGTGAGGAGAGGCAAACAAAAATGCATGTAAAGAGAAAAGGCAAAAAAAGTTGCTTGCACATAAAAAAAACCTTTATACATTTACAATGGAAGACCCAATCCCCTACCCAGCTTGATATTGCTGCAAAGGTGCTTTTCTCATGTATAGCACCAACATTACTATGCGCCTATTCCAATGATTGCTGTCGACCGCTAGAGGGTGGAAGGGGTCTCATCAACAGAAGCATGTATACTTTTTTGTCTGTTCATGGGATGTTCTTCTGCAACAATGACCCCATCAGTTGTGGAAATGCGGAGTTGTTCCAAACAAATGGAATTTTGTTGTCGTCCAATGGTAATGCAGGTTTCTTTGCTCGTCTACAGGATGCGCTGAAGAGTTTACTTTAATAATGTGAGCACAAAAAAACAAAAATCAAATAAAAACCGAAAGAAGGTATTTCTCTACAAGCATCTACAAAAAATAAAATTGCTCTTTTCAGAGCTGCCCCTTACAACGAACTCCCCCTATCCTGGTTGCAATTTATTCCCCCATGCCAGCACGCAGCACGAAAGCCACATCCGGAGAATTTCAGGATGGCGGTAATGGAAATGGGACTGTGGAGGCAGAGGGATTGCACAATAATGTTTCTGAGCGTGGTGTGTACGCAAAGGACTGTTGTACAGAACTGATACTGTTACATGGGGAGCTCTTCAATGTTATTGGTGGATGTGTGTGGACCTTTTTAACAGTATGCAATGACGGCGTGCTAGAAAGAAGACAGTAGAAAGGGAAGAAGGAATGTTTCTGCTTTATTGGGGCACAACCCTCGCCGTTCTTAGGGAAACACATGTGCACATACTCCCGGTTTTAGCTTGCTACCCATGAGATTGGGACAGTGGGGAATATCACACCTGTGGGTATGGGTCACAGGAAGGGCTGTTCTTAATTTTCTACATTACTGTGTACACTGAGCCAGACTGACATTGTTGCAATTACTTGCAAATGCAATGTAGCACAGCCCATTTGGTCCAACATCACTTACACGCCAAACCTATGTGGCCTGCTACTGTGTTCTGAAAAGCTGCAAACAGATTTGGGAGCATCTCTGGGGTGTGGCCTTTTGTAGGGCTGCTGTGGAGAACTTTCACCCGGAAAACAGATCTACATTGTTCAAAAACCTAGATACATGTATAACGGCCCATTGTGGTGCGTTTGTAAACGTGTACTTTCCAAAAAACACTCACAACGTTCCTCGACACTGTACTTTGCTGCTGTCCATGGGTCCGGATCGTGTCACCGAAATAAGGGCCCATGCGTAGCGTGGGTGCGGTTCAATGGTGATGTCACCACTGCTCTCCTTTCAAAACTGCTGTCCACAGGACACGTTTTGGACAGAATACGTTGAGCACATGTGCATACTGTTGCCACTTTTATACTGAATAATAGGGCAACATACGTGTGCCGAGCATTATGGGAGACATTGGCTGTTTATAGGGTATAGCAGGTGGGATTTTTATCTGTACAGGTACCTGTAGGCCGTGGGCGGGCACTGTGACCTAATTAATGTTCATTTACATATGCTGCACAGTGGAAGTGTTACCAGGACACAGAGGAACAGATACACATGCATGTACTTGCACAACTACCAAATGTCCCCTCCCACACATCATCGTAGGTGGAGGACAACATGCAGAGAAGTGGAGTGTGCTGGTGTCGTACAGATGCCTCCATTGTCATTGTGGATAGGCTGGGCCACTGTGGTATCTGTAGGTCACCTACCTTTTCCTTAATTGCGGTCATTCCAACAAGGACTGTGTGCCGCTGAGTGAGAATGGCATTTCAATGAAAAAAACATGTTACATATACAGGCAACAACCTTTCACTTATTAACGTTTACTTGTACACATTCATACACACCATTAGCAAAGGGAAGGGGTAGCATAAGTGGATACTTATTGTGGGGAATTGGGGATTTCCTCAAGCTGATTGTGAGGGGAGGAAGACATTGAGGTATCACCTTAACGTCTCCCATCACAAGGATTTTGAGGGGATGGCTCCCTTTAACATGGGGAAGGCGTACACGTGCATGTCTGCTAGAGCTGTTTGATTTTGTCAATACTACACTCTTGTACGCAACCTTTCAGCAGGTACAATTGTTCACCAATTTTTCCACTTTGGCTTCCAGCCTGTCCTTTTTGCTATGCACAGGGTTTCTTTCCTTTGCTATGGCTGTATGCTGTTGTGGAAGGGTTGCTGCATGTGCTGCCTTGCTTTCCTTTCCAATATGTTCTCTCACAGAAAATAAAATGTGTTTGCTGTACATATAGCAATATATATTACATAATGTATGCTTCACTGTACTGTGCATAGCAATAGGGTGAGTAGTGTAAGTCCTTGCATCATGAGGGGAATTATCTTGCAGCCACTCTAAGGTGCTTGCCATTACTCTGTAATAAATGAGACATTATGCTTCTCTACTATTGTTTACTGCAGCAGCTATGCAGTTAGTAGACAAACTTCAGTTTGCTTTCTACATTGTAGTGACGTTCTGGTCTTGGTACTTTCCAGTCCATACTCTCTGGAAACACGTTGTTAAAGGGACTTAATGGTTAAGTTGCACTCCTAAAAGACTATCGATTTTACTGAAAACACTATGAAAACACTATGCTAAAGCAACGTTCTGGTTACAGTGCTGTATTAAAAACCTATGAAATTCACTAACAGAAAATGTTGTTAAAGGGATTTTATGGTTAAGTTGCACTAGCAAAAACCTATAAATTCAATGGAAAAACGTTGTTACAGGGACGTTATGTTTACAGGTAAAACCGAAAAACCCTGAAATGTGCCAGTTCTGCTAAGCTAAGCAACCATAACTCGCACCACCAGTGTGCACTGCAAGGGCTAACACGCATGACATCAATGATGACATCACAAATGTCATTGATGACATCACCGATGACATCACATGTGCATTAAGTTTTCATGGAAAGCCTCCACAAGGGATTGTTATTGTAATGGTGGCAGAAAACTATCATTGGAAGAACTATCATGAGATAAATGGTTCATTGTGCAATGCATTGCTATACACACCATTGTATTACATACTTCTTTGCTGTACATGAATCAACTCATGTGGACACGTAGCCATTGTCTGCACCATGCCCCATAGAAGTGTAATCTTGAAAATCTTCCCATGTTACATAGTTTCGGGTACTGTGAAAATAGCTACCATTGCCTTAATAACTACATAATTGCACTACTGCACAGAAAACATAAAGACACCACAATGCATACAAATATGAGCATATACAGGGAAATTACAGTAAGCAAAAAAGGATCAGCATTACCAGAAACTGTTCATAACGTAACTGATTATCTTCATGCACATAAATGATTGCTGTGTTTTATGCTTTCTTCTTACCCTATATGTATATGTTTCATATGATGTGAGTGAATCCTGAGGAAAGTAGTGCAAGAACATATGAGAAGGGTGCCGTACACAAAGATAGAACCTTTGAATTGTTAGTTCCTGACTGTTAGTGAAGAAAAGCACCTGGCCTACTTATGTCAGTGAACAGAAAAGGGGCAGCCACAGATGTGATGTCATCAATGAGATTTGTGATGGTATCTTTGATGTCATGGGTGTTAGTCCTTGCAGTGCACACTGGTGGCGTGAATTATGGTTGCTTAGCTTACCATAACTGACAAATTTCATTCTTTTTCTCGGTTTCACCTGTAACCATAACGTCCCTGTAACAATGTTTTTCCATTGAATTTCATAGGTTTTTGTTAGTCCCTTTAACAACGTTGCTTGTTAGTGAATATATATATATATATATATATATGTATATATATATATATATATATATATAAAACAGAGAGCAATTTACTTGGTGTTATTGTACAAATGAAGAAAATAAAAAATAAAAATGGTGTATGAAATAAGAAACGTCATATGATTAATGTAGGTTATTGTTGTTGGAAATTCTTTCTTAATCTTCTTGGAAAAATGTGTGTAAAAAGTAATGAAACTTTCCTTTTTATCTTTTATTTGAAAACGTACCTACTTAACTCCCAGCTTGGAGGTGAAAGCGGAGTCCGGAGAACCCCCAGGGACTTGGAAGGGAAGGAAGAAAGGGGGTGCCGTGCCACAACCTCTAACCCAAAGATGAAAGGGGGCTGGAGTGCCCACTCCCAAAAGAAGGGAGAAAAGGGGGTGCCATGCCATACTCCCCAACCCAGAGAAGGAAGGGGATACTGGACTGCCCACTCCCTGATGAAGGAAAGTTACACCTTGGGAAACAGGGGGGGCATGTTGGCTGCATTTAAAGGCCCCAAAAAGAAGTTTGGGCCTGCTACATGAATAGCAGGAATTTAAACACTGCAACCAAAAACGGCCTGGCTTTTGCTTTCCCTGTCACATGAATGGCAGGCATGTAAACATTGCAACAAAAACGGCCTGGCTTTTTCTTTTGTTTCATGTAAAGAGCCATGTGCAAAGGGGTCTACGTATGATTATCAATGGACAAGCAGCTGTGTAATTTACCCAAGAGGGGGGAAATCAAAGAATCCTGTGACATGGAAAACAGGATTTTTAAACATTAAAAGCAAAAATGGCCTGCACATATGTTTGCAAACAAAAACGGCTTTAAAAAGCCACAATGGAAACAGATCTCACTGCTCACAGAAAAATGTTAGGAAAACAAAACATGATGTGTGGGATGACCAAAGCAAATGTATATTATGTTTCACCCCCAAAACTTCAGTAACATGTGAAGATACACCTACTTCAGGAAAAGCCTGTTCTCGCTGAGGTCAAAACTTCACAATGAAAAGCCCCACTTCCAGCCTTGCATGTCACATCTCCCATCTAATGACGCCCTGAAATAGAATCTGCTGCTGAAGGTTTTGAAAGCCCACTATTCCCCAGACTGGCTGGCCCTGAAGGCAGTTAAAGCAGGGACTTCAAGGAAATATTATCCCTGGCTGAAGCATGACAAAAAGGTGTGAGTCAATGTTGCACCCACTTCAAAAGAGCCCATGCTGACTTCAAAGAGACTCATAAAAAACGTTGGTCACAGGCGAGCCCAGGGACACAGGTGGCTATGGGGGATGAAGCAGCCCTCCCATTTCCTGAACAGACACTCCCAATTAATTTAAAAGACTATTTCCATTTTTCACATTTTGCGCAGCAATCAGACTGAGGATTGATTTCATTGTTATGCTGTTTTTCATGTATTTTCCAGGCGGTTTTGAGGGTATAAAATGCATCTACCTGTGACTCTGGGAACTGTAATGGCCAGTTAGACTACGCTTCTCGCTAATCTGAATATGTGACAATTGTGAAAGTTGTTGAAAAGATGGAAAATGAAAATAGGAATCTGCTTGATAATTTACATATTCATACCTGTTGTACATTTTATGAAAACGGCAAGAATGTGACACATGGCCATGCTATATTGTACAGATTTGGCAGTCAGCTTATCTAATTGCCCATGATCAGCTAAAACAGAATATATGTGTCATATGGAAGTTGCTAGTACAAATATGAAGTTATGATGCATAACTAGTTTTTGTCAAAAAGTTGAAAGGAGAACAGCGGATGGTGATACATGGGAATAGAAAGGTGTTGCTCCAAAATACCTAAGCCAATCCTGACTGGGGGCCGAGAGAGATAGGGTAACTGTCCAATCCTGGTGGCAGGGATTATTGCAGGGTACTTCCCCTAGATTGTAAAATTAAGGATGTCATTTCTGCTATAAAAGGGGAACTATATTAGGACTCAAGACACACAAAGACTGGGGAGACAGAAAGGGAGTCTGACAGAAGGCTGCTGAAACTTACCATCTTTGAGAGTTGAGTGACTAGACTCCTGCCCTATCTTTCCAGAGTGGTCTGAGATGCAGCTGGCGTTCCTAAAATTTAAACAAAGGCTTGCTATGTAAGTAGCAATCACCCCAGCCCTAACTTGCATAAGCCCTTCATTTATTTTTTGTAGCAGTGCATCCAATATTTTCCCATTGAAATGCCCAAATTACCAGACCAGTGTAGTTCAGCCATCTCCCCATAGAAGAATCCCTTGTTTGCCTGTGTATGTTAGCATACCCCATTGACAAACCCCTCATTTGACTGTGTTAATCCTTAGTATTTTTGTAAGTAAATTAATTAATTCTCCAATTGAATTTCACAGGATCGGTTATTGTTGGCGTTCAGAACCAAATCTTTTCCCCAGTGTTATTGTTAATTGTTATAGTCATTAAAGTGTTGCCCAAAAGAATTCATCCCCTTGTGAGCTGAAAACCAAATGTGTCCCTATGTCTAAATTATGCCCTGCTAAGTGAATTTTCATTTGCCAGTGTCATCCCTATTTTCATCTGTCCTATTAAACCCAAACTGTTGTTCCCAGTGTGAGTAATCTCTTTGCCCAAAGACTACTTGTTAGTTGCCCCGGTCATTTTCACCAAAAAACTATTTTCCTATGTGAATTCCCCATTGTTGAAAGCGTGCCTGTAATTTCCAGCCCCAGCAATAATTAGGGAGATTTCCATTTTCGTTTTTCGAAAAAATTCAATTGACCTGTTTAAACCCGTTTTTCCTACTTTATATCTCTTCACAGATTTTGAATTGCATTCTCTTTTATTTTTTTATTTGTTCTTGTTTTGCCTATATTGAAATCGAATTTCATATGTGTGCTAGCTAGTCTTTTTTGAAGCCCTATTTGTCTTCTAGTGTAAGCAGCCCGAAGTTCCCTTGTGTGCTGTCCGATAGCAGTAGTATTGAATCATTGAAAAAAATGTTTTCCATTATATTACAAAACTAAATGTCCCCCTCTTTACTGGTTCCCCATCTTGTGTCTGTTGGTACCCCCCCAATACCTATTTGTTCATTGTATTCTTATCCCAGCCACTGCCTTCATTCAAAGAGAGTCAATCCAATTGCATCAGATCCCAAAGGAGGTATGGCAGCTAGGAGAAGGAGAACATTGCATTTAGTGGAGGATTCATTGGCTACAAGTTCATGTATGCCATACAGGGGCGCTTGATTAGATTTTCTAAAGGGGGAGCGCGGAGTTGGAGAGGGAGAGGTGATGCAGAGGAGAGAAGGAGGGAAGATTTGCTGAACTTCATATTGGATTGCATGGATAAGGGGTGGTCTAGGGCAGCGATAGCAGGGAAATTGGCAGTGATTGCATTCTACGGCAAGTGGTTCTGGGATTTTCAGCCTAGCAGGTGCGAGATGGCGAATAGGATGCTGGATGTTTGGGCAAGGGAGAACGGGCAGGTGAAGGATAACAGAAGGGTGGTAACAGCAAAATGCTTGTGGTGGATGTGGCAAGCTATTGGGTGGGGGTATGCTGGTCCCAGTGGGAGGGGGACATGTTCAGGGCATGAGTTAGTTGGTTGTTTTTTGTGGCATTTCAGGGTGTCCGCATTGGTGTTGAGGGTGGGGGAGAGTAGGGTGGTTTGAGGTGGAAGGATGGGGTTCTGTAGGAGAACTGTTTAGATATTAAGATTTTAAAAAATTGAAAAAATGGATCAGAAGGGCAAAGGGTGTTGGGTTAATTTGGACAGGGGAGGACAGGATTTGTGCCCAGTCAGGGCTGGTTTAACATGGCAAAGTAGATGAGAAGGTGGGCAAGTTTGGTTATTGTACATGAGTGGGGAAGGAGTGATGACAGGGTAGGTTCTTGGGGTGATGTGAATGGGATTGTCAGTGTTGGTGGAGAGGCCTGAGGAGTTTGGGACTCATTTTTTCAGGATATGCACAGCATCGTAAGGCAGGAAATTGGCATTAACCAAGGGGGAATTAAGAAATGTTGGCAGTGGAAGTCAACAAAATATAAGGTGTACATCAGAGATTTGGGGGAGAAGAGTGTTTGGGGAGGTGTTAGAGATCGGGGGCTTGTCAGAAATGGGGCTCATGCTTTTTTTCTTTCACAGATGCGGCACAAGTGAGCAGTGAGGTTCCCCAGATCTGGATTGATGGACACAACATTGTGAAATGGGTGGGGAAGAGGGCTGCAAAAAGAGGTTTTGGTACCTGCGGTGTAGTGATGCGTTTGCAGTGTTGAGATAATCGGGTGGTGGATTTGAGGTGGGACTAGTTTCTGCCCATGTTGGCTGGATTGGAGGGGCAGCATGGGGTGATGGTGGAACTGTTTTGCACATGGGTGAGAAAGATTTGGTCGTGGAGCTAGGGGTGGGTCTGATAAAGAAGATGAAGAGGTATTTGAGCTGACTGGGGGAGATTTGGCCAGCTGTTTCATTACATTGGACAGAGATGATGCATAGGAGGGTTTGGAGAGGGACTGTTAAGGAAGGGGCAGTTAGAGCACACATGGAAGAAGATTAACAGGGAGAAGGAGACATTTTGCAGATCCTGAGGGCTGCGTACAGTAGCACACCAGGACATCAAATTCAAGGAATTTGATAGAATTTGGGGGAATGGTGTGCTGATTGGTGATGGGTAATGAATAATACTTGCTGGATCTGAGGATGGCGGTGGAAGAGTTGATAAAAATGTGGAGGTAAAAAGGCAGTGGGGGTGGGGCAGAAAGAACACCTAGGGGACTGTGTCGGATTGGCCCATCTGCAACTCGGCCCGTGGCTGGGCCGAAACCATGTGTAGTCTCTGGGGGCCGGTTTCTGCCCATGCCTCGGTCGGTTTAAACAAACAAAAAGCACCCGCAATGGCATAATTCAACAAAGCAAGGTAATGCATGTTACCTTGCTTTGATGATTGATTTGCATGCATGATGTGTGCATCATAAATTATGATGCATCCATCATTAACATGCTGCTGCAGCATGCGGCCAACTTTGCACCAGACCTGCAGATGAACTTAACTGGTCTGCTGTTAAATCTCAGTTACCAGTTTAATGGTATCCACAACAGAATAATTGCTCATTTTACTATTGCCCATATGATAGCTCAGTGGGTTGAGCGCTCGCTGCTGCGATGTGTCTGTGATCTGCAAGTTTGAATCCCAGCAAGGCCATCTCAGCCTTTCATCCTTCTGAGGTCGATAAATGAGTACCAACACAGGTTGGGTCATATTATGTGAATATTTGTTCTATAAAAAGGAGCTTAAGCGTAAGTGCTATACAATAACATATTATCATTTGGACTTGGACGTCTGCTTGAATACATAGGAATTTGACAATATGGATCTATACACAAAGATATTAATAATACATATGTTGATCCATTCTTGTACGAAATGTATATCACATTAGTAAAATCATAAACATATTTTTCGTAGTGTACTTGGGAACAATACTATTTGATGCTACTTACTGTTTTGTCAAGGGGTGAAAGGATGTGTTTCATCGCTTCCCCGAATGTAACTTTCAGGTGGGGTAAAATGACTTCACTTCTGGTGATGTCATCAGAGGTCAAGGGTCGTGAGGCAAGGGGTGGGCCACTTTTATGAGGTGTGGGGTGGGACACTTTTTCTTAGGTGTCCAGGCCTATTTCTTGTCCCAGTCCAACCCTGCTTGGGGAAGTTTTGGTCTGGGTTCCGGTGACATGGTCCTTTGTGGGATGGTGGGGAAGTAAAAGGGGACATTAGTGTGGTGAAGGAGGGGGTTAGCACTGTTCGCACGGACAGGCTAGCACAGGGGTGCAAGAAGGGTGCAGAGGTATGGAAGAAGGAGGGGTCTGACCTCATGGTGAAGACGGGGGAGAATTGGGGATGACGGGTGAGAGGGATTGAGGGGGAGGAAGGGAACAAGGGACAGGAACTAATTAAGGAATTCATTAATTAAGGAATGTTTTTGTTAATTGTTAACGATCGGTAGTCTGTCAGGCCAAAGAGCCAAATTAGCATGTTGTTGTAAGCTGTGGCATGTCACATTAAAGTGACCTTTTCCACTAAACGCAAGTCTGGGGGGGGGTTGTGCAGTTTAGCCCATGCTAGGCCCTGGTGGGCACGCGTATGCGTCCCTACTCCCTAGGGTGATTTGGGCGCTGCACCCCTGGCAGCAAGCAGGTCCTGGGCAGAGCTTCCCCTCCCACGTATAAATAGGGGTGGGGAAGATTCAGGAGCAAGTGCCGGTTGGGGGCTTGATGTTGTGTTTCCCACCCTCCCTTACCGGTTTATAGGCATCTGTGGGGGTAATTTCTGGTGTTGGGGCACAGGTATAAGGGGTTTTGGTGATTAAAGGGTTGTTGGTGGCACTGGTGTGGCAGACCGGGGCATTAGTAGTCAAAGTTGATGTGTTAAATGTGTTTTTTATTGACGTTGCTGATGTGGCAGGTCAGTCAGGAGGTAGATTTGTGTCGAGGGGAGCATTGGCTGAGCAAGAGAAAATGTGGAAGCTGGGGACATGGTCCTTTCGAGGCTAGCTGGGGGAAGCATAAGGGGTATTAGTGCAGTAAAGGAGGGGGTTAGCACTGTGTGCACATACAGGCTAGTCCACGGGGTACAAGAAGGGTGAAGCGGTATGGAAGAAGGAAGGGCGTGGCCTCAGAGTGAAGATGTGGGAGAGTTGGGGGAAGAAGGGTGAGAGGGATTGAGGGGGAGGGGAAGGAACAAGGGACAGGAAGTCATTTTGGAATTAATTAATTGTTTTGATTGTTAACGACCGGTCGGTAGTCTGTAAGGCCAAAGAGCCAGGTTAGCGTTTTGTTGTAAGCAGCGACCTGTCAAATCAAAGCAACCTTTTCCACTATGAGCGCGTCTGGGTTGGTCTGTGCAGTTTAGCCCAAAGGGTTGCTGTGGTGCTGGTTCTTGTCTCCGCCCAGTTCTCTGCCAATGTACCAACTGGAGTGCTGACTGCCACGTTGAATCAACGTCCCCAAATAACACGTGGACGAAAGAAGACAGGTCGTGCTCGGCGCATGGGTCAAATCCTAAAAATTTCAGTGGGGGGGACTCATCCACAAATGCAATGGGAAGTGACGTCGCCTGAAATTATCAAATCAAGGTGAAATATGCTCTTTTCATTAAATTGGCTCTGCATAAGCACCCAAATTGAACAGGACGAATTGGATTTGCCTTTCATAAAGTCAACACACACACAAAACCAAGAGAGGATAGTTTCTTCTAATTGTGTTTTTGAAAACGTTAAAAGGTGTGCATGTTTTAAACTCCAAGAACCAATATAAATGTTTTCCCTGGAACATGCAGTACCGAAATGGGACATTTCACCTTTAGTTGTTTGCTATTTTATAGGTTATAAAGTGCACTGGTGAAGTGTCTGACCTGCACACCTGACGACTGTGGTTCGATCCCCGAGGTCTGCTTCAATTCATAAATACAAAGAAGGCATTCAATGTTTCTCATTTTAGCTGGGGGGGTGTGAGGGGGGACTGAGTCCACCCTCTAAAAAAAGTGGGAGGACTCCGTCTACCCGCGTGTACCCTCGACTTGAGCCCTGCGGCTACACATCGTTTAGGGGAGCCCTGATATAGAGGTAAGAGTAAATCCGTCAGGCTCATGTCGCCTAACCTCCCAGGAGAAAGGTTGCAAAATGATAAAGTATTGTATGTTTAAAGCAACACACTGAACGTCTGACGTTATAGAATGTCTCTCCTGCGCGTTTGTGTACAAGCCCCTATGATTAGATAATATACTTTTCTGTCTTTATTGCAGTATGTTTAATGCAGCAGTGGTCTGCCATTTTGACTTGTTTTGCGACACAAGGATGGGAAGGGTACGAAAGGTGAAAAACACTCCTTCCCATATCCATGTGGGTGAGCATCCGGTGCCGCCTGGCGCTGTACCACTGCCGTGGTGCCATTCGCTCTGCTTTCCTGCAGCGTCGTGCTGCTGCACGCCTACCTGGATCACAGTGTGGACTCGCTCGCTCGGGTGGGGTGGGAGGTGGGCCCGGGCTCGGTGCCCAGCCCCAGCTTGAGATCCACAGCTGGAGTGCTGCTCGGGTGGGGGCTGGCTTCTGCCAAAATCTCGCCGCTACACAGGCCGAGCAGACCACAGGAGCCAGTACCAATTACTCACACAATGCAGCGAACCGTGCGCTGAAACCCCGGCCCCTGTTTCCGGGACGGTCGCTGGTAGAGCACGGAGGAACGGGCGCCGTCTCCCCTGTTGCTCCTTCGCATCACGGAGGCCGGGAAAGTTCGCTTCCATGTGTAATCGGACCAGCCTTTCTACCCAGCAGCCTTACATGGGTAAATAGAAAAACGCGTGTAAGCGCTAGCCGACCCCCCATTTGGGTGTCCATCGGGAACGATATTTACAGCACTAAAACTAAGTATGAAGTGTTGTCTCAAAGCAACATACGCCATTGTAATGTCGCTAGTGTACCCTCCCTGTAAGTGAAGCACATATTCATATCTGTGTCCCACACAAACGGCCTGTTTCACAAAAATGTTTTGAAATGGGGAAAGTCCATTAAATTAGGCCCAAGGAATGTAAACATAACAGCGCACTGCCATTGGGGAGATGGCCTACTAGCGAGTGGCGAGGGGCTCCGATTCTTGCACATTGTTTCATGGGCCATACTTGGCAGTATCCAGGAGGAATTTATATTTTTGTCAATTTTTACTCATCGCGAAGCCTTCACGAAAAGGCGAGAGAAGGGGGTAGAATGCCCGCTCCCAAAATAAATGGTGTCTTAGTTGATTGGTATATGTGCAGACTTAGCGCTTAGAAGTGCAGAGCGCAGAAGTGCAGAGCTTTTTACACACAAAAAAACATGTAGTGCACTAGTGCAGAGCATCTCAAACATGAGGTTTTGTGCACAGAGTGTTGTTCTGTGGGCTCTTCCGTTTCGGGCCAGGCTGCACAACGTGGGTGAAAACTGTACAGATGGTGATAATAATAATCATAATATTTTCCATATATAGCGCTTCGCACCTCATTCTTTAATCATCTAAGCGCTGTGGAAGATACATGCCTTTACCCGTGAGCCATCCACCTAGACATACACAGTACCCCTTTGTGCAAAGTTACGTTACACGTGTGTAACCAGTGAAGCGGATAACATATACTAATTAACCCAGAATCGCGAGGTTTGTTGCCAAGTTCCAAAGCCAGGACTGCAACCTATGTATCCAGGTTCAAAAGAAAGCAGTGCATTCACGTGTTCTCCGGCTGACTAAAATACTGCGCATACGAATAGTGGATGTTTTACATCGTTTTAGATGTCGGTGTCTGAATTTCCAACCTCGAACACGTTTTGCTCTAGTTTGAACTCTATCCAGGTGTTGTGCAAGCGCCCAGGAGCGGCGAGTTGGCGCTCTATACAATGAAAAACTAAAAGGAATGGGGAATGACTCTGGAATTGTCGAGATGCATCGAAGTTCCATTGTTTGGGAGTTACACAGTGCAGAGACCTGTGCTGGAGCGAAAGGGCAATATAGCGGGGTCCCGGTAGCTCAGCGCCTGGAAGAGCCGGTGTTGGGGGCGGCGCGCATGTGCATTGCCCCCACAGGCCAGAGGCCACATGTAAAGAGGCCTCTTGGTGCCCGGACTCCTCGCAATGACCGTGCCCCCTCCCCCCTCCCTCATTGGCAGCGGGGCCAAGGCAGCACGCAGAGGGCACCGAGCGGAATGCGGGCACTGAACCGGGATGCCGCCCCCCCGGCCTCCGTGCGCGGAATCGGCGTGGCCAAATTACATGCGCACCGAGCGGCCGCTGCAGCCCAAGTGCCTGATTAGAGCAGGCCGAGCGCGGGAAGGGAGGGCGCGGCGCGGCCGCCCCTGGGACCCTTCACTCCATTAGAGGGAGGCGCTCTGAAGGGCTGTGTTTTCTCTCTTAATTTGGGTCATTACTCGGAAGCCGAGCGTGAGCTCACTGCAGCAGCCGCCAATAAACGGGGAATTGTTTAAACGCTCCTCCATTAGGGGACCCAAAGGTGACACGCCGTATTATGAAAACTACAATTATCTCCGCTCCCAACAAGCAGGCAGCCTCTTCGCGAAGCGGGCCGGCCATGTTAGGAAGGGTGGCGCACACACCTCCGCGCGTTCCTTTTATAGCGGCGGGCTTCAAGTGGGGGGGGACCCCGCGGCAAACGCAGGCAGCCGGCACAGGAGCCCCTTCCTTGCCCTTCTTGTTGCGGCAAACGCCGGCAGCCGGCACAGGAGCCCCTTCCTTGCCCTTCTTGTTACGTCAAGTGGCGGCTCTACCTTTGCGCCCCTCTTATCGTGCGCACATTTATGAGTAGCCCCTTTACAGGCCTGCCTCTGCCATAGGAGGGTCACGCCGGGCTGCGCCCTTGCGGAAATAGGCCTGTTCGTAAAGCCCTTCCGACTCTAGGGGTTTTGCGACCCGAAATTCGGGTGGGGCCCAATCCGCAAAAGCGTTTTATAATGGCAAAGCCCCATTGCAAAACGCTCTGTGAATAATCGTGTCAGTTGTAAGTGGTGTTGTGTATTTAATCTTCTTTGCAATCCTTCGGTATTGTTTATATTCTGTACAGCTAATGCGGGAAACAGGTGCGATGTTTGGCAGCATCGACTTCATTGCACGTGTGTCCGTTGTCTTACGACAAGTTCGTCGTTATGTGCACTGTGTTCATCATTGCATCGATGTTTTTAGGGTTGTCTAAAGGGAGACAGGCACACTGGGGGGCATACGATGCTGCTGGGTCGGAAATGTCATGACATCAGCGCCTTGAATCTGGTGTCGCGTCTTGAAATTGGCCGGTAAGAAGTCTGCACTTAATGAGTGTTTTTCTATTGTATTCAATTTCATTTATATGACCCCTTGGCATTTCGGGAAATGGGCAGTGTGTGGGGGCGGGGCGCAAGTGGGCGGGGTGATTCTTGGGAGCAGATGAAGGGTGGCACGTTTGCATTTACTCGGGTGTCCATGAATGCAGAGCAGGGGGTGACTGGGGTGGAGTGGAAGGGGTGAATGGGATGGCGGGGGTATGAATGAGAGACAGGTGGGCGTTTACTCGGGTGTCTGCACATGGGGACTAGGGTGGAGTAACGGGGGTGAATAGGATGGCGGGGTTATGAATGAGAGACAGGCGGGCGTTTACTCGGGTGTCTGCACATGGGGACTGGGGTGGCGGGCCGGGGGTGAATAGGATGGCGGGGTTATGAATGAGAGACAGGCGGGCGTTTACTCAGGTGTCTGCACATGGGGACTGGGGTGGCGGGCCGGGGGTGAATAGGATGGCGGGGTTATGAATGAGAGACAGGCGGGCGTTTACTCGGGTGTCTGCACATGGGGACTGGGCTGGAGTGACGGGGGTGAATAGGAGAATAGGATGGCGGGGTTATGAATGAGAGACAGGCGGGCGTTTACTCGGGTGTCCATGCATGCCGAGCAGGGGGGGAAGGGTGGAGTGCCGGGGGTGAATGGGAAGGCGGGGGTAGGAATGAGAGACAAGTGGGCGTTTACTCGGGTGTCCATGCATGTAGAGCAGGGGGGGGGCTCAGCTAGAGTGCCGGGGGTGAATGGGATGGCGGGGGTAGGAATGAGAGACAGGTGGGCGTTTACTCGGGGGTCCATGCATGCAGAGCAGTGGGGGGGGGGGCTCGGGTAGAGTGCCGGGGGTGAATGGGATGGGGGGGGTATGAGGGAGAGACAAGTGGGCGTTTAGATGGTTGACTTGAATGGATTCGTTAAATAGATCGCTACTAGTAACGGCCTTTTAGAAGCGCGCAGTGTCGGTTTCCTCGCTCTTCTAAGCGCTGAAATTCATGCTATGGAATGGTGACCCTATTTAATGGAGTTCAGTGTGTCCACCTTGAAGCGAGGGAGGCCTGAATTGTCCCTGCCATGATTTTATCTTGCAAGTTGTGCGCGTTCTTAACCATGAGAAAGACAGATAGAAAAGGGGCAGGGGTGGAGGGTAGGGAGGGCATGAGAGAGAGAGAGATACATATACAGAAGCATAACGACATTTGCACCCAGGCCATTTAAAATGTCACTTAACTATTGAATTATTTTCACTGAATCACAATGGGATTTCGATGACTGCACCCAGCGAGGCAGCGCTCCGTGGCGGAACTTGCAATGCTAAAGTTTTCATCTGCTCTTCAGTGCTCGCTTCAAGCCACCGATCGACGAATACTAAATAGTAAAACACCCTTGGATGCAAGTAGTAAAAGTCAACGAGTGCCCCGGGAAAGACACGGAACAATGCTTCTGAAACTGCTAATTGTATTCCAGCGGTCCCACCTCCCGGTGCGAATTCCGAGACACCAGCGAAAGGATGTGTTCCTAGACGGAAAGAGAAGGGTTGCCATTTGAAGTGGCTCTCCTGCAATCCGGGCGCAGGGCTTCACGAGGACGACTCCGCCTCTGCCCCCTTTCTGTGCTGCTGTGTGAGAGTGAATGCTCACGCACCAAGCTCTGGGACAGTGATCACGAGTCCTCTGCATTCCCCAGTGGCGCTGTGTGTGAGCGCACAGACACCAAGCACTAGGACCGTCACCGTCCCCGTTGCTGAAGTGTGTTGACGCACAGGCACAAGGCGCTAGGAGAGTCACTCCTCGCTTTCTCCGTGGTGCTGTGTGTGAGTGCACAGACACCAAGCACTAGGACCGTCACGCTGCGGTGTGTGAGTACACAGGCACAAGGCGCCGGGAGAGTCACTCCTCGCATTCCCCTGTGCTGCTGTGTGTGAGGACCGTCACCACGACTCCTCTGCCGGCCCCCGTGTTGAAGTGTGTTAAGGCACAGGAACAAGGCGCTAGGAGAGTCACTCCGCGCTTTCCCCCGTGGTGCTGTGTATGAGTGCACAGACACCAAGCACTAGGACAGTCACTCTGCGGTGTGTGAGTACACAGGCACATGGCGCCAGGAGAGTCACTCCTCGCATTCCCCTGTGCTGCTGTGTGTGAGGACCGTCACCACGACTCCTCTGCCGGCCCCTGTGCTGAAGTGTGTTAGCGCACAGGCACAAAGCGCTAGGAGAGTCACTCCGCGCTTTCCCCTGTGCTGCTGTGTGTGAGTACCATGACGTCCCTGCTGGCACCGGAGCAGGAGTGTGAGTGCAGAAGTGCCTAGCACTACGAGACTCATCGTAACTCATCTGCTGTTCCCTAAGCTGTGCATGAACCTAGCACTAAGACAGTCACCACGACGCCACTACCGGCTCCAGAGCTGGTGTGTAAGTGCACGTGGACCTAGCACTATGGCAGTGACACGAATCCTAGCGTTTGTATGAGTGCATATGAATCTAACACTACGACAGTCCCAAAACGCTCCTGTGCTGCACCCTGAGCTGGTGTGACAGTGCACATGGAGCTTGTACTAAGACAGACAAAATTACTGCGACTCCTCTGCTGGCCCAAGTGCTGGTGTGTGAGTGTGCATGCACCATTCACTGCAACAGTCGCAGGGAATCCTCTGCTGGCCCAAGTGCTGATGTGTGAGTGTGCATGCACCATTCACTGCAACAGTCACAGGGAATCCTCTGCTGGCCCAAGTGCTGATGTGTGAGTGTGCATGCACCATTCACTGCAATAGTCACAGGGAATCCTCTGCTGGCCCAAGTGCTGATGTGTGAGTGTGCATGCACCATTCACTGCAATAGTCACAGGGAATCCTCTGCTGGCCCAAGTGCTGATGTGTGAGTGTGCATGCACCATTCACTGCAACTGCAACAGTCACAGTGAATCCTCTGCTGGCCCAAGTGCTGATGTGTGAGTGCGCATGCACCATTCACTGCAACAGTCACAGGGAATCCTCTGCTGGCCCAAGTGCTGATGTGTGAGGGCGCATGCACCATTCACTGCAACAGTCACAGTGGCTCCCCTGCTGGCCCAAGTGCTGGTGTGTGAGTGCGCATGCACCATTCACTGCAACAGTCACAGTGGCTCCCCTGCTGGCCCAAGTGCTGATGTGTGAGTGCGCATGCACCATTCACTGCAACAGTCACAGGGAATCCTCTGCTGGCCCAAGTGCTGGTGTGTGAGTGCATGCACCATTCACTGAAACAGTCACAGTGACTCCCCTGCTGGCCCAAGTGCTGATGTGTGAGGGTGCATGCACCATTCACTGCAACAGTCACAGTGGCTCCCCTGCTGGCCCAAGTGCTGGTGTGTGAGTGCGCATGCACCATTCACTGCAACAGTCACAGTGAATCCTCTGCTGGCCCAAGTGCTGATGTGTGAGTGCGCATGCATCATTCACTGCAACAGTCACAGTGACTCCCCTGCTGGCCCAAGTGCTGATGTGTGAGGGTGCATGCACCATTCACTGCAACAGTCACAGTGGCTCCCCTGCTGGCCCAAGTGCTGGTGTGTGAGTGCGCATGCACCATTCACTGCAACAGTCACAGTGAATCCTCTGCTGGCCCAAGTGCTGATGTGTGAGTGCGCATGCATCATTCACTGCAACAGTCACAGTGGCTCCCCTGCTGGCCCAAGTGCTGGTGTGTGAGTGTGCATGCACCATTCACTGCAATAGTCACAGGGAATCCTCTGCTGGCCCAAGTGCTGATGTGTGAGTGTGCATGCACCATTCACTGCAACTGCAACAGTCACAGTGAACCCTCTGCTGGCCCAAGTGCTGATGTGTGAGTGCGCATGCACCATTCACTGCAACAGTCACAGGGAATCCTCTGCTGTCCCAAGTGCTGGTGTGTGAGTGCGCATGCACCATTCACTGCAACAGTCACAGGGAATCCTCTGCTGGCCCAAGTGCTGATGTGTGAGGGCGCATGCACCATTCACTGCAACAGTCACAGTGGCTCCCCTGCTGGCCCAAGTGCTGGTGTGTGAGTGCGCATGCACCATTCACTGCAACAGTCACAGTGGCTCCCCTGCTGGCCCAAGTGCTGATGTGTGAGTGCGCATGCACCATTCACTGCAACAGTCACAGGGAATCCTCTGCTGGCCCAAGTGCTGGTGTGTGAGTGCATGCACCATTCACTGCAACAGTCACAGTTAATCCTCTGCTGGCCCAAGTGCTGATGTGTGAGTGTGCATGCATCATTCACTGCAACAGTCACAGTGGCTCCCCTTCTGGCCCAAGTGCTGGTGTGTGAGTGCGCATGCACCATTCACTGCAACAGTCACAGTGAATCCTCTGCTGGCCCAAGTGCTGGTGTGTGAGTGCGCATGCACCATTCACTGCAACAGTCGCAGGGAATCCTCTGCTGGCCCAAGTGCTGATGTGTGAGTGCGCATGCATCATTCACTGCAACAGCCACAGGGAATCCTCTGCTGGCCCAAGTGCAGGTGTGTGAGTGTGCATGCACCATTCACTCGAACAGTCACAGTGACCCCTCTGCTAGCCCGATTTCTGGAGTGTGAGTGCACAGGCACCTAGCTTTATGCTAGTCCCTGCAATTCCGCCAGCTGGTGCATGAGTGCACAGGCACGTTGCACTATAGCATTCGCCACCAGCCCTTCGCTGGTCCCTTTGCTGGTGTGTGAGTGCACTGACACTTAGCACTGGCCCATGGGGTGGCGTTTGAGCGCACAGGCACATAGCACTGCGCAGTCACCACGAAAAGCCTGCTGGCACCAGAGGTGTTGTGTGAGCTGACAAGGCCAGGCTCTAAACCAGTTCACCTGCTGGCCCCTGAGCTGGACTGCGAGAGTATGGCATCCTAGTAAGCCGCGGTTACTATAACTCCTCAGTAGGCGTGTGTCCGTGCACAGCTCTCTAGCTCTACGGCCATGTATACCACTCCACTGCTGGCCCCCCGAGCTGGTGTGTGAATGCGCCGACCTCTAGCACACTGGCAGTTTCTAAGACTCATCAGCGTCCAGGTCTTCTGGAGTGTGCGTGGACCGCACTCTAGGACTATGGCAGTGATTACAACTAATCAGAATCCCTCTGTGGGGGGATGGGCGGGGGGGGGGGTATGAGTGCAGGCCGCTATAACACCACGACGACATTCACTGCAGCTTCTTGGCAAACACCAAGCTGGTGGTGTGACTGCACAGCCTTGTACCAATACGACTGCCACCTCAACTCGTCCGCTGACCCCTGCACTACTACTGGTGTGTGTGAGTGCATCCCCACAACAGTCAACCAACTACAATTGGGGGTGGGGCGGGGGGTGGGGTGTGTGTGTGTGCCCCTAGCACCAGATGACTCCCTACAGGTACTCTACAGACCACCGTGATAGTGTGTGAGTATATGTCCTCAGTCACGAAAAGTCCTTTGCAGACCCCTACGAGGTTGTGTGTAGGCATTGCTTAGCGCTCAAACGGACCCCTAAACTTCCCAGAAGACGCCTGCACTGGTCTGCGAGTTCACGTCTCTAGCACATTCAGAGGCACCGGGACTCCTCTGCCGGCTTCGGTGTTGGTGTGTGGGTGCAAGGCGCCTGCACCACGACTCTCGCCATAACACATCTGCTGACCACTCAGTCTCTTCGGCGTTCGACCCCACCACAATTCCTTTGCAGGCCCAAATGCTATCACTAGCGGCCATAACTTGAGAGGGTCCTAAAAGTTTCAAAAAATATGTTTGCCTCAATTTTCATTGCATTTTTATGTTTATTACTTGAAATCTACATTAAATTATCACTGTACATGAAGTTTTTAAGACCACTCTGTGGGCACACCAGTCAGTCGTCTGTTGTGTCATATGTTCACGACACAAATGTGATTTGTTTAAATAGCTGTGCTTGTACAAACGGTTTCCAAGATGCGAGTTTTGACAGCTGGTTGCAGCGCCTCGAGGCGGTGCCTGTGATTGTGGGTATGCACGGGGGTCGAGTCCAGGGGCTCGTGTCCTGAGTTCGTGGCCGGAGACAGTGTCCCCTAGCTCTGGCCGGTCCTGGAGATCTCCTTGGGGCAAGGGCCTGCCCCGGATACACTGTCGTGCAGTTTCCGGACGTGCTTCTTGAGGTCAAAGTTCCGGCAGAAGCCCTTGCCGCAGGTGACGCAGGTGAAGGGCTTCTTGTCGTTGTGCGTGTGCATGTGGAAGGTCAGGTTGTAGATCTGGTGGAAGGCCTTGTTGCAGATTGTGCACTTGTACTGCTTCTCGCCGCTGTGGGTCAGCTTGTGGTTCTTGTAGTTTCCTGAGGAGAGAAGGACACGAGGGATTAGCTGCTCGGCTGTAGCTCATGGGGCCTCCACCAAGCCAGGCCCGGGCCTTGCTACACAGCGCCCTACAAGTCAGAGTCCAGAAGTTGTCAAACTTCGTCCGCATCAACACGCCACACAGCACACAACGGGCAAATGAGCAAATTAATGCGAGGGTGAGTGTTGTGACCCGTGGGGCGAGGCGGAAGGGGGGTTGGGGGGGGGTTAGGGGTCAGAGGCCCACTGTTAGGACTATACGCGGGTGTCATACGGCCACGTGAAGACCATGGTTACAAAAGCGTTGTTCCATGGGAAGGTCCCATTGAAAAACACATTTTAAATCGGACCCGTGATTCTTAATCGCCAAAACCCTTTTTTAAGAAACATACCATTCCCCATGAAAATATAGACTAAAGACTGCGAGAACAGGTATATCCAGCGAGAATGACCTAAATGCGTGCTTGTGATCAGCAAATGTGCGTGTACAGTAGGGTGAGCAGACGTCCCGGAATTGGGATGCCCTGCCCCCTTTCGAAAGATTATTTTTCCATTGGTAAATCCAGTGATCCCGGTTTTGGTTAGTAATAATAATAATAATTACAATAATAATAATAATTTAGCATGTATATAGGGCTACGAACCCTCAGGCATCTGAGCGCTGTAGGCCTTCATAGTTGGCAGTCAGGGATGCACCATCTCACAAAAGAAGAAATGCTAATTAAGAACTTGATCGTTTGTGAGAAATGTATTATAATATGTGTGAATGTTACCAGTAACACTTAACCCTTCAACCACTAGTGTAGTGTAGTGCCTTGACAGACACTTTCAGGAGTTAGTCCTACTTTTATGTTAGTTGCCCTGTCCCGGTGTTTTACTTTTTAGATCGGGTCACCCTAATTTACATACACCTGTCCTGGCGCATCGGAAATTATGTTGTATGCCCATGGAACATTTATCAAACGCGGAGGACATGTTTATTTGTAAACCACAGTAGGGGATGTTTCGGCCAAAGTTGCCGTTCATCCGTCGGCAGAGAAATCGGGCACGGGCTGGTTAATGCTAATTGACAAGGGGCCCTGCGTGCCTTGAACAACACCCACATGCTCCCATTAAGGCCGGGCATTCCGGCTCCCCTGTGACTTGCACCCGGGGAATTGAGATGACAGCCGTCCACGGCAAAGAGCCCGTTTAATAAATGCTACACAGGGCGTCTTTAAAAGCGATAAGGGGGCAGAGGAGGAGGGGGCTTATCGCGGCGTGGGGATATATAACTGCGCCATTTGTAAATAACCCTTTCGGCCCTCACTGCCAGCAGGTGTCTGCGACGGCCTTACTGGGCCAAATAGCAGACGTTATCGCAATCCTCTTCCTATTGTATCAGTTCCAAAAATAAGTCTTGCCTCTCAATTTGTTTAAATTCATACCATAGGAACACGATGACATGCCCGCGTGTTATGGAACGCCATCTGGAGACACGAAATAATTCATGCATTTAAATAAATAATAATGTTTCCTGTTTAAGAACAATGTGCAAGCAGGGACTGCATGTCTACCTTTACATCTATCCACCCATCTCTCCCTATCTCTACCAGCCTGCCTAGCTGTCGATCTACACGCCCCTATATCTATCTATCTATCTATCTACTATCTATCTCTTATCTATCTAGCTATCTATCTATCTATCTACCTATCTCTTATCTATCTATCTATCTATTTATCTATCTCTTATCTATCTCTCTATCTATCTATCTATCTATCTATCTAGCTATCGTGCCAAAACCGCATGTGAAAGCATTTTAGTGTGCACGGGGAAATATGTCAGTGAACTTAGATGCCGTTTTTATATACACGCTGTTACACAATTATTGTTTTACATTTTAATTCTTACTCTTGAATTAGGGGCCTCTGGTAGAACACACACTCGCACGCACGCACGCACGTGCACCCACATCCTCGCCTATTAGGATCCTTGAAGCAATCAACTTAATGAATTCGAACGATTGTTTCTATGTCAAAGTAATTAAGCGATTATAGTTTAAAAGTGTAATTGAAACTGGTCTCCAAGTGGCGGTAGCAGGCACACATATACACCAGCAGACACACACAGATTTTAGCAAACGTTATTCGTGGACTGCTTGCGCTGTTTGTATTAATAGGAAGCCACCATTTGTACACATCACGCATGGCTTGCAATTGCACGCAACATGCGCCCGCAGACGAGGCTCAGGAATTTGCCCAAAGGCCGCCCACTAATCACGGGTGGTCGCAGCAGCAGGACACAGGTGTGCGCAGCCAACGAAGCTTACCTTTCTGGTGGAAGCCCTTGCCACAGAACTCGCACACGAAAGGCTTGTAGCCGGCGTGGATGCGGATGTGTGTGTTCAAGGTGGAGCTCCTGTTGAAGGCTTTGCCGCACTGGTTGCACTTGTGAGGTTTTTCCTGGGGAGAAAGAGGGAGACTTGGTGAGAGTTTCTCAGTGTCTGCGCTGCCGCGAGAATTCGAGAGCCGGCCGCGCCCCGGGGTCATGCGGCGCCTGGCTTATGGCGACCCTCGGCCGGTGCGCCCGCATCAGGGGAAGGCGAGTGTGCAATGCAGATACCAAGGAGCATAGCTGTCGCGTGTCCGACGGGCAAGCTAGGTACACAGGCAGGTTACAGAACGCATGTGCAAGTAGCTTAGCATGTCCACGTGCATACCAGGCTGTGCGGGATAATGTCACAAGAGATCGTGACCATTTCTCAGTCTAATCGACAGAGCGTACCTAAGATCTCATGGATTGCCCCGTACTTTAGCATGTTAAAGGAAGGTAGATACCCGCGCAGGGTCTTGCACAGGAGATGGCGGTTTCATGCAAAATAACCTACCATGCCAATGTAAATAATTTAGCATGTTATTGTACATAAGTAGCGTGTCTACGTAAATAACTGCGCAAATTAATATAAATACGACACAGCCGCAAGCAGCGCCTTTATCATTTTAACCTTAATACGGAAGAGCAATAAAGAGCGGATCACGTTGAGTGTATCGTTAAATACGCAGCGTGTTAATGTAGAAGTGATGCCGTTGATGTGGTTATGTAAATAAGATGACACGCGTATGTCAATAATTGAGCATGATGCTGTAAATCGGCTGCCAGGTTAAAGCAGATATTTAAACCTACGATATACGTCATACAGCATGTTCATGTAAATAAGATCGCGTGATGCTAAACATAAAAGATACGATCCACTGAATTCGATCAAACGATTCACGCCCTTTAGCTGGAATAAGATCTACTGCGCAAGAAAATACGAGATCGGGAGCATGAGCGCAAAATAAAGCGCAGGGATTTGAGATCGCATTTGAAATAGACAATTAAACATCTATTGCACATAGGACTGACCGGCGTTTCGCATATCCACGAGGCAGGCGCAAATATAAACAATACATATAAATGAAAAAGCGGCACCAACCTGTGTGTGGATGATTTTGTGTCTGCAGAGGGTGCTGGCTTGTCGAAATCCTTTGCCACACACTTTACAGACAAATGGCCGAGCCCCCGTGTGGACTGGCATGTGACGGGTTAAATTATAATGTGCGTTGAAAACCTGAGGGAAAGACAAAACGTGCAGTTAGCGCCAATTGCCACCAAGCCGCTATTCAGCAGTAACTATTCTGAGGCCGGCGTAGTGCACAGCAGTTCAGGGCGACCTTACGCGAGCGGCCCTGGCAGCCGTGCTGTGTGGGCATTCTACGGGGGGCGCTGCCCGTGCCATCCTTACACGCGAGCAGAACGCTAGGGGGACAGGGACGCGTAATGTGGGAGGGGAGGGTGTAAAGCCCGGGGAGGAAAGGTGTAGGAATTAGAGGGGGTCCTGGGGTTAGACTGGCAAAGGAAAGGTGGCAGGGGCGAGATAGTTGATAAAGTTTGCAAGGGCGGTAGGAGCAGAGTGGGTGCAGGGGCTTCCAAGGGGGGCCGCAGTTAGGGGTGTGATATGGATGGAAAAGTGGTAGGGATGAGGGAGAAAGCGGTGAGATAGAGTGGTCCGGGTGAGAGGTGCTATAGATGTCAAGGGTGGTAGGGGCTGAGGGGTGCTACCACTGAGGATGGTAGGGGCGACAGCGGTGAGAAGGGTGGCATGCGTGAACGGAGTGCTAAGGGTGGTAGGAAGGAGAGGGGTGCTAAGGATAGTGGCTTGCGAAGGCGGAAGGGGCGAGGGGTAGTTGGTTGGGACAGGAAGGGTGCCCAGGATGGCATGGGATGGGTGATAGAGGTGGCAGGGGGTGCTGGGAAATCCATAGGGGTTGGGGGGGGCTATGTGGGTGATTGGAATGGGATAGATTCTAGAGGAGGGCACCCGGGAGGCTAGTGGGAGGAACAGGATGGCTAGGATTGGGAGGTTGGTGTACATGAAATAGTTGCCGGGGCGAGGAACGGTGGTCGAACGTGGCGGCTAGGGTGCAGTGAGGGGAAGGGTCCTAGCGAAGGGAGGACACCTCTGGGTTTGGACACATGCTCTAGGTGGCTGGGGTAATAGCTGGGCATGTGCCGGGCTTGCACTGCTTTGCAGGAATGCTGAGAGGGGGGTCTGACATGTCATAGTGGTGTACTGGGTGGCATGCAGTGGTGAGTGTGCTATTCATACGATTGCAAAGGAGCTGGTGTGATGGGGTGTGATAGAGTGGCACGTGGAAGGGTCCTGTGGATGGAATTGGAGCTAGGAATGTGGGCAGTGTTGCGGGTAGGAGCGGGCACTGGGGTGCGTTAGCACAGGTGGCAGTGATGACAGAGGGAACTGGGAAGGCTGCAGGAGGCAAGGGGGGTTGGGGGGCATATAGGGATGGGGAGCGTACTAGGGCCCAACAGGGAGCCAGAGTGCAACGAGCGCCAGCCAGGCTCTTAGTGGAGATCGTGGGGTTCCCATGCTTGGGGTACGGAGGGGGTTATTCACGTATCTGGACACTGGCGACTCCCAATCTTGCACTGCTGGCAAAGGTCGCATCGCCAGGCACTTGTCTTGCATTGCTGGCCGTCTGGCAGAGCCTTGGCGCGCACTGCTCCCCTAAAGCGAGGGCTGGCGTCTTTTTAATTCTCCCACAATGCCCAGAGGGGTGATCTCCCCCTGGTCCACCTTCCCGGCATCGCTCCCAGAGTCCGACCCCGCAGCCCTTACATAGAGTTAACTGGCCCTTTACATGGCACCACGCCCTTACCTCACGTGTGCGGGTCCCTAGCCTTCACTGCTCTGATCTGAGAGCACGGTTGTACGGGTCCTTAACTGGCCAGAACTCCGTACTCCAGCCTTACGAGCCCGCCCAACGTACCCTCTACTACACACACGTATCCCTGTTCACAAGGCAGCGTTCTGCCACCCTGCTTAAACCAGCAGAGCCAAGGAGAGCTCTCTCTGCCTGGCCCCCCAACACCTCTACCCCCTTCCACGCATAGGCCCCACATCTTTCAGGTCAGCGGATCCCCCAGTGCACATGAGCTGCCAACAAGTGGAGCAGTTCCCCAACACCTATGCTCTCCCCTCTGCACCTCTAGAAATTCCAACCTTGGCACCGGGAAAAACCTAGAAAGAAGCCACCTGCACACACGCGCCTTCATCTCCCTCTCCTGCCACTACACAGGCTCGAACTTTGCATCATTGGCAAATACGTCTCTGTTACATTACAGCACACAGAGCTTGGCTCTGATCGTCCTTGCCGTATCCTTACCCACACCTCTTCTACGCAAACTCTCCCTTGCCAGCGCTCCCGGAAATATCATTTGCAAGTTCCTCGTTTTCCATTGTTTCCAAAACGGGGGCTCTGTTCTGTGCGTCCCTTCCCTGCACTTTTCAAATAGCAAGGGTCTGGTAGCCCCTCGCACGGAGTTGCAGTCTAAGGGCCCTTACCGTGGCGTACTGCCATGACCTTGCGATGCGTAGGAAGCTCTCATACAATGCCTCTTTACATTGCACTGTACAAGCTTCCCAGCTCTGCCAGTCGCGTGCCGGGATTTGCATAGAAAGCTCGGGTCCGCTGGCCACTTACTTTGCAAAAGTCCCACCTTTCGGATCCGCTCGATCTTTAACGTGCACGTTCCTTACCTACTGGCTTCGTGTGTCCAACACCTCACCCCCCCCCTCCACCACGGACCTCGGATCGGGTGGCCTTGCTCACAGTGCTCCCGATCCCTACCTTGTACTCTACTCAAAGTATAGACAGGGAGGTCCCTGGAGCATACCACGATTAAAGATTGGGGGTTCGGGGCGCTGTTTGCTGGCTGTAATCCGTGGGTCTTCACCGTGTACTGTTTCTAGAGCTGGTGGTCGGTGTCCTTACTTCTTTAGTTTGCTAAGTTCCCAGAGCAGGGGGCTACCTTACTTCTTTATATTGCACTGTTCCTAGAGTTCGGGGTCTCCTTTATATTGCACCGTTCCTAGATTTGGGGGTCTCCTCACTTCTAGAGATTGCACTGTATTTAGAGCTGGGGTCTCCTTACTTCTTTATATTGCACTGGTCCTGGAGTTGGGGGTCTCTTTACTTTTACAGATTGCACTGGTCGTAGAGCTGTGGTCTCCTTACTTTTTTTTATATTGCGCAGTTCTTAGAGTTCGGGCTCTCCTTACTTCTATAGATTGCACTGGTCCTAGAGTTGACAGTCTCCTTACTTCTGTAGGTTGCACAGTACCTGTGATTTCCTTCCAGAGACTGCACTGTAACTAGAGCCGGGGCCTCTTACTCTACAGTTTCCCCTGTACCTATTGCTGTGAGTCTCCTTCGGTAGAAGGCACTAAAACTAGAGCTCGGGTCTCCTTACTTCTGTAGGTTCCACTGTACCTAGTGCTGGCGGTCCTTGTCTATTGACTGCAATGTAACTAGAGCTGGGGTCTCCTCACCCCTAGCTCCGTTCTTAGAGCTTCGGGTTGCCTTATTTATTTATTTATTTATTTATTTATTTATTTTTATAAGGCTTTATTTGGTTTTAGCATTTGAAAACCTTTTGCCTAATTGTTACAATAACATTTCTTTTTTAAATTGTACCTTATGCCAAAAGTGCAATATGTTATTGTTACAGCTATGCAAAAGGTTTTCAAATGCTAAAACCAAATACAGCCTTATAAATAAATACATAAAACGTGTTGATTTGACTATTCCCAGGGTTGCTTTCTGCGTACTCCCTTAGATTGTGCTTTTCTTGGACCTGGGGTTTGTTATTCCCATACATTTTACTTTTCCCTGAGCTAGGCTGTGTTACATCTTTAGACTGCACTGCTCTCAAAGCTGGGGTTCATTACTCCCTTAGATTGTACTTTCCCCGCGCTAGCTGTTCTACTTACTCCCTTAGACTGCTCTAGTTCCGGAGCTGGGCTGTGTTACACCTTTAGATTGCACCGCTCTCAGAGCTGGGGTTCACCTTATTCCTTCATACTGCACCGTTCCTCGAGTTGGGGTGTCAATACTGCTTTAGATTGCACAATGCTCGTGTTCGGGTCCAGTCTTCTTATATCTTTAGTTTGCATTGTTTATAGAGCGGAGGGTCATTTTCAGTCTCTAGATTGCACTGCTCCTGGAGTTGTGGGTCTCTTTACTTCATATCGCATTACTTCATATCGCACTATTCCTAGCGCCGGGGCCTCCTTATTTCTTTAGATTGCACTATTCCTAGAGCCGGGGACTCCTTATTTCTTTAGATTGCACTATTCCTAGAGCTGGGGCCTCCTTATTTCTTTAGATTGCACTATTCCTGGAGCTGGGGCCTCCTTATTTTTTTAGATTGCACTATTCCTAGAGCCGGGGCCTCCTTATTTCTTTAGATTGCACTATTCCTAGAGCCGGGGCCTCCTTATTTCTTTAGATTGCACTATTCCTAGAGCCGGGGCCTCCTTATTTCTTTAGATTGCACTATTCCTGGAGCCGGGGCCTCCTTATTTCTTTAGATTGCACTATTCCTGGAGCCGGGGCCTCCTTATTTCTTTAGATTGCACTATTCCTAGAGCCGGGGCCTCCTTATTTCTTTAGATTGCACTATTCCTAGAGCCGGGGCCTCCTTATTTCTTTAGATTGCACTATTCCTAGAGCCGGGGCCTCCTTATTTCTTTAGAGATTGCTCTATTCCTATAGCACGAAATCTCCCGTCTTCTTTAGATCACACTGTCCCTAGGGGTGGAGTCTCCTTCTTTAGACTGCACCGTTCCTTTAACTAAGGGTCGCCTACTTCTTTAGAGTTCCCTATTGCTAGAGCTGAATGGTTTAGATTGCACTGCTTCTAGAGCTGGGGTCTCCTTACTTCCTTGTGTAGCATTGCTTCTAGAGCTGGGGTCTCCTTACTTCCTTGTGTAGCACTGCTTCTATGGCTGGGGTCTCCTTACTTCCTTGTGTAGCACTGCTTCTAGGGCTGGGGTCTCCTTACTTCCTTGTGTAGCACTGCTTCTAGGGCTGGGATCTCCTTACCTCCTTGTGTAGCACTGCTTCCAGGGTTGGGGTCTCCTTACTTCCTTGTGTAGCACTGCTTCTAGGGCTGGGGTCTCCTTACTTCCTTGTGTAGCACTGCTTCTAGGGCTGGCGTCTCCTTACTTCCTTGTGTAGCACTGCTTCTAGGGCTGGGGTCTCCTTACTTCCTTGTGTAGCACTGCTTCTAGGGCCGGGGTCTCCTTACTTCCTTGTGTAGCACTGCTTTTAGGCCTGGGGGTCTCCTTACTTCCTTGTGTAACACTGTTTCTAGAGCTGTGCACTCCTTACTTCCTTGTGTAGCACTGCTTCTAGGGCCGGGGTCTCCTTTCTTCCTTGTGTAGCACTGCTTCTGGGGCTGAGGTCTCCTTACTTCCTTGTGTAGCACTGCTTCTAGGGCCGGGGTCTCCTTACTTCCTTGTGTAGCACTGCTTCTAGGGCCGGGTTCTCCTTACTTCCTTGTGTAGCACTGCTTCTAGGGCTGAGGTCTCCTTACTTCCTTGTGTAGCACTGTTTCTATAGTGTGGGTCTCCTTACTTCCTTGTGTAGCACTGTTTCTAGGGCTGAGGTCTCCTTATTTCCTTGTGTAGCACTGTTTCTATAGCGTGGGTCTCCTTATTTCCTTGTGTAGCACTGCTTCTATAGCTGGGGTCTCCTTATTTCCTTGTGTATCACTGCTTCTAGGGCTGGGGTCGCCTTACTTCCTTGTGTAGCACTGCTTCTAGGGCCGGGGTCTCCTTACTTCCTTGTGTAGCACTGCTTCTAGGGCTGAGGTCTCCTTACTTCCTTTTGTAGCACTGTTTCTATAGCGTGGGTCTCCTTATTTCCTTGTGTAGCACTGCTTCTATAGCTGGGGTCTCCTTATTTCCTTGTGTAGCACTGCTTCTAGGGCTGGGGTCGCCTTACTTCCTTGTGTAGCACTGCTTCTAGGGCCGGGGTCTCCTTCCTTGTGTAGCACTGCTTCTAGAGCTGGGGTCTCCTTACTTCCTTGTGTAGCACTGCTTCTAGAGCTGGGGTCTCCTTACTTCCTTGTGTAGCACTACTTCTATAGCTGGGGTCTCCTTACTTCCTTGTGTAGCACTGCTTCTTTGGCTGAGGTCTCCTTATTTCCTTGTGTATCACTGCTTCTAGAGCTGGGGTCTCCTTACTTCCTTGTGTAGCACTGCTTCTAGAGCCGGGGTCTCCTTACTTCCTTGTGTAGCACTACTTCTATAGCTTGGGTCTCCTTACTTCCTTGTGTAGCACTGCTTCTAGGGCTGAGGTCTCCTTACTTCCTTGTGTAGCACTGCTTCTATAGCGTGGGTCTCCTTACTTCCTTGTGTAGCACTGCTTCTAGGGCCGGGGTCTCCTTACTTCCTTGTGTAGCACTGCTTCTAGAGCTGGGGTCTCCTTACTTCCTTGTGTAGCACTGCTTCTAGAGCTGGGGTCTCCTTACTTCCTTGTGTAGCACTACTTCTATAGCTGGGGTCTCCTTATTTCCTTGTGTAGCACTGCTTCTATAGCTGGGGTCTCCTTACTTCCTTGTGTAGCACTGCTTCTAGGGCCGGGGTCTCCTTATTTCCTTGTGTAGCACTGCTTCTATAGCTGGGGTCTCCTTACTTCCTTGTGTAGCACTGCTTCTAGGGCTGGGGTCTCCTTACTACCTTGTGTAGCACTGCTTCTATAGCGTGGGTCTCCTTACTTCCTTGTGTATCACTGCTTCTAGGGCCAGGGTCTCCTTACTTCCTTGTGTAGCACTGCTTCTAGGGCTGGGGTCTCCTTACTTCCTTGTGTAGCACTGCTTCTAGGGCGGGGATCTCCTTACTTCCTTGTGTAGCACTGCTTCTATAGCTGGGGTCTCCTTACTTCCTTGTGTAGCACTGCTTCTAGGGCTGGGGTCTCCTCACTTCATTGTGTAGCACTGCTTCTAGGGCTGGGATCTCCTTACTTCCTTGTGTAGCACTGCTTTTAGGGCCGGGGTCTCCTTACTTCCTTGTGTAGCACTGCTTCTATAGCTGGGGTCTCCTTACTTCCTTGTGTAGCACTGCTTCTAGGGCTGGGATCTCCTTACTTCCTTGCGTAGCACTACTTCTAGGACTGGGGTCTCCCCACTTCCTTGTGTAGCACTGCTTCTAGGGCTGGGATCTCCTTACTTCCTTGTGTAGCACTGCTTCTAGGGTTGGGGTCTCCTTACTTTCTTGTGTAGCACTGCTTCTAGGGCTGGGGTCTCCTTACTTCCTTGTGTAGCACTGCTTCTAGGGTTGGGGTTTCCTTATTTCCTTTTGTAGCACTGTTTCTATAGCGTGGGTCTCCTTACTTCCTCGTGTAGCATAGGCTCTATAGCTGAGGGTCTCATAACATTTTTACGGTGCCCAGTTCTCGGATCCCTGGGTCTGGTTTGCCCTTAGAGTGCACGTGTTTACTTACAATGCTCTATACACCAAATTCGGGTCTGTTTTACCTTATGCTGTTGCCCTGCTCTCGGAACCTCTCTCCTACTGGTAGGTAGGTACCTTACCTGAGTTAAACCTCTCGTATCGGTCCCTTGTTAATTCCCAGAATTCTGACGTTCTCCCCTATAGCACCCCTTACCTTACATTTCCCTGTTGCCGTGGGGGCAATGCCCTGCTCCCAGAGATCCAGTATGTGGGCACTGTGTGCCTTGCAATGCCCTCCACCGCCCCCCCACCACTTCCTCCTAGTGCACGAACGCGCCGGCCCTTACCTTGCCGCAAACTTCGCACGTAAAGTTCTTCGGCTTCCCATCCGAGGGGCCCGAGCTGAGTTTGCTGTGGCTTTTCACCCCGTTCCTCTCTGCGGGGAACCCGGTGTTTTCCTTCATCACCTGGTCCAGCTGTCCCGGGAGACGCTCCTTGTGGGGGTACTGGGTGCCAGGGAACTTCTCCGCCGCCAAACTGGCAAGTTTTGCATTTTCCAATAAAAACAGTTTCTGGTGCGCGGAGAGAGAAGCTTGGGACTGGGCACTGAGGATGCCGGGCGGGAATAGGTGCCCGTTTAGGAGCTCCGACGGGTGGTACGAGGAGTCCAAGTAGTTGAAGTAATATAGAGAACCGCCGGCGGCGGCAGGCGTTTGGTTGATGGCTTGGGGCTTGATGACCCGGCCGGTGGGCAGCACGGAATGCCCGAGGGTCAGCTCGCCCTTGCACCAGATGCCACAGTTGGTCTTGCACGCCGAGCCGCACGCCGCGCTGCGCAGGCTGGACTTCCACAGTTGCGAGTAGTTGAGCAGAGCCTTGGAGTGCGCCTCGTAGCCCAGGCTCTGCACGGGCAGCATGCAGGGCACGGGGGCGCACAGGCTGCCCACTTTCTTGGGCTCGGGTTCCGCGGCTTGCCTTTGTTCGTGGAAGGAAGCGAGCCTCGGCTCCGCAGTCTTCGCCATGATCCGCTCTATGGAGAAAGCCAAGGTCTTGGCGGGGCCGCTGGACCCGGTCCTCCCATCGAGTCTGGGGCAAGAAGGCACCACGACGGGCTCCAGGGACACCGAGCTCGCCATCCTCGCGGGGGAAGTTGGTCCTCGCAGCTAGTCACTGCGGCTTACTCTGCATTCCGCGGCAGCCGGGACACGCACCAGTTCAATGGGCACCTAGGCGCTGCCTTGTCACCCATTTACATTCAAATGAAGATAGCCGGGAACAATGGCACCCAGTGGCTCCAGATTAAGGCTCATTAGGCAGGGCGCACAAAGTAGCAGACATGTTTGGGAATCCCAACCAATCTGCGCCCGCAGCAGGACCGCGATGGGGGGGCTAGAGGCACTGTGCACCTTCTACCCCCTAGAGCTCCCAGGAGATGCGTGCATGGGAGGCGGGGTGGCTACGCTGTCACGCTGTGCTTGCCAGCCTCTCCATGCGCGTGAGATCACTGTCTTGTGCACGGAGCTGACATGACGCGAAGCCACTCCAAGCAGAATGGCATGGGAGTGCCACCAGGCAGCAGCAGCAGCCCGTGCAGGCGCCCAACCCCAACGCAGATTCCCAGCACGCGCGCCTGTCACCAGCTCCAATGCGCAGCTTGTCAGCAGGATGGGCGCCACTGCGCCTTTTACTGCAAAGAGCACACTCGGCGGAAGGGGTGCCGCCGGGAGCGATCGGGCACGCGCCTGCGATGCCGAGCGATTCCCCGATCTCACCTTGCACAAAGTTTTCTCTGCTACACACGGAGCCTTCACAATACCCAGTTGCCGTAATACATTGTGTTATTTAAATCAAAATAGTAGACTTGAACTACCTGTCTTAGTTACTTTGGGTTCGCTTACATTAAAAACACCACTGCAGTCGATAATCTATGTTTAATACAAGCTGTCTCACACACACACACACACATATATATATATATATATATATATATATATATATATATATATATATATATATATATATATATATATATATATTTATCGAACTGGAGGTGAACCACCAGTGACGGTTACTAGGTGGCGCTATGGCATGTGTGATTTGGATAAAATGGATTGCTCTTCTTTCATATTTCAGGTGAAAGGGTTGTTTTCAATTAGTTTAAAACCCATCAGAGCTTCGCTTGTACATATTTAAAGATTACGGCTATGAAGTTGCGTGCTTACAATACGATTCTAAGCGCTACATATATACATGTGTGCGTGTGTGTATACACATATACGTATATATATGTACATGCAAATGCTACCCCAGCATTTCACTTACGAATTCAGTGTAATTATCATTTATTTACAAACAGTGTCGTCCTTCAGAGTGAATACCTATTTGACATAAAACGCACTCTGGGAGGGCACTAGACCGCTTTTTATTTTACGGATTCCGGCTTATTCGTAATTGTTTTCGCTTGTGTGGTGTGTGTTTTTGTAGGGTGGGGGGTGGTCTTTTGCAGATCCAGCTCTCTAGACGAATGTGCGCACGGGATGGATGGTACGCAGCCAGTGACCCCCCTCGCCCCCTCGGATGTCCACTTGCTGTTTGTATAATTGAGAAAGTCCAATTTCCACCTGTTTGAGCGGCGGATTGGAATGGCCGCACCTCGCCTGGATCCCATTAAACGTTTTCTTGCTCACACTATTCACGAGAACCAATTTTCCAAAGGGATTCACTGAGCTCGGCTGTGCCAAAGGCGCTTCTTTCACTCCGCGGGCACTAAAGCGCTGCATGGAACCGGCTCTTGTGTTTTTTTCCCCCTTAAAATAAAGAGAGGGATTATCGGGAGGAGGCGGGTGGGGGCGATGGGCTGTGAGAGAGAGGGGGAACCCGGCCAGAGGTAAAGCAAGCGCTGAAAAGGCCCCTTTTCAGCAGCCCTAGGAAAGTTTGCAGGAATTCGCCGTTTTTGTCCGCTCGCTACAATGACACAGCCCCCCCTCACCATTTGGAGGGCTGGATTCTTCTGTTTGCAGACCATTTCACCTGCGAACTACAACACGCCGAGAAAACAAACTGCCCTGAAAGGCGTTCGGCTGCACCGGCCACCCCGCACCGCCGGCCCGTTGCGTACACTCCGTGCGCTGACTTCGGCGATGTTTTGTGCGTCCGCAGACTCCGTTTTACATGACAAAGGCCTTTCTATCTGGAACCGCTCTTTAAGCGGATTAGGCCGTGTATAATGTGAGCAAACAGTGCAAGGACTTGGACAACTTTTACTGAAAGAGACAAACACGATCTTCTAATCGTCCCAAGCAGAGCCCGGCTCTGCTTGCATAGGTCTTCACGTGTCGCCCCCCCCCCCCGCCCCCCATGTATCCCGCTGCTGGAGAAATATCAGAAGCCACAGGTGCTGTGTTATGAAGTGCCCACGGCGGTGCCACAACTTACTCCGCCCCCAGCACATGCTTGTTAAAAAGTTCCTGAAAAACATCTCTCGCAGCTGTCTGACATTTCTCCGTGCGCGGTGTTCCTGCAATTCTGCCTGCCGTGCTAATTAATTAATGCACGCATTGCCGTATGATTATTATTGATAGCCACGTTAGATATTGAGAATTGAAGGCTCGATCATTTTTTTTATTTTTATTGTGTGCATTGATCGTGGCGATGGCAGTTTTTTTCACCAGCCCTACACCGTGTTATAAGTACGCCTCGAAAGGACAGCAGCGGCTTAACTTCTGTGCATGCCCCGATGCACGGCAGAGTGGCGATCTACACGCCAATGCACCTCCGCCCTGGCCTCTCTCCCCACCTTATCATATCATATCTGCGCATGCTCGGATGCACGGCAGTATGGCGATCTACACGCCTATGCACCTCCGCCCTGGCCTCTCTCCCCACCTTATCATATCATATCTGTGCATGCTCCGATGCACGGCAGAGTGGTTGATCTACACGCCAATGCACCTCCGCCCTGGCCTCTCTCCCCACCTTATCATATCATATCTGTGCATGCTCCGAAACACGGCATTGTGGCGATCTACACGCAAATGCACCTCCGCCCTGGCCTCTCTCCCCACCTTATCATATCATATCTGCGCAGGCTCCGATGCACGGCAGAGTGGCGATCTACACGCCAATGCACCTCCGCCCTGGCCTCTCTCCCCACTTTATCATATCATATCTGCGCAGGCTCCGATGCACGGCAGAGTGGCGATCTACACGCCAATGCACCTCCGCCCTGGCCTCTCTCCCCACTTTATCATATCATATCTGCGCAGGCCCCGATGCACGGCAGAGTGGCGATCTACACGCCGATGCACCTCCGCCCTGGCCTCTCTCCCCACCTTATCATATCATATCTGTGCATGCTCCGAAACACGGCATTGTGGCGATCTACACGCAAATGCACCTCCGCCCTGGCCTCTCTCCCCACCTTATCATATCATATCTGTGCATTTTCCGATACACGGCAGAGTGGCGATCTACACGCCAATGCACAACCGCCCTGGCCTCTCTCGCCCACCTTACACGGAGTTCCAACCAATCAAAGATGCCTGCAGTGTCCATGCCCAACAGGTTCCAAACAGAAACTGTACGCCCGAGTCAATGCAGACTGTCAAGTAATGGCTTTCATTTTCCATATCACACTTTTATTATTGAAACAATCATTTGAGCAACATGTTGCCATGTCTTCGAAAATATGTATCTATATATCAAGCTATCTTTCTAAGTACCCCCCCTCTCTCTCTCTATATATATTTTTTTTTTCACTGAAAAAAACGATCGTTAAGGGGCACTTAAATTGCACAGATTTACAACAACACCCTTATAATTCAGCAGATGTGCAAAGTCATGACCAGCTTAACTCGGCGCGCTCCGGTTATTGTCCCTCATAATGCCATTTTGTATGTCATTGGGAATCCCTTCTCTTACGCGCTCGTGGGCTTTGCAATGGTACAGGGCTGAGTTAAGCTGGTGAGGAGGTCCCACTTCGCTGAATTTCAAAGGTTTTGTTGCCTTAAACTAACTGCACTGCAACTAAGATATTGTTTAGTGCATTTCAGAGGTTTTGTTATACAATAGTTTATTCAGAGCCACTAGCCATGGCCTTTGGCAGTAGCCATTGTGCATTTTGCACCAATAGGATTTCTTTAGGGCACTAGTGGGCTCTAAGGAAAGCTATTGGTGCCACATGCACAGTGTCCATGGACGAATCTTTCTCTTTCTGTCTCTCTCACTCTCTTTATGGAAACATCTACCGTGTATCCGTCTACCCATCCTATCTCCTATCTAGCTATGTCTCCCTTATATATGGGCCTGGTATACAAAAGTGTTTTTCAATGGGAAAGTCCTGTTTTAAAGCGCAAGATCAAATAGTGCCAGGAATAGCATGGCACACTTTCCCAGAATGTGCTATGCCCTGACGATACGTACACCTCTAGCAAATAAGAAACAGAGATAACTCTACAGGTAGGAGACATTCCCTACTCGTTCTCTAACGTTCAACGTGTTATAAACTATAACGTTATAACAGATAAACAAACTCTCACACGCACACGGGTTTTTTCCCCTCTTAAAACAAGAGGTTTATAGGTTGTAAACCGCATACATCCCTCTATGAGTCATTGGGACCCTGCAGTGGGAACAGAACACATGTACACATGGCTTGATGCGATATAAACCCCAGACTACGGCTTCGGGCGTATACTAGTTGTGTAAGTAAATACTCACACAGTGACGACAACAGTAAAGCAGAAAGTGCAACAGGCTTGCCCACCTTCCACTATTGCCCCCTTCCTGCTTTCGCCGATCCCCGCCTTAAGGGCCAACCCAAGCGGCCCGAAGTTGAAGCTTAGTAGTCTAGGCGCTTACAACATAAGTAAACACATGCGGATCAGGTTTTCTTGTGAGAAATATCCCTTTTGCCAGTTTAAGAATTTGCACAACAACCCCGAACACCCCATTTTTTAGTTTTATATAACAATGTAACATAACGTTTATACATATCCATGATATAATAAAGTCGGTTGAAGTAAAAACAAATATAAAAACAATATCAAGAGCAATAATAAAGAATCAGAAAAAATGGGCATGTAAACAACTGGGAAGTGTTGCGAACAGTCTACGTTGCTTGAAGCCGGGGCCTCGTTTGGCAAAGCGCGGCTCGCACATGCGGTCTTTCGAAAGGACGCGGCCGTGCCCTAGAAAGACTGGGAACTGTTTTACACCTTGCCACTCACATGTTAATTAAGCTCCATCTAACCATAATTGCAGTTTATTCAAGCACCGCTCAACAGCTCACCCACACAACAAACAGCGAGTCTACTTTTCAGCATTTTACTCCGCGTTAACACATTGCGTAATTAACTCCAGTACCAACTAATGGTGCAAACAAATATTTTCTGAAAAGGACATGAATTCAGACAGAAAAGCGGCGGCATGCAGACGCCAAGAGCTAAAGTGAGCTCTCAAAATAGAAATCCGCATCTGAGATGCCCAGCACACCTTCAAAGCTAAGCGAGGCAAAGACACCGACGTTTAGCGTGACTCTCCTACACACACTTACGTGCTTCTAGGTGCACATGCATGCAAAATACGCGCAATACCAAACATTAACAATCAAATAGAATAGGCAACCTAGTGCAGCATATTCATACCGGATGCCACAGAGGACAGCATATATGTGCTGTACCAAGTTGCCTATTCTATATATATTTAGACACACCCATACACAGACACGCTCGCTTCACAAACACACACTTGTAGGTTTATAAATCATATAAACATATATGTCTTTACACACACGCACACATTCACACTCTACACACGCGTGTGTGTACGCATATATTATAGTCAAGGAACAACTTTAGTTGCAGGGGCGTTTAGGTGAGAACTAATGCAACAAAACCCCCCTGATATTCAGCTAAATCCACATTAATTCTGCATCCACTGTTGTGCAGCCAATAACCAGAATGGTGACATCACTGATGGCATAATATATGACCTTACTGAACTGATCATGTCACTAATGGAATCACTGGCGACATCATTGTTTACATCATATATAACATGGCATCAGACAAAATATCATTAATGACTTAGCTAATATAAGCTTTGATTAACTAAATAACAATTTAGGCCATGGCCTTTGCCATGGTCAAGGCTGTGGACACTGTGCATGGCTATTGGCTGGTTAGTGTTGTGACGAATCAGCTTCGGGGCAACAGTGGTCCAGGGATGAATCTCGGTTTCTAAACCATCAGTCAGCCCCCACACCTCTAGTTCACCAGAAGGGATCCAGAAAGATTGGAAACACAAGCACATTATAAGCCTCCTTGTCCAATTTTAGTAATGTGGACAGAATGGCCGGCCTATCTCCGCAAGGTCGTGCATCGTCGGTTGGTTGCCACACAGTGAAAATACAATTATTACCCAATTAGAAAAGGAACTGTCCAGTCAAGGTTGTATAAAAATATCTACTTTATTATTATCACAACAGACAGTTATAGCACGCTACAAAACAATCCCACCCTATAAAGGAATGCAAAGGAAAGACAGTTTTAAAGAAGGAAAAAGGATGCACTCTGGATGCTGACAGGAGTGTAGTCGGTATAGTAATTCATTGCAATAGTTCAAGGATACTTGGCTTCAATACAAAGAGAGCAAAGGGGTTGTAAAATGTCACTAGAGGCCTTCGGAGAAGGACCAGGGGAACAGAACCACAATGTACCTTGTGCTTGTGGAAGTTCTTGGTGCTCGACAGGGTAGAGTCAGTTTCAGGGTGCTTTGCCGCTTCTGCGACAGAGTTCAAGATGGGAGACAGCTGGGGGTATCAGGTGTCAGGCAGTTTCATGAGGGAGGCTTTATGGACGGCTGCAGGCTGGCCTACATGCCGGCTCAGGGTCAGGAATAGTCTCAGTGCTGTTCAGCAGTTCTGAAGCACTAGTCAGGCAACTGCAGCATAACAAGTCAGTGGAGCAGTCGTTTGCAGCTCAAGGGGCTTGACAATGTCCTTTAAGGAGGACGTTGGTAGATGAGATGCTTGTCGATGCCCCCCTCCAAGCTTCTTCACAGGGCTCGTGTTGTCCTTTAAGGCGGATGGCTCAAAGCTGAGGAGAGTGTTGCAGGCAGCTTTCTTGTCCTTGGTTTGGTTCAGAGACACTCTGGCACTTCCCACCTAGGAAGTTTGCTGCAGATCATTGCAGGGCACGCTGTGTGCTGGCTGGGTACTGGTTCTGCAGCTGCTAGAGGGTCCTCTGGATTCAATATCTCCCACTGTTCCCTAGGAGATGTTTAGGGGAGGGATCTTGCTTCCCTATTGGAGGTCCTGGCCATCCTTTACTGGCAGAAGATGTAAGATGGACTGCACCTTCTGCCAGGGTCCAATGCTGAGTTCTTCTTTCCTGCTTTTGCTAAAGCCTTCAGATGATCTGTCCAAAAGAGGGGACATTCCTCTTTTAAAGCCAAATGGGCCACAGTGATTGTTGAAGGCTAAGCCTACCTTAATGAACCAATCCTTGGTTCCCACCAACAATCTCCTGTATACATGAGGTTATATACAGTGTGCTTTGCAACAAAAAAGGTAAAGGGGTTAAAACATGTAATACTAAGTCCCACCCTGCTTCTGAGAGCAGTGCCCCTACCCCAGTGGAGGGGCCGCAGGGTGACCAGGGCGGGAGGCACCGGGAAGTCCGGTGAAGATGGGGGCCAGCTGAGGGTGCAGCAACATGCCCTTAGCTGGGAACAATACAGGGGGCCACAGGGGCTTCGGCAACAGCACCAAAGTACACTGTTAAAAGACCAACTGCGTGACCCTGCTGAACTTCACCGCAATCTCCTGAACCTCTTTTCTTCGTCCTCGCCTGTGCCGCCATCGCAAGGAACCTCTGCTGTTCTGTCTTTATCATGTTTGTTTGACGTTCTCGCCACTTGGCACGCTGTGTCCGGGAGAGGGCCTGTCTCAAACTGCCCATTGGACCCCTGTGGGCTGTTTTCATCAAAGTCGCCGGCAATTAGCTGATTCCGGTCACCTGCATGCCAGACCTCAGTTGTGCAGGTAAGGAGGTTTAGGACTGGGCAGGCTCTCTCTGACTGGTGGCGAGTTCGGGCAGGGTGGACCGGTGGACCGGGGGGGAAGGCAGTGTGGCGTCAGAGGGTGTCCATGGTGTGTGGTGGTCGGGAAAGGTGGGCGAGCGGAGTGGGCTACATTGCATGACACTGGGTTTACAGACAAGGGTGGCTGTGTTGTGAGGAGCGGGGCTAGGGGTGATAACACTGTGTTACATTGTGAATGTTGAAACGTGCAGTGCAGTAGGCTGCACAGGGAAGAAACATGTTATACATTGATTGCGTGCAGCAGGATCTGGGTGCAATTGTAATACTAGGGAACACCTGGGATTAGAACAAAGAAACGTGCCGCAAGAGATTTTTAATAGGGAACTTGCTTGAAAACCACTTTAGGGTGGCGCATAACACAGGTGGCCAAGAGGCAGAAATAGACCAGGGAGGAAGATAATTGAATAGAGTAAACTGCATGTGCCAGTGCATAGAATAAAAGAAAGAAGGTTGGGGCAGCACAAGGAACAAGTGTAACACAGGAAAGAGCAGGGAGGACCCAGCCAAGGTAGCAGCACTATTTGCCCTATTAAAGGACAAGGGAATTGACTCAGTAATGCCACGAGTGGTGGGCGGAGATACAGGGGGCTCGGTGGGGCAACAGCAGAAGATAGAGAAGGAGGTGAGGGTGGAAAGCAGGCCCAGGAGGAAGAATGTGGCCACATTTCTACCCACTAAGAAAAGAAACAGCACAATAGCGCCAGAGGCAGGTGGCCACAATACAGGGGCAGTGGGCCAGTATTGGTACACGAGGGGTCAGTCTTCCAGCCAGCTGGACATGGAGGGGCACTGCAAGCGAGAGGGGAGCCTAAAAGAAAATTGCCAGTCCCCCAAAAGTATGAGAGTGGGGGCACTGCCACAGGAGGGGGACACCCAGAGTGAATGATGGCCCAGCACTGCTGAAAGGCAGGCACCCACACAGCCCACAGCACCAGGAGGGAGTACATATAGTCAGGGGAACAGCCCTCAGACGAGCCTGGGTGGAACACTAGGGCCACTAGCAAGAGTAGATTGGAGCACCTGGAGCTGAGCACAGCACATGGCTTAGTCAGGGAATGGGGAGACAGGAAACCCTCAGGGGGCATTGGTCCAGGGGGGCAGAACCTGGGAGCTCATTGGCAGGGCAATTGGCATCTAGGCCGGGGAGCATTGGTCTAGAGGGAGGGCAGGAAACCTGCCAGCAAGAGGCAGGGAGTACTTTCAGGGTCAGTCACGCCCCTCGGACAGGGCCCGCCTGCTCAGGCACCAGGCACAGGACTGGGAAGTGCAGCAGAGGGATTAATCCAGCAGGAGGTATCAATGGGGGGACAGCGCAGAGCACAGGGCCATCAGCAAGCATGATGAGCCAGGTGGGGTAGTGGGGAGTACAGGTATCCCAGCAGCAGGCCCATTGGGGGCAGATGTGCGGACACCGGCCCCCATCCTCAACCCTTCAGGTATGCTCAGTTGGTACATACCACTGGAATTAAAGAAAGATACATTTGTGGATATATTTTCTTTACTGAGATATGGTGTATCTGAAGAAGTAAGGGAAGCAAAAGGAGAAACTAAGGAAAAAAAGAGTACAGGTGGAACGGTCAATTGTGAATTGGACAACAAGGTTTGGAATATTTGCAGCAATAATGGTGGAAAAATATCCAGAGTTGCATCAGAAGCTATGGTCATATCTACATCTAATAATGTCTATGTATTGGGAATGCACATTTAGCGCCTGGTTAAATTATGATGAGAGATTCAGGTCCTCCAAGGCAGGGAGCTTGCAGCTAGACTGGGAAACCAGGGCAACAGACCTATGGGCTAGTTGCACCATGCTGTGCCAACAGGGGGGGGGGTCAAAAGCAGCAAGGTGACAAGGGGCATGGGCACCGACACAGGGGCAGTCCTTTCGGACCCCTCCCCCACAAGGGGGGGATAAAAAAGTACATGTTGGGCATTCAGCACAAAAACCTGCACCTGGACAATATGCTGGTACAAACATGCATGTTCATGCTGCGGGCTACCAGGGCACCTGGAGCAGAGATGCAAGAAAAGGCCAAGGGACAGAAAATACAAAATGAGCAAATAAGGGACAAACAGGTGGCTGCTTACAACAACCAGTGTGGATGTGCTCCGGCTATGGGCAAACAGCTACCCGAGAAAACAGGAGGCCCAATTAATAGTGCAGTGTTTCTCTGAGGGGTTCCACATTCCAGTAAAGGGGCTGGTACCGCTGGAGGTCCCAAGAAACAAGGCATCACTAAAAAAGAACAATACAGTGTTAATGGAAAAAATATGCAAGGAAAAGATATTGGGGAGAATAGCGGAGCATCCCCCTTTTCTATTGTTAGTTTGTTCACCAGTGGGCATTGTGCCCAAAAAGGAGGAAGGGAAGTTTAGGATGATTCACAATTCATCCTTCCCAAAAGGGGCCTCGGTAAATGATGCAATCAATGAGGAAGTATGCTCGGTAAAATACACATCCTTGGATGATGCATTGAGTCAGATTATGCAGCTCGGTAAGGGGGCACTTCTAGCAAAAGCAGATATTGAATCACCATTTCGACTGCTACCGGTCCACTCGGCCAGTTATCGGCTACCGGGGTTTCAGGCAGAAGGAAGGTTTTATTTTGACAAATGCATGCCAATGAGGTGCTCAATTTCATGCAACTACTTTGAGGCATTTAGCTCTTTTTTTGGAATGGGTAACAAGGAGTAAAATAAGAGGAGCAAAGATAGTGCATTACCTGGATGACTTTGTTTCTGGGTACCCCTGGATTGAAACAGTGCGCCGACACACAGGATAGTTTTTAGAGAATAATAAAAGAAAACAGAGGGTCCAGTGACTAGTATCACATTTTTAGGGATTGATATTGGCACAGAACAAGGAATATGCTGCCTCCCGACCGGAAAGGTGGCAGAATTCCGTCAGTCAGAATACATATGTCTACAGCCCAAAAAGGTGGTCCTGGTGCAGCTACAGCACCTAGTGGGACAGCTCAACTATGCACGCAGAAGTATACCAATCAGGTGCCCATTTACACGCGCCAATGCCGGGGCAATGTCTGGCCTCACAGAGTAACACCTTGATACTAGACTATTTGTTTCAATAAGAGATGATCTCAGGGTTTTAGACAGTTTCCTGGAAGACTTCAATGGGATTCAAGTATGGCCCGAACAAGCAGGGCCCAACCAGGAGATTGGGTTATTCACAGATGCCGCAGGGAGTGTAGGATTCAGGGCCATTTTGGGAAACAAGTGGTGCGGACAGGGGTGGCTGAAAGAATGGGACAACTGGGGTTTGACTAGGAACATCACATTTTTGAAGTGATTCCCTATGATTGTGGCATTGACAATTTGGTGAGAGGGACTTCAAGGGAAGCACGTAGTATTCTGGTCAGATAGCATGTTGATAGTGATGGCAATTAACAAACAAAGGGCATCGTGCCCCATGGTATTCAGACTGTTGAAAGATATGGTGTTCAGACCAAACACGTCCCAGGGATGCTCAATAACGCTGCTGATGCATTATCTCATCTTAAGTCCCAGGAAGTCTATAGATGGCTGTCGCAGGCATAAATAACGATGACCCCTTTTCTCGACACACTCTGGAGTTTTGGTGCCCCCGCTTAGCACCCCTGATCGAGGGAGAATTGTCCAAGAAGACCAGGATGGCATATGAAAAAGCATTTCAGGAGTTTTGGGAGTTCCTAGGGGATAAAGGGAGAAAGGAAATAGTCCACAGGGACTCCTTGATAGCCTTAGGGCATTTGTATGACACAGGTGCATCCACGGGAATGACAAAGGGGAAGGTTCAAGGGGTGGCAAGTCCTTCACATGATTTCACAGTAAAAAAGGCATTGGCAGGGTGGTGAAGCATGGGGGTTAGGCGAGCAGATTCAAGATGTCTGCTGGACCAGCAGAAACTGGAAAAAATGGTGCTATCCCTGGAAGTGGATATGCAGAGACAAATACGAAGGAAAACTCTTTAGGGCCACATTCGTGACCATGTTTTTTGGGGCATTTAAACTGGGAGAATTGGTGTCCGTCAGGACAGATACATCTGTGGGACTTGCTTTCTCGGACATCCATTTTATGGGACTTGATGGGGTACAAATTTATGGGAGAAAATAAAAAATGGATCAGGAGAGGAAAGGGGCAATAGTGGACCTGGCCAGTAATGGGAATAGAATGATTTGTCTGGTAGCGCCTCTGGGAGATTTCAGTACGCTCTGAGGAGACTCGAGAGGACCCTTTTTTAAGCACCTGGATGTGTCTAGTACTTAGAAATTCCAATTCAGGATGATCTTTCAGAGGTGCATTTTGGCAGCTGGGCTAGGGGGCTTGGGCTTGCTCCTCATTCTTTCCAGATAGCGGCGGCCACTACTGCAGCAGAAACAGGTCTGCCAGTAGGGGAGATCATGAAACTGGGGAGATGGAAATATGGAGCATACAAGGGGTAGATAAGGCCTGTTAGGGCCCAGGGGAGTGTGGGAAACTACGCAAGGGCAACAAAGAAGGTGAGGGGGTAGCAAAAATTTGAAATACAGCGAACAAAAGATGATTTGGTTTTGACTAAGCGTAACATGTCCTTCTCTGCTGTTATCCATAGAGGATATCACTGACCCAGGTGGTGTGGGTGATCGGGCACTCCTTCATAAAGCGCATTGTGAGACGAGTGAGGATGGGGCTGGGGATGCTTGGACACAAAGAGGCGGCAATACATTGCATTACATATAGTATTGCATGCCCGAGCCAGATCTGATAATACTGCAGATAGGGGGGAATTCCATGGTGCAAATGGGGCGGAAGGAGTTTCGACTGGCTTTTGTCTCCCTGTTCAGTTGGCTGGGCAACCTTTGCCCAAAAGCTGTAATAGCATGGTCACAAATCATTCCAAGGTCGAAATGGGGAGTTCCGGGATCAGAAAGGCCACTCAACATCTCAGCAAGAAAACAAAACAACGAGCTAGCCTGGTTGGCAGGTGGACGACTGCGAATAGTGGCCAGTGCGTTGGTGAGGGGGACGGACAATATGCTCCACGATGGAGTACACTCTTCAGACAAAGGAACAGACTTGCTTTTAGAAAACATTTTGGCTATGATGCGCATAGCACAAGCAGGGGGGTGTACCCCCGACTGGTTGGTCAAAGGTCCGCTTGCGGGGGGGAGTGGACCATGTGGTCAGTGATTTGCCCCTCGTGGGGGGACCCTGAGGCTGGTTGGTGCATTGATGAGGGCACGGTCTGCCTCTCAATGTGAGGGCCATGGGCACTGGCCATAGCCGGTTAGTGTTGTAATGTACTAGAGATTCCAGCAGTGATGTCATAGATGATGAAATTAGTGATTTCACCAGTGTCTTCTGTGATGTCATCATTGTGGTCAGAGTCTATACAACAGGGGGTGCAAAGTTAAGTTGGCTTTAGCTGAATTTCAGAGGTTTTGTTGCATTAAAGTTCTCACCTTAACGGCCCTGCAACTAAAGGTGTTTCCTTGAATGTCAAGGGTTTTGTTATTGCACAGTTATTTCCACACCACTATGACCCTGGCCAGTGGGTATGGCCTTTGGCCGTGCCCCGTGTCCAGTTTAATCCACTGCCAGACCACTAGCCGTGGCCTTTGACCATGCCCACTGTACATTCTTGAACACTACGAAACCACTAGCCATGGCCTTCGGCTATGGTTAGTGGGCACATCCTTTGACCCATGTCCATACACACACACACATGCATGTATATTATATAAATATACACATATTGAAGGTAAGCCCCCTCCCAAAATGGAGGGGTTGCCGGGTTCGGTGGGTCGGGGTGGAAATGGCAGAAGGAGCAAGTGGTTGGGAGGCCAGTCGCATACAAATCAGGCTGGCCTTGCGCACTCCAGCCCAGGGGGCGTGGCTGCCTGTGAGGGACCGGAGGGGGGGTCTGTACTTCCGCTCTCTATTTGGTAGAGGAGAGGCACAGAGGACCCCAGCCAAGATTCTCAATATTGGTACATGGTCGAGCAATCAAGGCCTAGCTTCTCAGGAGGTGATGCAGGCTCGTTCTTAAGTACAGTGTAGTCCCCAAGCACCCACAAAGGAATGTCTGCACACTCTATTAGTTAAAACACAGTATTTATATGATTAATATTCAAGGTTATGTACAATATCACAATAACTCACTTTGTAATCGGTTATCTATAATGGCAAATATACAGTGCTATGTGGTACCACAATTACTATTAGATCTCTTAAAAGTGCATCAACTGTACGGTTAAATGTCACACAAATCAGTTCGTAAAGAAAACCAACAATAGATATAAGAGGAAAGCCGTTGGTTAGAACAATTGGCAGAATACTGGCCCTGCTACTATACACAGTTCTGTGTGGCGATCCCCCCACCTGGGCAACCTGTAAAATAAAGATAGATCACAAGCCCAGTCCATAGTTCACAAGAGAATTTCCAATAGTTCTGCAACCCCAAAGTACCTGGGATTGTAGCGTTCCTCGTTGGGGAATCGACGGCCCTTCTTGAGTGTCCTCCCTTTAAGGCAGGAGTCACGGGTCGTCGAACATCCGATGGAGAACAGGGTGAGCTATGACGGTGAAGTGGCAGCTTCTTTCCTAGCGGTGCTCGTCGACGGGAAAGCATAAATGTCCTGCAAGGAAGTGGCGTACGGGGCACCTCGATGTCGATAGTTTTGGAGTGCAAAGAGTTTGAAGAACTGTGGCCCAGCAAGGGCATCGAGTCATCAGCGTCTCTGTGGTATTTTGGTGGCGGGAAACCCACCGGTGGATACTCCTTGGCGCGTCAACGGCCTGGCCTTCTCCAGCGGGATAAGATGGGCGATGATGTAGACGAGAGCGTCCTTGGATCAAGAGTTCTTAGGCAATGGGAGCACGGCGGCTCTGGTCGGCGACGGCAGTTGTCGACAGTGTTAAGATGGATTTCTGAACTCTGTTCTGGAGGGGCAGAGGTTCAGAAGGCCAGCCTAGTTTCTTGGAACAGGGTAACCTCTGGACAAGCCAGACTAATCAAGGTAGTGATCGCGGCGGTCAAGACTAGGTCTCAAGAGGGGTGAGGGTGACTGAAAGCCCGCAATGAGCACACAAAGCAAGGACGCTTACAAATTACTCCAAGCAGGTGTTATATTAAAAATATAGACACATTTATTACAAGGCCTCTGTAACATTGACCATAGTAAAGAATCACGATAAAACGCAAGTAAATCAACACATCACAATCAAATACAATATATATACAATTACCGAAGGGTCTAAAGAGTTAGAAGCACGAAATATGCAGACCACCTAGATGGGGAGGAAAACAGGCAGTGCAAGTAATCGTTAGACCCAGTTCACCTTCTGATGCCACCTAACTAGAAGGAAGTCCGAGCCCTACGAAGAGTGGAGCCTTGTGCTCAAAAGTACCTGCACACGCTGGGGCCAATGGGCCAAGGGGAGTCTCTTCAAGGAAGTCAGGCTGTTCAGAGCGGTGAACAAAGGAGGGTGAACAGATCTCCGCTATTCAAGCGTGGCCTCCACTTGCGGGCAGAAGCAGAGCGCGAGTGTGAAAAAGGTGTGCTGTTTAACACAGCGAGGAAAAGCTACGGGCTACTGCAGGAGGGCGACCGGTTCCTAGCGTTGCTACTCACTGGTCCCCGATGCAGGCAGACCCAGGCTTCTCCATGTCAGTTTCAGTGCTGGCAGGTTCAGATACGAGCAGGGGACGTCTCGGCGTTGTGTAGATTCCGCGGCAGCAGAAGTTAGAGTTGAGGATGTCCCAAACGAAGTGAACCCGCACAGTTTGTTACCACAGCAGGGCAACGAAGCGGCTGTGTGTATTTCAGTCCAATGTACACTTCTCACTTCAGACCTGGGAATGCCAAGTGTACGAATCGTGTGAGAGTTCAATGACTCAGAATACAGCAGCAACCTGACGGCGGTTACAGAGCAGGACTCCTGGGTAAGATGGTCAGTCCACTGGATGGCCCAGAGATGCTTCCGAAGGCTTTGGTGCAGGAGATGATGAAGATGCCGAGAATAGGTGTTCCCACTATTCCAAAGGGTAAAAGTACCAGTACAGGCCTTCTTGTTCGATCTGAGGCAGAATGGTTTCACAGGGCGACAGCAGTGCGGAGGAGCAGTCCTTCAGCGGGTCACCAGCGATTCCTCGGTTCAGCCTCTTAGTTGCAGGATACTTGGCTCCTGTATCCGTCGTTCTTGAGAACTCAGGAGATCGACATGGTAGTGGTGTTTCCAGCCTCCTCTTATCCAGAGTTCCCTTCGCGCCAAAACGGAGAGGACCCAATGGGAGATCTGCTCACAAAACACTCGCACCATACGTGGACCTATCACGGACCACGGTGGTCCCAGGCATTCAAGACACACTAGACCCTCTGGCACCCAGGTTGTGTATTGGGACCAGACATCCCAGCCCACATCCTGGAGGCACACACAAGGCATGCAGAAGCCCGCGAAAGCATCTGTGTTTAGCGGGAAAGTACATGCCCAAATAAGGATGGCCCCGGGTCGGCTCGACCTGGGGAAGGTGAAGGGGCAAGACGGTCAACGGACAGGACAAAGAACCTCGTGGCATGGCCATTTTGCAAGCTAGGCCACCCATTTAGGCCAAACGCGAGAAGCGCGGTTAACAGGGCAAAAGGGAGTTCAAAAACACAAAGAAACGATCGCTGCCAACAGTCCCGTCCGTGACATACTTGCACAGTTCGTTATAAATCCATCGAGAGTTACTAGGGCCTGTAGAATGACTAGAGACCCAATAGCGTGGTAATGTGAGTTACGGTGCACTCTTGTGCCATGTTGCGCAAAAGCTGCAACATGATAAAAGAACTACGGAAAACAACGTTTCCCGGTACTGACTGTCTTAAGGGCATGTCAGTTTCCCCGTAACAATGGAGCGAAAGCCCAGAGAAGTGCAGCGGAAGGCTGCGCTTCTCTGGCAAAGTCTAGATCAGGGGGAAAACAACAGCAAAAAGTATAGGGGTTGCCACATGGAAGGAAAATTACCTACAATTAAGAAATCTTTCCTAACAGACAGTGGCGGACAACACTCCGGGCGCTTCTCCTTGGGATTCCACGGCAGTCCCGTCTCCGGTCAGCAGCCTGTCGTAGGTCTGTCTACCAGGAAGCTTTAGCAAAGATCAGCTGGTGCACGATGGTCCCTCTTAGCTCGGGAAGAGGGCGCCTTACCAGGTCCTCTCTGTGTCAGTCCTTGGAGACACAGCAGCTTTCAGATTAATGAAGGAGAGCAACAGCAATTCTTCTCTTCCAGCAGGGCTTCAAGGTCAAGCTTCAGTTTCACTCCAGTTACTCATCGTAGTGGACTTCAGATTCTGAACACGATCACTAGCAGTGAGAGGTCCCCAGATATACTGTTGATCTCCCATTCATGCATCCAATCACGGCGAAGGGCATTCATGCAGGCAGGCAGCCAATCAGGCACACAGTGCATTCAGGCCATTCACTCCTCTCCAGACACTCACAACAGCCATTCAACACTCCACACTGCATTCATACCAGTTTCGGGCAGGGCTGTCTCAGTCATTGTGTCAAACACCAGATACTAGACATCCACAACACAGAATGCGTATTTGTCACACACTCCATTCACCCAGGTCCCACCCACAGGCATACCCACAACATACAGTCAATGGGAAGGCTCCAGCCAGTCTAGTCAGCACTTCCCCACACTACCTTATATGAAACTTCCACCCAACAGCCGGTCAGGGGGAAGGGACAGAGTCAGGGCTTCCCAAGACTTCGGGAAGCTCAAGGTACCAGGCGATGGAAGGCGAGAGGCCACAGGGGCCCTCTTGTCTCCATCAGGAATGTACTGATTCCAATGACAGGGCCTGGGCATCCTAAAATAGAGGACTCTCAGGGCACCAGTCAATTCAGCACAGAGCTGCCACCAGCCCGTACCCTGCTCTGTGGGCCACACACAGGTGCCCAAAAACATACACTAGAGGAACAGGGTTGTACCCCCACCCATGGGTGCCATAAGGGTATCCCATGGGGTCCGTTCACCAAAAACAAAGGAGAGAGCTGCACCGCCAGGAGTCCCACAGGAACTCCTGTGCAGAAAACACAACAGAACACTAGATAAAAAGCAGTAAAGGACAAGGATACAGAGGCTGTGTCCCTCCAATGCATTTCCAGTATCACAGTCGCCCCCCCACAGACTGAGGTTACAGTGCCTAATCTCCCACGAGATAGACACCCTCATCCAGACGGTCAACATACCTTCTGGAAAGGCCATCTGCATTATCGTGACTCTTCCCTGGTCTATGCTCTATGGTGAAGTCTAACCCTTGCAGGCTAATGGACCACCTTTGCAGTTTCGGGTTTTCAGCCGTCATCTGCACAAGCCACTTCAGGGGCTTATGATCTCTTTGGACCTTGAAGGTAGAGCCGCTAAGGTAGGGTCTAAAAGGCCTAAGGCTCCAAACTATACTAAAACATTCCTTTTCAACAGTAGCCCACCTAAGTTCTCTACCCTTGAGTTGTCTACTGATGAATATGATAGGATGTTCCCTTCCTTTGTCATCTAACTGGGACAAGACAGCACCAATTCCGGTGTCGCAGGCGTCAGTTTGAATGATAAAGGGCTTGCTGTAATCAGGCACACACAACACAGCTGCCCTACACAGACTTTCTTTCAAGCCATCAAAGGCCCTCAGACAGTCTTCAGTCCAATTAACCTTCCTAGGCTGTTTGGGTGAAGTCAGAGCTGTCAGGGGTACAGCTATGGTTCCATAGTCTGCCATGAAATTGCGATAATACCCAGTGAGGCCCAAAAAGGCTATCACCTGGGTTTGAGTATTGGGAGTCTCCCAGTCATGTACATCCTGTACTTTACTGGGGAGAGGTTGGATTTGACCCCCTCCTACCTCATGACCAAGATATGTGACTTCCCCTGAGCTATCTGGCACTTGGTGGCCTTGATAGTGAGGTTAGACCTTTTCAAGGCCTGCAACACCTTCTCCAGATGTGTCAACTGCTCTTCCCAGGTGGAACTGTAGACGACAATGTCGTCTAAGTAAGCCACACAAAAGGCTTCCAGCCCACTGAGCACATGATTGACCAATCTCTGGAAGGTGGCAGGGGCATTCTTCAACCCAAAAGGCATGACCCTAAACTGGTAGAGTCCCTCAGGTGTTGAAAACACCATCTTTTCCTTGGCATGGTCCGTCGGAGCTATTTGCCAATAGCCTGAGGAAAGCTCAAAGGTGCTCACAAATTTGGCAGCACCTATGGTGTCCACAAGCTCATCAGCCCGGGGCAATGGGTGCGCGTCAGTTTTGGTGACGGCATTGACTCCTCGGTCGTCCACACAGAACCTCCAATCCTTGGTACCTGCCTGGGAACTTGCCTTGGGGACAAGGACTACCGGACTGGACCAGGGACTGGTTGAGGGGTCAATAACACCCAGATCCAACATCTTGGCGATCTCGGCCTGCATGTGGTTCTTAATTGTATCTGACATAAAGTAGGACCTGCTTTTGACAGGCACACTTTCACCAGTGTCAATCTTGTGCCTACACCACCGTGTAAGGCCTGGTATCAGTGAAAAAAGGGAGGCATACTGCCGGAGCAAAGCCCTGCAGGCCCTCTGCTGCTCTGTCGTCAGATCGGGAGAGAGATGTACTCCCTCCACTGAGCCATCATGCAGCAAATTAGGAAGGGGCTCACTCTCATCCTCTTCTTGCTCTGAAGCTAGCAAGAGACATAAGACTTCTGCTCACCTGTGGAAAGGCTTGAGCCTGTTAACATGGAATACCTGAGGGGCTACCCCAGGGACTCCCATGTCAACTAGATAATTGACTTCACCCATCTTGGAGATAATCCTGAAGGGTCTAGTCCACTTGTCTGCCAAAGCTCTAGGCTTGGTAGGCCGCATCACAAGGATTTTGTGTCCCGAAGTTCAATCCACTTGCGAGGCTTTAAGGTCATGCCAGTACTTATTCAGTTCCTGGCTGGCCTTGAGATTTGCTGTCGCCTGACCCATCATCAGTGTCATCCTCCAACTGAGGCCTAACACATAGTCCCCCACTTGGTTGGTGGGACCTGGAGGGGTGTCCTACAAACCTTCTCTGATCAAGGCAAGGGACCCCTCACGAGATGTCCAAAGAGTAACTCAAAGGGGCTGAAACCAACACCCTCTTGAGGTACCTCTCTGTAAGCAAACAGCAGGCATGGCAGGAGGAGATCCCATTTCCTCCTTAGGGGCTCTTCCAAAGCACCTAGAATGCCCTTGAGAGTTTTATTAAATCTCTCAACCAGACCATTGGTCTGGGGATGGTAAAAGGTGGAGAAGTTGTACACTACCCTGCACTCTTTCCACATGGTTTTCATGTAAGTAAACTTCATGTCTAGTTACATGAAAACCATGTGGAAAGAGTTGGATCCTCTGTCAGAGACAACCTCCTTAGGAAATCCAACACGGGTGAAAATGCCCAGGAGAGCCCTGGCAACCACCTTGGCAGTTACAGTCTGAAGGGGTATAGCCTCAGGGTACCTGGTGGCATCATCAACCAAGACCAGGATGAACCGATGTCCACCTGAAGTGGGAGAGTCAAGGGGACCGACAATGTCGATGCCCACCCTCTCAAACGGTGTGCCAACCACTGGCAATGGCTGCAGTGGGACAACGACACAACCTTGAGTCTTGCCAGACAACTGACAAGTGGGGCAGGTTCTGCTGTGGGACTCCACTTCTACTCCCATCTGGGGCCAGTAGAAATGGGGAGAGAGCCTCTGCTTAGTCTTCTTGGTACCAAGATGACCAGCTGAGGGCACCTCATGCGCCAACAGCAGCAGGAAGGGCCTGTAAACCTGGGGTACCACCAACCTCTTGAGGGCACCAGGTTCAGGCTTAGTGGGCTCACTAACAAGGAGCTCACCCTCCCAATAGATCCTGAATGTCATAGGCACTTCTCCTTGTGCCTGGGACAGGGCCTGTTTCCTCATACCCTCGAGAGAGTGGCACTCTCTCTGTCCCTTACAGAAGTCCACCTGGGAGGGTCCACCTTCAGCTAACAAGCATTGAAGGTCGGGGTGGTCCTCCTGGTTACGTACCTCTCCCACAGGAAAGTCTTCTGGCTCTTCTCCCACAGGAGTTGAGACGGGGTTCACCACTGGACCCAGCCCGTCCGGACCCTGGATCCCAATGAGTACTGTCGGAACAGCACGAAGAGCAGGAGCCCCCTCCACAGAGATGGCCTTCTTACTCTTCCGTTTCCTTCGTGCCTTGGGTTTCCCCGTCGGCAAGGATAATGGGCCCGCAGCCGGATCCTGTGTGACCTGCGATCGGGTGACTGCCACAGCAGCCATGGGTAGACCATCCGCGATCATCCCCAACTCAACCAAACCGTTTCCTAGCAAAATGTTCGCAGGCACGTTGTCCTGAACCAGGACCGGAAGCTTCACTATCTTGTCTCCAATCGTAAGGTTGACTAAGGCTACAGGCGATAATTTGGGAGGCCTACCAGCTAACCTGGTGGTTCTCAGAGGAGCACCTACATAGTCCTCTGGCTTGAGCAGGGTCCTGTCCACCACTGTCATGCTTGCCCCTGTGTCTCTCAAGCCAGTAGAAGGCTGGCCAATTAAGAGGACACTCTCAAAAACCTACGAGGTTTCTGTGGGATAGTCACCAGTACTTCTGCGTACTGGTCCCAGGCCCCAAGAGACACTAAGGAAATCTCTATGGGAGCACCGATGGACAGTGGCCTTCACCTCAGGTACGGAGTAGGGGTAGGTCAGGCTGACAGCCTGGACTCCAAGTGCCTTACCCTTACACATGGGCTCACCCCTTCGGTGATCCAGAGCCCCACAAACCCAACAAGTGCCTAGAGTGAGGGGTACGGTACTGGAGCCACTGGGACCCTGCTTTGTAGCAGGCGGACCACTACTCTTACTCCCACCCACAACAGACTTATCCCCACTAGGTTTTTGGGTCTTAGGAGAGGAAGGGTTTGGTGTATCTGACTGTGATTGCTTTCTGAGAGGTCCCCTTTTCTTCATCCTTGTCCTTCCCACTGGAGTCCATAGGGGACACCCGGTGGGAGACCCACTTGTCAGCCAAACTAGCCATCTTAAAGGAGTCCAAAATGTTCTGGTCAGCAACATACTGACACATCTCTTGTGAACAGGCTTCTGAAAAATGCTAAAAAAAAAAAAGGTGGGAAAATTCAACCAACGTTTGCACTTTGTAACCATTAATCCACCCCATCATGTTCATGTGCGCAGAACTTACCCAGTCAATCCAAGACACTTTCTCTCGTTTCTTAAAATCCCTGAACCTCTTAAGGTACTGGGTAGGTGTCTTGCCAAACTTGGCAATTAAAGCAGGCTTCATGATTCATACTGACCCCTTTCTTCCACACTCAGTTTCAGAATACAGTCATATACAGTCTGAGGCACTCTGCTTAACAAATACATAGCCCGATCTCTCTTATCAAACATCATGAATTGCACAAGCCATCTCAAACGCTTCAATCCATTGGAGGATATCAGAACCCTCCACATACACACCAACCAAATATTTCATAAACCTGGTTGCTGGGGACCTGACACTCTCAACTGGTTTAGCTGAAGGGTCCACTCGAGCTTTCTCTAACTGGATTTGCTGACATTCAGTGTCCTTGTCTTTGAGTTCAAGATCCCTACTCTTGAGTTCCACTTGCTGTGCCAGCTCCTCTTTCTTAAACTCAGCTTATATTTCCAATTTACAGTATTCAAAGGCCAATTTCATCCTTAATAACTCAAGTTCCACGGAATTGCTGGGGTTTGGAACAGAGGCAGCAGGAATGGTGGCATTCCTAGCAACAGATTCAATGACAACACTCGGGGCAGAGTCCTCATTGGTTGCATCCCCCCCTTCAAGAGTTTCACCATCAATCTGGTAGTCCACCAGGGCAGCTATCAGCTCAGCCCTAGACTTATCCACAATGTTTAACTTCCTGGCTTCACAAGCATCCTGGAGAGCCTCTAAGCTCATCCGAGTCAATTTACCATTCGCAATAGAATCCATTGCTTGTAATGCAGTTATCTTGTACACAACTAAACCTCAATTTAACAAAGTGTAGAAATCCTTGTAAGTGGCACGGTTATACACTGATTCTTAAAACCATAAGCATCCCCCTGCTGCCACCAGTGTGAGGGACCGGAGGGGGGGTGGGTCTGTACTTCCACTCTCTATTTGGTAGAGGAGACCCCTGCCAAGATTCTCAATATTGATACGTGGTCGAGCAATCAAGGCCTAGCTTCTCAGGAGGTGATGCAGGCTGGTTCTTAAGTACAGTGTAGTCCCCAAGCACCCACAAAGGAATGTCCGCACACTGTATTAGTTAAAACACAGTCTTTATATAATTAATATTCAAGGTTATGTACAATATCACAATAACTCACTTTGTACTCGGTTATCTATAATGGCAAATATACAGTTCTACGTGGTACCACAATTACTATTAGATCTCTTTAAAGTGCATCAACTGTACGGTTAAATGTCACACAAATCAGTTTGTAAAGGAAACCAACAATAGATATAAGAGGAAAGCCGTTGGTTAGAACAATTGGCAGAATACAGGCCCTACTACTAGACACAGTTCTGTGTGGAGATCCCCCCACCTGGGCAACCTGTAAAATAAAGATAGATCACAAGCCCAGTCTATATATTGTTCACAAGAGACTTTCCAATAGTTCTGCAACCCCAAAGTACCTGGCGTTGTAGCGTTCCTCATCGGGGAATCAACGGCCCTTCTGGAGTGTCTTCCATTTAAGGCAGGAGTTCAGGGTCAGAACAGAACAGGGTGATATACGACGGTGAAGTGGCAGCTTCTTTCCTAGCGGTGCTCGTCGACAGGAAAGCGTAAACGTCCTTCAAGGAAGGGGCGTGCGGGGCACCTCGATGTCGATAGTTCTGGACTGCAAAGAGTTTGAAGAACTGTGGCCCAGCAAGGGCGTCGAGTCGTCGGCGTCTCTGTGGTCTTTGGGTGGTGGGAAACCCACCGGTCGATACTCCTTGGCGTGTCGACAGCCTGGCCTTCTTCAGTGGGATAAGATGGGCGATGATGCAGACGAGAGTATCCTTGGATCAAGAGTTCTTAGGCAACGGGAGCACGGCAGCTCCGGTCGGCAACGGCGGTCGTCGACAGTGGCGGACAACAGTCCAGGCGCTTCTCCTTGGGATTCCGCGGCAGTCCCCTCTCTGGTTGGCAGCCTGTCGTAGGTCTGTCTACCAGAGCGCTTTGGCAAAGATCAGCTGGTGCACGATGGTCCCTCGTAGCTCGGGAAGAGGGCACTTTACCAGGTCCTCTCTGGGTCAGTCCTTGGAGACACAGCAGCTTTCAGATTAATGAAGGAGAGCAACAGCAATTCTTCTCTTCCAGCAGGGCTTCAAGGTCAAGCTTCAGTTTCACTCCAGTTACTCATCGTAGTGGACTTCAGCTTCTAAGCACGATCACTAGCAGTGAGAGGTCCCCAGATATACTGTTGATCTCCCATTCATGCATCCAATCACGGCGAAGGGCATTCATGCAGGCAGGCAGCCAATCAGGCACACGGTGCATTCAGGCCATTCACTCCTCTCCAGACACTCACAACAAGTTATGTGTATTGGGACAAGTAGCCAGCCATTCAGCACTCCACACTGCATTCATACCAGTTTTGGGCAGGGCTGTCTCAGTCATTGTATCAAACACCAGATACTAGACATCCACAACACAGAATGCGTATTCGTCACACACTCAATTCACCGAGGTCCCACCCACAGGCGTACCCACAACATACTGTCGTTGGGAAGGCTCCAGCCAGTCTGGTCAGCACTTCCCCACATTACCATATATGGAACTTTCACCCAACAGCCACTTAGGGGGAGGGGACAGAGTCAGGGCTTCCCAGGACTTCGGAAAGATCAAGGTAACAGTTGATGGAAGGTGAGAGGCCACGGGGGCCATCTCCTCTCCATCAGGAATCTACCGATTCCAATGACAGGGCCTGGGCATCCCAAAATGGAGGATGCTCAGGGCACCAGTCAATTCAGCACGGAGCTGCCACCAGCCCGTACCCTGCTCTGTGGGGCACACACAGGCGCCCAAAAACATACACTAGAGGCACAGGGTTGTAACCCCACCCATGGGTGCCATAAGGTACCCCATGGGGTCCGCTCCCCAAAACCAAAGTGGAGAGCTGCACCGGCAGGAGTCCCACAGGAACTCCTGTGCAGAAGACGTGACAGAACACAGGATGAAAAGGAACAGGATACATAGGCCCTGTTCCTCCGATGCATTTCCAGCATCACACTGGCCATTTCACAAGCTTCTGGGGTGAGGACAGTCGGCGGCGGGAAGAACGGCAATTAAAAGGAGGACCTGAGGAGGGGTGTGCATCGGCCTCCATCTTTGGAAGCCATTGGTGCTGTCAGACCTAGCCCTGTGAACTTGCTGTGCCGTAAAATAGTGCTGCCGCTCTGCTCCCTCCATGCCATTGCCGGATCATTACTGCTCCTACTTGCCCTGGCGCTTCTCCAGGTCGGGGGACTTTGCTATATTCTCTAAGAGTTGGCCCTTGACCTGTGGACGTTTAACAGGTGAGGAGGGGATCGCTCGGGAGAGTGGGGCTTTGATATGCTGGTGGCTGGAGGGCCCACGCTATAGGTTTTGGAGTTTGATGGTTCGAGGGAGAGCAATTGGTTGAGACTTGAACATTTACTGTTTTCTTTCTTTGTGATGTGAGGGGACAGCAATGTATGGCTTCTCACAAGGTGCTGAGCGGCGTATGATAATATTTATGGTGTGGAGCTCGGTGGGGAGCCGTGCTTTGTGTCCTGTTGTACTGGTGCAGTTATCTGTGTGTGGCAATTGTTATCAGGAAGCACTCTGTCTCCCTCGGCAGAGAGCCATGGTTAATTATTTAATTTGTCTGCTGTCGCTGTATTGTGTAGTGGTGAACTGGCTGTAGTCATTTTGGTTGGATGCTGGGAAACCTATATTTTATTTGATGGAGAGCCGGGTACAATTATGTTTTTCTTGTGCTGGCGTACGTGGACTGAGCATTGCTGGTCATAGATAGTTCGATCCCTCCGACCTTAGTTTTGTTATCAGGGGACCATGTTTAACAGTGGTAAACCCCTCGGTAATTCATTCAAGGTGTTGGGATAGACCCAGCGAAAGTGGCAGCATTGCTCGCTATGTTCCAGAGCAGAGGGTTGTATACTGCAATTTGCAGTGAGAAGGTGCAGGAGGTAACAGATGGACATGCCCCCCCCCCAGGAGACAGCATAGGTACCACAAGATGCAGCAGCAGTGCGGGCATGTCAGGGGCTAGTCGTCCCAGGAGGACGCATGTCCCCCCACCCCTCAAGAAACATTCCCTCCTGTGAAGAAGAGAAGAGAGAAATAAAGGGAGGGGGTAATAGGAGAGTGCCCAGCAATTCTAATGGGGCAACAGGCCCAATGTTGTCACAGTCAGTTTCGGTGGTCCCTTTTCTGTGGGGTTGGTGCCCTCGGGTTTTGGGGAGGCAGTCCCCTGAGGCACCAGGGCAATCAGTGGTCACCCAAACCTGTGGCCGCGGGGCAACCCAGGGTGCAGGGAGCATTACAGGGGTGCCCCCTCAGGATAGGGACAATGTATCAGGATCAACATGGCAGTAGAGCTGTATAGGTTTTTTCAGGGACCACGTGTAATGCCGAGGCACAAGGTGTTTCTACGGGTCCATTGTTTGTGGGGATGGGCCAGCCCATGCGCCAGTTAATGCCAGTTCCACGACAGGCTAGGAAGTGTGTCAGCAGGCAGGGGTGGGTGAACCTGGAATATGGGAGTTCCACACTATGCAGTACGAAACAGGCCAACCTTTTCCCTGTGGGGGTCTCGGCAGAATGTGCCTGGCTACCTGGGGGTGCTCAGGGCCTAGCACAATGACAAGGTAGCCAAGTGGCTGGATATCTGGTTTACTTTACCAGTGGGGTGGGGTTGGCTGTGCCCGGAGCAGCAGGAATGGGACCCCATCAAGGAGGGATGGGGCTACCCCTAGCCGCGGAGGGCCACCAAGGATGGGGGCGACACAGGAGGTGGGGGAATTCCACAATCAAAGTATCACCAGGTCCAGTAGCAGGAGAAGCAAGGGCTAGTGCTGCTCCCATCCATGGTCAAGTGGCAGGGGATGCGACGGCTACTGCTGCCCCATCCCTGGTCAATCAAGTATGCTGACTTGGTGCGCAACTACGGGAGTAAAGGAACATTTTGGAAAGATTTGTTTGTAGATGTGTTCGCTATGCTAGACTATATCCCGGCAGAGGATGTGAAAGAATGGAAGGATAAAAAGACTCAGGTTGAAAGATCAATAGTGAATTGGGCCGCAGGCTTCACAATATTCTCTGCAGTGATCGTGGAGAAGTTCCCAGAGTTGCACCAGAAGCTTTTGTCATGCATGCACTTAATTCTTTCGATGTATCAGGAATATGTTTTCAGGGCATGGTTGAACTACGATGAGCGTTTTAGGAGCACTAAGGCCAGGAGGACTAAATTAGATTGGGAGACGAGAACCATGGACTTGTTGCACAATGCTATGTTCCAATAATAACAAGCAAGGGTGCATGCAGGGTTCCACTATTGATTATTCTTTTTTTAACAAAAGATTTATTTGAACAGTGTAAAGAATTCACCACCGAGAAGACGGTTTGGAGTGATCACCATATGTTGACAGGGTCCCTCGAATTTGCCACTGTGAATAACAAAGGTTGTTATTTACCAGCTTTGATTGTGAAAATTGGGGAAAATCGTCTCATGAAATTTGATGAGGGCGGGTTACACTTGAACCGGGAACTAACACGAAGGTTTCAGAGCATGTCAGAACAAGAATTTAGACTCCTCTATAACACTGCAATGTTTGTGGAATTCCTGTGGGATGTACAAACGCCTACATTTGTAGGTGAGCGCCATGGCACAATCCCTGCACTCCTTTAATGGGGAAACCCGACTAAATCTTACGGTAGCTTTGGTAAATTAAGCCATAAAGAAGTCTTCCGGATCTAGGGTCTATGGGCCAAACGGTCCTAATAATCAGATATTTAAATTGGATTTTTGTCTTGTAGAGGTGGAGTCCAGTACCCCACCCAAAGCTCCGCCCCCATGTTGCCTATATGTTGGGAACCAGAACTGGTGACAAGTGCAGTTCCAGTGAGAATGTCTATACCGCAAAGAACATTCGAGACAAGGTACCCATTGAGAAAACCCTACATACATGCACAAAGACATAGTACCTCATTACAAGTTAGCCGGTCCGGATATAACGATGCTGGTAAAACCATTCCAGCACTTTTTCCGGACTTGAAAACTACGAGTTCTCTAGCCGTGTGGTGGGTCTGACCTGGTGGGCGTAACACCATGCAGCCACAGACAGACGCGGAAACACCGGCACCATTACGACATGGTGCCGGTGTTTTCACTTCCCCATTCCCGTGGAGTCCTATTGGACTCCACGGGAATGGGGATTTACAGAGTTCCGGCTGTAATGCCCCAGTAATTCCGGCAAGTCCAGAGCCGGTAAATCCCCACGAGTCCGGCAGCAACCTGTCTGTTTTACAGGCACAGCTACCGCCGGGCTCGTAATGAGGCCCATAGTGTTCTTTTGGTTGGAGTGCCAGAAGAAAAGTGCATTTGAACACGGAGGGAGACTGATGACATCATGCAAAGTAAGAGTTGATGCACCTGGAAAAGATGAATGAGGTGGAAGAACATAACATTCTCTAAGACCTGAAGATGAGGTGATAAAGATGAGCAACATTTCAGGCTCGAGATGAAGATGCTCATTCTATAGAAACAATGAAGAAAATGCAAAGTCATTTTACTCTTGTACAGATGCAGAAACGCAAGTAGGGAAATGTAATCGTAAAAGGCTGGCTATGTAGTGAATAGCTTTGCAGCGATGCACCAATGTATGATATATACATATATTCCACAATGCACTTTAATGCAAGGCTGAATCCCATGGTTGGAAAGGATTTCAGTGGTTGGCACAGTTGGAAATGACTGATGGCGAGGACAAATTTTGAGAAAGGCTTGGCTGGCCCCGCAACAAGAAGACAAGGCCACAGTGAGTTGGGCGTCTGTCAAAAAAGGCTACAATGAACATGAGAAAAGAACAATCTTCTGTTTGAAGAAGAATGAAAAAACACTGAAGGCATCAAGGGTTCATCATTTAATAGAATTGAATGCAGCAAAAGGCTCAAAAGAGTGGTCTCTAGTCACATGGGTGAGATCAAAATAGCTTGGGTCAAGCTGCACTGAAACCAGAAGGCAGAATGTTGCCCCACTCCCTTTATTTCTCAGGCTCAAGCAGCTTCTGCAAGGCCAACTTCATAGCCTTAATTGACTGCAAGACTGTAGGAGGGATGATAGATGTCAGGCTAATTGGTGGGGAGGCAAGACCATGCCAAACCTCCATGCACCTGTGAATGGTAGCCTGCATGTTGCTAGCATGTGGAATATTCCAGAGGGTACAAGAGTGCCAAATCAATCATAGAGGATCACGTAGTAAAGAACCCTATAGTTTCTGTAACCAATCAATATTCATGTATTTAATGAGAGTGAGGATGACTATGTATTTGGGATGGGCTTAGTTGCCCACCTGACTTAAGATACCCAATCATAACCTTCATATATATAGAAAGTATACTTAGATGTTCTCTGATAGCCAACCACCGTTACTGATATGTTTTTGTAGTTTGCCACGTAGTATGATGTCAGTAATGATGTGTTTTTGTTATAAAAGTACTATTTTTTCTGAACTGTGTTGAGATCATGCTGTGCGACGTCGGATAATGTCCGTTGTACTGCAGCAGTTTTGCCAACTTCCTGAGTCATTTTGATTATTGATGTTTGAGTAACTTTTGCATCCCTATCTACCTCCAAGTATTGCTACCTTGTCTTAAAGGACTCTAGGTCTGTGAATTCATGTGGTAGCAGCGGATGGTTAAAGTCCCATTGACCTGGTATTCTTTGAAGGATTTCGGATTATTGGATGTCCTCAGCCATTTAGCTGGAGGAACGTGAAGCTCCCTGTAGATAGCGGCCAGTAGCAAAAACTTGCAAGTCACTAAAAAGATAGGTGGGATGGGTCCCTCTTTCACTGAATTTCCCTCCCAGTTTCTATGGGCAGCTGAGTGGACCGAAGGCTGAAGCGGCTGGTTAAGGAGGAGACGATCCCGAGGGTCAGGAGCTGAAAAATGAATGGTGAGTTGATTGTGAAATGTGGCAAAACATACATTGCATGGGGAAAATGATAATTGGGAGAAGTAACAGAGGGTTGGTTGGGTATTAGGTTAGTGATAAAGAGTATTGAGTAATAGTATATGGACAAGGAGCGTTCCATAGGATAAGCCCAGAGGCCTGCGTTCAGGAACATCAGGAGAGATTGTTTTAAAATCCAAAGCGTAGGTATAGGCGACAAACAAAATAGATTTTGTATCTAAACTCCCTATCAGGAGTAATCTAGGGGTAGATAGTAGCCACGAGGAGCGTTGGCGGAGATATATTTGGGCCGGCCAGTTTGTCTATGTTTATTGTATGTTATATGTTTTATGTATAAAGAAAAAGTGACGTGTCAAAGAGCGACAAAATAACAGAATTGTGTTAAAAAGGAATTTGAGGTAGGAACTAACTATAGGAGATAGAATTGCAAAAGCATATCACGAGATGAGGACACAAAGTGAATTAAAAAGCACAGGGAAAGATGATTAATTTGAGATTACCCAATCACGATGGACGTCCGTTCAGTTCCGAGCACAAAGCTTTGTCTTTGGACAGGCTAACTCTGAATAGGGATGAGAAAGAGGATAGCCATATGTGTTGAGGACAAGATATGTAAGACGAAGAAAGGGAAACCTTCCATGGGAGGAAAGAGCTGGTGCATGTGGTCCCAAGGCATATTTTCTGCCAGACAAGCATATTAAATGGTCGGATCTGGACCTACCTAAACGGAGGATGCCAGAACTTGTGGCACGGCCAGGTCAACCATAAGGGCAATCCCATAGTGTAAGGGGGGTCTTGCCACCATATGTGAACAGACTAAGGTCATTGCCAGGAAGAAGGCGATCAAGAACCAATGGTACTATTATGCATAGTCAAATGATGGAAGCCAATTGCGATTTTGGAATCTCACAGTTTCCCTTGTTAGAAAAAGGATGGGCTAGAATGCAATATATTCTGTGGCCCCGAATGGACAAGGCCAACTTAAGATGTAAGTTACCCAGCTTAACGCTGGGTGCCGGAAAATGTACTTATGAATTAGAAAAGATGACCGGAGGAAACACATTAGTTATAGGGGACATTAAGGGTCTCCTTGCAGCCATTCTTGGGGAAAGGGCTGATGACATTTGGACGAGAGCAGGATATGCAGGAGTCACTACATAGAACACAGTACACAATGGTGCACCATTTAATAATTGTAGAGCAGCAGTCTGGAAAGCGCTTAGAGTACAATAACCTGACATGTCCGATATGGGAGCAATAATGGCACGTAAGATGCAGGAAGGGGAGGATTCACTTATTTACATTCAGAATTTCCAAGAGCAGTGGAGCTTGGAAACGCAGGAATCGTGGGGGAAATCTATACCAGAATTCTATCATATTTTATGTCAGGGATTGCCAGAACAGGTACAGAAACAGCTTAAGAAGCTGGTGGGTTTGGAGGCAAAGCCATGGCCTGAAATACAGCTGACCATAGCACATTATTTTCCGATTGTTGCAAGAGCAAAATCGGAAGAAAGAAGACAGTAGGAAGGTCGAGGAAGCTAAACTAGTGCAGAAGAAATTGTCCAAATATGCTATAGAGGGGGCAATGCTGACTAGTGGAGAAGGGCCAAGATCACAGCAAGCAGCAGGTATGCCGCAGGTGAATAACCAACGGCAGTCAGATCAAAGAGGAAACAGATTTATGCCGAGAGGCAAGGAGGCTTCAGCGGAAGAGGAGGCTTTCAGAATAATCAGGGAAACTTTCAAAGTGATCAAGGGAGGTTTCAGAATAACCAAGGTGGCAATCAACACATGCAGGATGGGCAAGTCAGAAGATTCCCTCCTGTATGTTGGACATGTGGAATGACAGGACATATAGCGTGAACATGTGAGAGTCAAGGGTATGTGCAGAATTGGCAATTCTCAAGAATGGCTTATCCCCCAGCATACAGACCACAAAGTAGGGATGGGTTTGCCGAAGATCAGACAGTGTATCAGACACAAGCACCACAGACACAGCAGGGTTTGCAATCACAGCAAGCACCATTGAGTCTGCCACAAGGACAATCACAGCATGCACCCATGCAGATACAGCAAAGGGCAAATACAGGACAGTTATTGACCCCTAGGATAGGAGGTGTCACTGTGGAGGGTGGAATCCTTTCACAGGTACGGGAATAAGCATGTAACCACAATAGGACAGCTCACTGGGTGACTTGATGTGCTCATTACTGTCTGTGACACCTAATCTTCAGGAAGAACCAAGGGTTGACGTCACGATAGGAGGCAAATCATTTTCTTTTTTAGTAGACACTGGAGTGACTCGGTCATGTATACGAGAGGGAACATGTTCATTGTCAGGTAATGGCATGAATGCTCAAGGATTCTCAGGAGCTACAAGTAGAGTTCCTTTTACTGAGAAATTGCCAGTCTCTATAGGAGAATGTGATATGTCTGTTCCATTATTGTATTTGAAAGAGACACTAGTTAATATACCGGGCTGAGATTTAATGACAAAGTTAAACATGACAATTTATTTTACTGATGAAGGCTCCGGGAATATATTATTTGAATGTAAGTGAGTCCATTATGGCATTTACAAGGCAAATAGCTTTGGGAGAAAAGCCGTTAGAACCAGAGGTTTTTCACTCTGGGGTACGCATTTTGTTAACATGGCTAATTGGTTAAGTGGGCAAGGTAATGAGAATACCTGACACAATTTTTGTTCAGACCACAGATACGTATGGGTGAAGAGGGGGGACAGATATTTCCCTTGGAATTACAGGCAGCTGTGGTACAAGGGGAGTTGGCCATGCTCAAAGGATTCGATGATGAGGGCAGGCCATGGGGAACAGTGATTGCTATTGGGGAGGGATATAGATTGACTGACGTCACTGATGAGGATATGTTTAGAGATGAGCTGTCAGATGACAAAGTAGTGTTTGAGATGGGCAATACATATTGGATCAGGACAGAAAGGAGAGAGACCCCACAGTGAATGGGGATTGTGCAGCATCGTCCCACATTTTCAGATGAGGACATGGTGAAAATACCAATCTCCTTATGGACTATGGCCCAGAACTCACAACGAGAACTACATTGGGGTACACGCCCCTGGCATATTATAGTGGGATTATGGACCCAGTGATGCGGGGTCACTTCCCTTGCAAACATTCATACCCTGCCACTTTCGTTGCTGAACCACTGGCAGAGGATGAGCAAGTGCATGATTGCTCAAATTATGAGGAATTCTATGACAATATTCCGAGAGAGAAATAAAATGCTCTTGCAGCAGGGAAGGTTCTCTTTATTGATGATTCTTCAGGAATTGATCAAACTGATGGAGAAAGGCATTCAGGTGCCGCTGTAGTAAAGCACAAGGCTAATTGGAAGTTCAAAGTAATGGTGAGTGCTAGACTACCATCTCATTTTTCAGCGCAGGCTGCAGAATTAGTGGTGCTGATTATCGCGCTCGAGAAAAATGCAGGCGAGGAAGTAAAAGTGTACCGTGACTCCGCCTATGTGACGTCAACCGTGCACGCAGGGCTAGCACATTGGAAAAGGAGGGGCTACCTCCAAGCAGACGGCACTCTGGTGCAACAGGCTGCTTTATTGGATAGGCTCATTAAGGTACTACAACTCCCAGTAGCCATTGCAATAGTCAAGTGTGCAGCACACACTAAGAGAACAGACTTTATTTCATGTGGAAACCAAGCTGCTGACAAACAGGCGAAAAGGGTTGCATATTCATCTGACATAATGAGTTTTGCTACGCCTGGTGTGAAAGAGAAAATGTTGGTGATGATTGTGAATGAAAGCTTTAATCCCGCTGTGATAGGGGAAATGCATTGGAGGGACAGGGCCTCTCTGTTTTTGTTCTGTAGTCTTTTTTTTCATTTATGTCCTGTGTTATTTTCTGCCCAGAAGTCCATGTAGATCTCCTGGCAGTGCAGCTGTTCCTCTGTTTGGTCTGGTGTACAGACCCTTGGGATACCCTTAAGGCACTCATGGGTGGGGGTACAACCCTGTACCCCTAGTGTATGGTTTTGGGCACCTGTGTGTGGCCAACAGAGCAGGGTATTTTGGGATACCCAGGCCCTGCCATTGGAATCAGTTGATTCCTGATAGGAGACAAGATGGCCCCTGTGGCCTCTTGCTTTCTATTGCCTGTTACCTTGTCTTTCCCAGAGTCCTGGGAAGCCCTGGCTCTGTCCCTTCCCCCTGTCTGGCTGTTGGGTGGAAGTTCCATGTATGGTATTATGGGGAAGTCCAGGCCAGACTGGGTGGAGCCTTCCCAGTGACTATATGTTGTGGTTACGCCCTTGGGGTGGGACCTGGGTGAATGGAGTGTGTGACCAATATGCACTTCGTGTTATGGGTGTCTGGCTTCTGCTATGTAACACAATGAATGAGACAGCCTTGCTCGAAACTGGTATGAATGCAGTGTGGAGTGCTGAATGGTTGAGTACCTGACCAAGGAGCCATTCCTTGTTGTGAGTGTCTAGAGGGAGGAGAATGGCCTGAATGCACTGTGAGTCTGATTGGCTGACTGCCTGCATGAATGCCCTTCTGGATGATTGGTTGTCTGAGTGTGACCCAGCAGAGTTAATGGGAGACCAACAGTATATCTGGGGACCTCTCACTGAAGGAAATCATTCAGAAGCTGAAGTTGATACTTAATGCTTAACCTTGAAGCCCACTGGAAGAAGAAGAATGGCTCCTTCTGTCCTTCGCCAATCTGAAAGCTGCTGTGCCTTCAAGGAACTGATCCAAGAGAGGACTTGGCAGGGAGACCTCTCCCCGAGCAATGAGGGACCATTGTGCATCAGCTATCCTTCTCCGAAACGCCCTGGAAGTCAGTCCTCGAAAAGACTGCCCACCAGAGACGGGGACCGCCACGGAATGACAAAGTGATGTGCCCGCACATTGAAGTCCATCACCGTCAATGGCGATCATCGTCGACCGGAGCCGCAATGCTCCATTGATTAAGAACGCTTTGAACGAAGGACTCCCTCGCTCATCACTGACGACCGCTTTGTCCCGCCGGAGAAAGTTAAGGCTGCCGATGCGCCGAGGAGAATCCACTGGTGGGTTTCCTGCCACTCGAAGACAGCAGAGACCGCAACGACCTGACGCCCCTGTTGGGGCAAAGTTCTTCAGTAACTTTTTGCAGCAATGAGCTATCATCATCGAGGTGCCCCGCACGCCTCATCTTCGCAGGACCTCCACGACCGATTGATGACGATCACTGCCAGGACCGAAGCTGCTGCCGTGACACCTTTGTTCACCATTTCCTCATGGGATCTTGACGTTCCGTGGTTCCTGCCTTAAAAGGAGCCACTCAAGAAGTATCCATCAACAACACGACATCAAACTCTGCTATTCCAGGTACATTGGGGTGGTATAACCATTTTTAGAGGGAAATAAGACTCATATAAACAATATATGGCCTAGGCTTGTATTATATCTTTATTTACAGGTTGCCCAGGTGGGGGGGATCTTCACACAGTACTGTGTCTAGGTAACAGGGCCAGTATTCTTCCTATTGTTTTTACCAACCTGCTTTCCTCCTATGTCTATTGTTGGTTCACTTCATTAACTGATTTGTATGACATTTGAACGGAGTACAGTTGATGCATTTTAATGGAATCAAAGAGTAATTGTGGTACCACATAGAAACTATATATATTTACCATTTTAGATTAACTTGAGCACAAAGTGTGTTATTGTGATTGTGTACATAACTTGAGCCTATTTATATAAATAACTGTGTTTTCACTAACATAGAGTGTGCACATTCCTTTGTGGGTGCTAGGGGACTACACTGTACTTAAGAGCAGCCTGTATCAACTCCTGAGAGCTAAGCCTTGATTGCTCGCCCATTGCTACCAACAATAGAGCATGTTGGCTGGGGTGCTCTGTGCCTCTACTCTGCCATATAGAGAGCAGGAGTACAGATACCCCCTTCCAGTCTTTACACCCGCAACTCATGGAAGTTCATAGTGGAGCCCCACTAGAAGAGAAAGACCTGTGGGCACTGAGGTGTTCCTTTTCCACCACTGAGGTACTGTGGCGATAAGACAGCACTGGTAAACTGGTGATGTCTGTAGCCTTGTTATGGGTGGCATTAGAACAGCTACACTACCCTGCGCATGTCACTAGGGAAAGCCTTACAGCAACCATTGCGGAGGATTGGTTCATGCCAAACCTGTTAGAACACGTCGCTTGTTATGTAGTAAATTGCATCATATGTCAAATGTTTACTGTTGGGCACACATTGCAAACAGTCAAAGGAGTTATCCTTCGACCGAATTGTCCATTGCAGCATTTACATATTCACTATGTTGATATGCTGCTGGGCTCTAATGGATATAGGTAGATGAAAGTGGTGGTGTGCCCTTTCTAAAGGTGGATTGAGCCAAGTCCATGCACACACCTTGACGCCACTTGCACTGCAAAGTTTTTGGTCCAAGAAGTATTTCCTAGATGGGGAATATGTGAGGTGCTGAGATCAGATAATGGCCCCATTTTGTGAATTAAGTATTTGAGCAAATTAGTTTGTTGCTTCGTATAAAGCACACATTTTCTTCTGCTTATTACCCACAAGTGAACAGGATATGTGAGAGACTCAACGGTCTGCTCAAGGAAAGGATAGTTAAATGAAAGCTAACCTTGAAGAAGGGGTGGCTGCATTGCTTGCCCCTTGCATTTTATGCATTGAAAAATCAGCCTGGATCAGATCCCCAGCTCACAAACTAGGTACAGGGAGGCAAAAGAGAATGCCTCTAACTCCTCCATCAAGGACTAGGAGTGATGACCAGACAACTGCAGAATTGTTAGGAACTGAGTTACGTGATTACTTAACATGTATGACGGCTAGTATCTCTGTCATTTCAGATCAAGTCAAGCGGACGGGGGGTCAGTCTCAGAACACAGATGAAGACCATTCAGCAACCCGAGTTCAAGAACTATCTATGCCAAAGATCTTTCCAGGAGATCATATACTGATCCGAAATTTCACAAGGAAGTGGCATGAGCCCAAATTTGGCTGGCCTTTTATTGTAGAAAAGTCACACCGTCGGCAGTCAAGGTCCTCAGAAGATGAGCCTGGATTCATCAAGGTGATGTGAAAGTCTATGCTAGAGAGACCCCCACACCCTCAACCCATTCGGAAGCAAGTCAAGAAGAAGCAGTTCAGCACGTGCAGACTAGAACAGTGACTAGGAAGAAGGACGCAGAGACTATCCTATAGATAGACAGAGACTATTTGGGACTGTGGCTTCTTCGCAGGTACTCTTGTAAATATTTGATAGGAGCACATACCAGCAATTGTATTTGAGCCGCAGGAATTCATTGATGTTGGACTGTGGCTTCCCTGAAAACACTCTTTGTGTCTGCTACAGAAAGGAGTAACAAAGTTACTGTTCTTAAGCCACAGACATGTGTTGACATTGGACATTGAATGCAAAAGAAAAAGCAAAGAAATGTCAGATTTGTATTTTATGTTTGACGATTGGAAGAGAGAGCAGTTCCCTGACTCTTTCCAAACCGAGTTTCTCGTTCTCTTTAGATGGCCATATGGTGCTCACTGATGTCGACATACACAGACTACTTCTTGCTGTCTTCATCTTTATACTCATAGCTTACCCTGCTCTTTTTGGCCATCACATTGATGTGCACACTTTCATCTAAGATCCTAAGAATGGCCCAATGATTAGACGTCTTCTGGCAGCAATTCTAGATCAGATCAGACAATTACCTGAACATCTCTTTGAATGCAAAAATGGTCCTATCGAGTGAACACATTCACAATTTATTGGCCTTGATCTTTTACTATTTGCTTGAAGCACATCCTCATCTTGTTTGGCGTAAGGACAACACATTTGTGTTCTTTCCGAATCCTATCAATCGCCCTGCAATCAACCAGCTACTTGTGGAACTTGTGGAAAAGATTCAGCAGCTGCCAGTTTATTTTATGAGATTGCCTGAATAAAAAGAGTTTTTCTTTCCTTAATGATAATTATAGGCAAACCATGTGGTCCATAAACCACCTAGCTGTTCCAGAAAGTGATCAAAAACAGCGACGAGTGGAGAGACATCGTTGGTGGAGCATAATGTACTGGTGCATAATATATGCTTGCTCAATGTTTATCATTGTTTTCTAGTCCTGATAATTCATGCTGCGTATGTTATGGGTCCAAAGAAGGGAAGAGTTCCTTTAATTCTTCCCACTCCAGTAGCTAAGGGAGAGGTAGACATTGCAAGAAAGCCTAGGCCCTATGTGATTGTCCCCACACCAGTGGTGCATGAGAAAGCACCTAATTCTGTGACAAATAGGTCTAGGCTTCTCTTTGGAGGGAGGTCTGCTTTAAGAGTTGTTCATGATCTTTGGATGCCTCCTTATTATGCAAAACGAGACCTAAGAGACATGCAATGGAGGATGATTAGGAATTAAATAATTATTTAGATACAGCATATGAAAGAGGTGTGCAAACAAACTTCTGAGAAGGAATGCTATGTATGTGCACTCCTGCCTCATAGTATGGGGAAGTCTATGGTTTTCATAGCCATTTAAAGAGATGCCCAAACAGCACATTGCCGATCTCACCTAACACTCTGCCAGGCAAGAGGCCAGTTCATGGGTCAAACAGCATCTTTGGTATGGGTGAAAGAATGGTCATCCCGTGATTAAGATTAATATGTTCAAGAGCTGAAGACAAGAGAAAGAGCACACACCAGAAATCAAGTGATAAGATAGGAACAGCCTGGTAAGAAGGGAGGAGGAATCAGATGGGAAATAAACAAAAGACTTGAGAGCCCAGGAAAGAATGAAGAAGAAATTTGGAGATGGAAGTAAAGAGGCCAGATGCAGATCTGCGGATTAGTACTTTCTCCAGGCATCTGGGCGGAAGGTGTGGTTATATGCAGAACCTGGGTAGTAATTGGTTACTGCAAGCCAACCATTGACATTGTGGAAAACAGATTCAAACTTTTATTGCAAAAACTTGCAAAACTACTGACCTGGGTCAACGACAAAGGAGATCCTTTACCGAGCCTCTGGACAATGCAAAGCTATGCATTAGATATAATGGCATGAGAAAACTTGGAGAGAATTAGAATCTTGGCTGAGTCTTTGATGTGCCAGGAATGAGCATTGGGACAGCAGTGATAATAGATCACTACTGTGCCTGTGGATCCAGAGCTTACATGAAGCTGCCCAGAGATTGGAGAGGACTATATTCTATAGTGATTGTTCATGTTCCAGCATTGGTGATTCCAAAAAGTGACCTGAACATTGGTGAGTTCCCAAAGGCAGATGCTCACCTGAGAAAGAAGAAATCTGCAGAGCTCTTGAATAGATTAAAGAGGGAGAACTATTTCTCAGCAAAGTCAATAGAAGCTTTTGATTCCATCCCATATGAACACAGATTGTTTAGTAAGACTTCATCAATATTCACGATAATCTTCATGCTCAGGATCCAGACTGATGCAAATACTAAATGGTTACAAATAACCAGATGGTAGCTCCTGCAGACAATCAACACTACCATAAAGGGATTCAATGCTATCAAGGAAGAGCTAAGAGCCATATGACTAATGACTCTCCAGACTAGATATGTCCTTGACATGATCACAGTTATGGATGGAGGTGTTTGTGCCAAAATCGGACAATCATGTTGCACATTCAGACCTTCTCACGATGATGAGAATGCCACCTTAACAGAGGCCATACCGATGATGACAAACTTGCACGTCCAGATGATAGACGAAGTAGAAGACTTTGCTTTTGACAGTTGGTTTGGATCAATCTTTTCGCGGGTTCCACAATGGATGGCAGACAAGTACAAGTTCCTAGGAGCCCTGTTGGTGATGGTGATGGTCGGATTTTGTGTGATCAGAATAATAATTGCACAATGCAATAAGACTTCAAAGAAAGCAGTAGGAATGAAGATTGTGATTGGCGTTGAATCTGAAGACAAACTCAAAGAGCTGACAAATGAAGATATCAGAGACTACGTGAAGGCCAGCATCCACGCACCTGAGGGAATGAAGTTTCTATACCTGGGACACCACAAGAAGTATGTCGGAAGATGGATCTACTGTAGCCCCAATGGACAATGCATACTTATGACCTGGAGTGTTGATGAGCATGTGAAATCAGCTGGATGCCTGAAGGGAGTCACAAAGATATGGGTCCCAATGAGGCATTTCTTCAGACAAAGGTGTGAACAATGATGATAGAGTGGTTTATGAATCACCCAGAGGGGGGAGTGTAGAGGTGGTGCCAAGTACCCACACTCAAAGCTCTGCCCCCATGTTGCCTATATTTTGGGAACTGGAACTGGTGACAATTTCCGTTCTAGCGAGAATGCCTATACTGCAAAGAACCTTTGAGACAAGGTACCGATTGAGAAAACCCTACATACATGCACAAAGATATAGTGTTCTTTTGGAAGGAGTGCCAGAAGAAATGTGCATTTGAACATGGAAGGAGACTGATGATGACATGTGAAGTAAGAGCTGAGGCACCTGGAAAAGATGAATGAGGTGGAAAAACACAACATTCTCTAAGACCTGGAGAGGAGGTGATAAAGATGAGCAACATTTCGGGCTTGAGATGAAGATGCTCATGCTATAGAAATGATGAAGAAAATGCAAAGTTATTTTAAACTTGTATAGATGCAGAAACTCAAGTAGGGAAAAGTAATCATAAAGGGTGGCTATGTAGTGAATAGTTTTGCGGTGATGCACCAATGTATACACATAGGAATGTACAGAACCTGGATATTACACAATGCACTTTATAGCAAGGCTGAATGGTATGGTTGGAACAGATTTCAGTGTGTGGCGCAGTTGGAAATTACTGATGACGAGGACAAATTTTGAGAAAGTCTTGGCTGGCCCAGCACCAAGAAGACGAGACCACGGTGAGTTGGAAGCCTGTCAAAAAAGGCTACAACGAACGTAATAAAAGATTAAACTTCTGTTTGAAGCAGAATGAAAAAACACTGAAGGCGTCAAGCGTTTATCATTTCATAGAATTAAATGCAGCAAAAGGTTCAAAAGAGTGGTCTCTAGTCACATGGGTGAGATCGAAATAGCTTGGGTCAAGCTACACCGAAACCAGAAGACAAAATGATGCCACACTCCCTTTATTTCACAGGCGCAAGCAGCTTCTGCAAGGCCAAGTTCAAAGTCTTAATTGACTGGCAGACTGTAGGAGTAATGATAGATGTTGGGCTAATTGGTGGGGAGGCAAGACCACGCCAAACCTCCATGCACCTGGAATGGTAGCCTGCGTGCTGCTAGCGTGTGGAATATTTAAGAGGGTACAAGAGTGCCAAACCAATCATAGAGGGTCATGTAGTAAATAGCCCTATAGTTTGTGTAACCAATCAATCGTTGTGTATTTAGTGACAATGATGATGACCATGTATTTGGGATGGGCTTAGTTCCCCACCTGACTTAAGATGCCCAATCATTAACTCTGGCTACATAGAACGTATACTTAGATGTTCTCTGAGAGCCAACCACTTTTACTCATACGTTTTTGTAAAAGAAAGCTTTTAGCTTGTAGGGTCCATTCTGCCACAGCAACGCTAAGTAAGTAATGAGCAAATGAATATTTTTCAAAATAACTGAGAAGTGTTAGAGCCTTTTGTTGCGTCTTCCTGAGTTGTGGTTGCAAATCCAAGTAAACCACTTTTAATTAATGTAAACCAAAAATACTCAGGAGTCAGACAGTGCCAACATTGATGCTTAAAACATGCATTTATTCAATATGATTGCCTTTAGTTATGTAGTAATTGCCCTTAATGATGGCACGTGTTTCGGCTTGTCTTATAAGCCTTTTTCAAATCAGGGGTTTATTGTAATTTCTTAACCAAAATAAAAATACAAATACAAGTTCGACAAAATGCACACAGATCAAAGAAAAGTCATATGTCAAATAAAAAAACATACTTTAGGTCATTGCACAGTGCAAAACAATCAACGTATCAATTCATGTTCATGTGAAGTGATTAATCACAGACAGTAAGGGTTGGTAAAGGGGAGGAATGTTGGGGTTGGAGAAAAGAAATTCAAACAAAAAACATAGAAATATAGAGAGAGGGTGCAAGCAGAAATCATAATTAGTTTAATCAATATAAACCCAGTAAATTTGATTTTTGAATCATTTTAAGCTTAAATTCATTTACCTTAAGGTGTCTGTCCCCATTATGCTGTGTATTAGTTACTTGGTCAAATAACAGGGTTCAATCTCTATATGGTAGAATAGACTAGTTAAAATTGTGGTCAATGTTATTTGGTATTTATTTATGTAAGTTTCTCCTCTATATATAATGTTATCATATGATTAATAAAAGGAAACATGCGCTTTGTTTGAGAGCACGGGTTAACATGAAAATGCTCATGTTTTGCTTAAGAGTGCGGGATTAGAAGTATTCGTTTCTGATAATGTTGTAAGTGTAACTTGGTCTTTTTATCACAACAAATTAATTGATTACACCCTTAGGTTCCAATACAGGTTGTTGCAATGTTCAATTTACTTAGAATTAGAATTGCGATGAAATATAGTATTTTGAACTAAAACTGCATTGTTAAACAAATCCCAATATACGGCTGGCGTAAAGAACGCTTTTTCTATGGAAATATATTCCTGTGTTCAAATGCGGAATGCAACATTGAACAAATAGCTTGTGATTAAGGTCACATTAAGACATTGCTTTTATACATTTAGCTATATTGTTTCTCGAATATGGGTTGCTACAATGGAAAGATCACTTGCGAACGTAGTCGCAGTCTGACATTGCATTTGAAAAATTAGGAGGCTCTGAGTGTTTTCTCAAAGGGCAGTGCTTGGCTAGTATAATGAGCGCTGGTATAATTTTTAAACAGTCTCTTACCGTAGTTCCTCTTGAGGGGTGTATCTCAACGCACATCGGCTAGCACAATGAGGCACGAGTAGCGTCTGTGTTCTGTATTTAGTATTGTTGTTGGGTTGCCGTGGGAGCAATTGTGTTGTAGTCCCTCGTCTCTGCTTACTCACGCTTCACAAAGAGGTGCCGAGAAGCGTCTGTGTTTCGTATTTAGTATTGTTTGCTGGTTGCCATGGGTGCGATTATGTGGCAGTCCCTCATCTCTCTTTAGTCGCACTTCGGTTCTGCTTAGCGCAATCTTTTGGGATTCATCAACTCACTTTTGTCAAAACAGACAATTGGAGATTGCCCAATTTAGATTGTGTGCATTTAAAGCTTTGTTGAGTTATTTTTTCATTATATTTATAATTTTACAAACCTAAATTGGAAGTTTCAATTAGATTGAGTACAATTTAAATTATGTTGTACAATAAGCCCAAAAGAACCAATTTGGTTAATTTGATTGTTGGTTCAGTTTTTGTATGCCCGGTTTAAGAGGCAGGGCTTCATGGTTTGGTATCTACCTATCCTTGAAAATATATATGTTCATTCAGAATATTGGTTTCTTAATGTATAGATTGTGCCTTGGTCATGGCATATTCTGCCTACTTGGCATAGAGGCATGTTAAATCAAACAGATAACTACATGTTAGTAGCAGTATAACTAATTTGAGTGTTAATTCACATATGTTGACTGTTACATTGCTATAAAAAGGACACCGTCTCATTAACTGATTTAAGGCCGAGAGTCGTAGCGTTCATTTTACAAATGATTCTGGCCTCTGCCTGCCGCAGTGCTTTTTCTTTGTTTCCTCCTCTTTTGCCCATTGAGATTTTTTGTAGTCCAATGAATCTTCTATCAGCTTTGTTTGCCATTTGGTGCTTTTGATGCCATTCAATGCGAATTCTCAGTTCTCTGATTGTACTACCTATGTATACCCTCTTGCATACGCAGATAATGCCATATACCACATATTTAGTTTTGCAATTAATTGCCTGTTGAATTTTGACCTCATTGTTATGTTGATCTTTGAATAGATTAGTCTTGTCTAAGGCGTATTTGCACATAATGCAGTCCCCACATTTCCTGAACCCCTCATAGGGAGTTTGTAGCCAGTTTTTATTTGTTCTTTCTTCTAAATCAGGTAACAGTGAGGGACTCAGTATGTTTCTTAAGGCCTCTGTCCGTTTGAAGATATTTCTTGGTTTGTCATCAACTTGACTCCTGATGTTTTCATCCACTTTTAGAAGATGCCAATGCTTTGTCAGTATTTTGCTAAGTATTTTATGGTTGCTACTAAATTTGGTGATGAAGCTCACTTTGAGTTTTTCTGCTTTTTTTATATTCTTACTGCTACTTGGTATCAAGGTATCCTCTTGTGTGAGTTTTATGCTTTTATTGATTGCCTTTTTGACACAGTCTTCCGGATATCCTCTTGCCAGAACTCTTGTGTTCAAGAGTAGGCATTCTTTTTCGAAAGTTTCTTTGGTTTCACAATTTCTTCTTGCTCGGATGAATTCTCCAGCTGGTATTTTAAAGATGGTAGATCTTTGATGACAACTGGTTGCAAGCAATGTTGAATTTGCTTCCAATGGTTTCCTAAAAGTACATGTTTTAAGTTTGTTTTTGTCAACATAAATTGTTAGGTCTAAAATGTTTATTGAGTGTTCATTGCAAATTCCGGTGAATTGGATGACAAACTGATTGTTATTGATGCGGTCAGTGAATTCTTTAAATTGGGAATGGCTTCTTCTCCAAATTATCAAAACATCATCGATGTAGCACATCCATTTAAACAGTTCTTTGAAAAATGCCTTGTCTTGGTAGATCACAGTATACTCAAAGTAACCCATGAAGATGTTAGCTAATGCAGGGGCATATTTTGTGCCCATAACTACTCCATTTGTTTGCTTGTAGTAAATATTATTGAAATTGAAGATATTGCATTCAAAGGTCAGGTTGAACATTTCTTTTATCATTCACACTTGCTGATAAATTGATGATGTGTCCCCTCTGAAAGTATGGTCTATAGTTTTAATCGTCCAGTGGTGTTGAATAGAGGTGTATAGTGCATTGACATCAAGTCTTGCCAATTTGTAATCTTCCTTCCATTGGATAGTTTTTAGTTTCAAAATCACATTAGTTGTGTCTTTCAAATATGATTGTAGTTTGCTCGCTCTTGGTGTTAGAATATTGCCCAGGTATTGTGAAATATTTTTCGTAGCCCACCCGATACCACTAAGGATGGGACGGCCTCTGGTATCGTATCATATTCTTTGTGCAATTTAGGCAAAAAGTACATAGTTGGTATTACGGGTTCTTTAATGAGAAGAAAGGTTCTCTCCTCCTCAGACAACAGACCTTGCTTGTGCCAGTTCAGAATTGCTTGTTCTAGTTGTTGCACAATTGACTTCCTGGGGTTAGCTTTGTGGACCTGGTGGCATCCAGAAGTTTCTAGGTGTCTTTTGGCCATTTCCAAATAATCAGATCCTTCCATTAAAATAATATTGCGACCTTTGCCAGCTTCCTTTATCACAATAGATTGGTCCATAGCTAAGTGTTTTATGTCTTTATGTTCTTCTATGGTCAGATTGTATATTTGCCATTTTTTTAATTTTTCTGTAATTTTATACAAATCTTCTGGTATGGCCTTGTAGAAAGTGTCTATGATGTTGTCCGGAGGTAACTGTGGTACAAATTTAGATGTGGGTTCAAGTTCTTTGTTTGGCAGTGTATCTGGTTGTATGTTGAGTTCTTGTAATACGTGTGGTATATCAAAGCCCTCTGATTCTCCAATGGCTCTAATGAGATGTATGTCCTCAATTTCTTGGATCATTATATCACTTTGAACTATCTGTGTAGGTGTTTTGTAATCAATTGAGACTTTAGTTCCAAGGAACTTCTTGAGCTTTAGCACAAATTTAAAGAGGTCGATATGAATGTCTATGTTGTTAAACCAAGCAGTAGGTGCAAAGGGGAGACCCTTTTTCGGTAGACTTTGTTCTTGTTCTGTTAGGGTCGTTTTAGACAGATTTATAACAAGATCCTTTTCTATTTGTTCCTGTTGTATTCCTTCAAACTCGCTCTGGTGAATCTTCTGTTTGTATTTTCTGGAAGCTCTTGGTTGGTTCCGTTTCTTGCCCCTCCTCCTTCCTCTCCTCCTTGTATAGTTTGCGTAAGTGCCGTGTTGGTAGGTATTTGAAAACGGACCTGCTTGGGTGTTTGGTTTCTGTTCCCTTTTTTGTAACGTTTAATTTGGTTTATGTATCCTAGTTTACTTTTGTTAGATTGGTCCGTATTGGTATTATCCGTAGTTGTCGTTTCTCCTTCAGAATCTGCATCTGAGCTTGCTGAGGATGTGTTTGGTGTACTTGTTTTCTATCCCGTCTTTGTAAATTGATTGTATTTGGTTTGGAAAGTGTAAACGCTGTCTTCAAAATAATCTCTTTCATCTCTGTAATGTTTCCATAATTTCCTCATTTTTATTTCATCTTGGTAATTTTTAAGAATTTCATTCATAGTGTTGTAATTCTCAATTATTCTTTTGTGTTCCCTTGTGGCATGGTCTAAAACAGGGAGTACAACGGACATCATCCGATGTCGCACAGCCATAATTATTGAGCTTCAAAAGCGTTCCTTCTTGAGGATAAAGCTGGATGCAAGAGGTAACCTATCAACACGCATTCTGACCTAGAAGGGAGTGATACAGGGATGTGAGATGGCTCTGTGCCTCTTCAATATATACATGGCAGACCATGCCAATAGCCTCCGTGGCCAGGGCCTCTCTAGTCCTATAATGGGCTCGGAGAGATTGAACTGGCTAGCAAACATAGATGACATTGTGCTTCTAGACTATACTCCCATAGGACTACAGAGGTCAGTGGATGCCTTGGGGGAGTTTGCTAAGATTAACAACCTAAGAATAAACCCTGCCAAATCTAAAATAATCGACTTTAAACGCCCCCTGACTATGGAACCCAAGTTTGTCTGGAGAATATCAAGCCAAGTTATATCAATTGGCAAGGAGGTGCTATACTTGGGATTCAATGTTTGTTCCTTTCCCTCACAGGGTTACATAGAGGGTATTATGGAAATGATATGAAATTAAATTAAATATTTTATTTGTATTGTGCTCATACACAAGTGATTCACAGTGCGATCAGGCAAAAGGAGGGGAACAAAAAACAACAATTTTACTAGGCCCAGTAAATGTGGAGTTCTGTACATGAGCACAAGCCATGCTTTCACAGCTTGAGGGAGAAGGCATATAGGCTGGAACTTGGATGCGTTTCAGTGTGTGGTAGTACCTCAGCATCTCTGGCTTGTACTCATGTAGAGAACTCCACATATGCAGATTGTTTTGCGTAGAATACAAACTTCTTATGAGCAACATACTTTCAAAATTCTCAGCAGATTTTAGATATCGCCTGCAGATTTTGAAATGTTTCGATAGTCCGGCCTATTCTCTCTCTGTAACTATGGAATTTCGGACTCACAGGCAGATTTTCACAAAGTTTTTTGTGGATTTGAACTGCCTGTGTACATTGGCTTTTTCTGAGGCCGGAGAGTTCTCTCAGCAAGCAGAGCCTGGTGAAGTGTACCAGATAGGGATGGAGGAGCTGACTGAAGATAATTAAGTATGCTCCATGTTAGGTGTGCTTGCTCATTATAGCACCCTTGGTGACTACTGACTCCATCTTTATTTACTGAAGATGGACGTGTTTTCCTTTCCACCTAACTCTTCGGACAAGTTCTACCCGGAGCATTTCACTACTAAGCATTTTCAGAAGCGTGACCCAGGTGCGCTCTACCTTTTTTTTTCTACTTGGCCGCATTGTTACACAGCGTACGAAGTTTAATAGGTTTGGAAAAGTAGCCTTCTACGGACTGCACCCCGTTCTTTAATCTATGCTGGGCTGATACTATCAACTCACCTCCATCCTGCCCTGAGGAAGGCTCTGACTACTGATGCCAGTTTGGCATGCCGAAACGTGATTTATATATATGTTGTTCCCTTTAGGAACGAACTTTTGATTCTTTCCCACACGTTGGCAGATTAAATATACAAACTCAGCTAAAATAATATTCTGTTTACATACCTACCAGGGTAATTTTTTATACACCCTGGTAGGCCTTATGCTGCAGGAACTATGGGTAGCCTGTAATAATTGTTTTATCTTGATGTGATTAATATGTTATCCCTTCTTTTGCACTTGATATATTTGTGATGAATGTTCTGTTTTTCTTTATTTTTTCAATTGTTCTATTCTACTTATTTTTTGCTTTAGAAATTGTGTAAAATCTCAAAAAAACTATGCTTTCAACAATAAATGTATGGTTAGCATTTCTCAGACTGCTCCCTTGGTGTATCCCCAGTGAATTGCCTCGCAAACACTAACCTTTAAATTACTATGGAGATTTAATTTGAATGTCGGACAGAATCTATGACTGTCTCGAGTGTGAGTACCCCTTTGTCGTTTTTTGTAAATTCTGTCTGTAAAGTCAAACATGCATGTGCCTTCGGGTACATGTAGAGGTCAATTGTCTCAAGCATGTTAAGGATAAAGAGCACAAGTTGTATGTTCCACTTGTTGCGTGATGGAATTGCCCATGCCAGTGCACTCGCTACACACGTGTGTGTATACATGTCATTTATATATACATATACACATATATATCGTTATAGACACACATTCACACTACACACGTGTATGTATATATATATATCGTAAATATACATATACACATGGATATCTTTGTACGAACACATCCGCACTCACCCACAGGCACATTAGGGTCCTATATTACACAGCATGTGTTTATCTCTAATGGGCTTTCATTTTATGTCAATGCAAATACCCATCTAATATAAAGTTGATTGGTGTAACTACTTCATACATGCCCTCTGCATATAAGTAGCAGCAGAGACATGCATCCATGCTAAGGGAGCGCAGGGTGCGCAGACGTGTCCGAGTAGATTGCCATGTGTTCCCCTTTTGACATGCGACCCCCTGTGGCAGATTTTTGCCCCAGTGGTCCCACGGAGATGCACAGTTAATCCCGGGCTATCGAGAGTGCAGGAATGCTGTCCGGGGACGGGATGTGGCGGGGGGCCCCACCAAATCAGTGGATTATGAGCTCAGTGGTTTCTGACGGCCCCCTTCTCCTTAATTTGGAGGAGGCGAGTGGCTGCTTCTGGGGAACACCTTGGGGGAAGGGTAGCGGTAGAGGGGACAGGTACCCAGGCGATTGGGGGAATAGGGCTGTGTCTGAACTGAACACAAGTGGGCCTGCTGTGCTGATGGGCTGATATAAATAGCCGAGTCAGACCGTGTTGGAAACATAGTGCCAAAAAAGAGTGTACGGGTAGTATGGGGGCTAGAAAGTTAAAATGGCGAGTGAGAGAGGGATAGGTGAGGGCAGTGGTCTTCCAACTGTGGGGCTGGTCACCCTAGGGGGTCAAAATGATGTTGTGGGGGTGTACGGTGACTGCTTTCAATAGAAAAGGATAAGGCGATATGGCATCTGGGGGCGGCAACACTGCTTCTGCTCAAGGGGGGCTCCCCAACAATAGTTGTACTCTAGCGGGAACTCAGCATACAAAAGTGCGAATATCACTGGGTCAGGGGTGAAAGGGAGAATGTGCGAGAGAGAGAGTAAATGGGTGAGTGAGTGTGAATTTGGGAGAAGAGAGCAAGAGAGAGGGGGGAATGAGGAAGGGAGTAAGTGCAAATGAGTGACAGTCTGTGAGGTGAGGCACATAGAGGCAGAATAGGGGGCGGGGAGGTACGCCTGTGAGTGGGTGCGTACATGTGAGAGCCAGGAGAGGTGTGGGTGAGTGAGCGAGATCAACATGTTTGAGGGTCTGAAAGTGAGTAAATGTGACGGAAGAGAGGGTGCGATTCGACCGGCTATCGTCTGAGTGGGTGAGAGAGTATTTGGAGGATCTGAAAAAATAATAGACCGTTTATTTTTATTTTTTTAATAGCGCTTTAGCTTCCTCGCCTGGGTGGCGTTTTGAAGAGACAATCCAGGGCACCTCTATTAGCTACTGGTATGCCTATATATCGGTGCAACGGGCGACGCTGGATGGCTCCGGTCTGGCGCCCGTATGGCGCTGGAGGGACTTCATACAGCACAGCCACCGAAATGACTGTGGCTCCAGGGGGAGGTAGACATAATTTCCTCGAGCGGGACACGCCAGCCTGCAAAGGCGACCCCTGCAACAGGCGGCGCTGCTCGCAATCAAGAAACAGATGCCATCGGCGCCATATGTAAAGGGGTAGCCAAGAATGTTGGAATGCGGGCGAATGACATGCTTTACATAAGAGCATCCTCCTGTTGACTTTAAATGAGAGGGGAGTTGAGTGATTTTGCAGCGAGCAGTGCCCACCACCTGAGGGGGTGGGCTTCTGGCCGGGGTGGCGAATACTGGCAGTGAAAAGCACGATTGAGTCCAATCAGGGCATCGTTATATGAGTGCCTGCTTTCGTTGTTGTTGCTTTTGAATTTATGAAAGATATCCGACAGGAACATTCTCTGTGGTCTGGCGACGTGCAGTGGACACCCCCTGCCCGCACATGATGGGGGCGTTCGGGGAGCGGGCAGGCGCCGGTGTTGTATGCTATCCTGCCTCCCATGGTAGATTGTGGGAGGCAGTGTTCGGCAATCTTCGGAGTCACGCCCACTTGATGGCTACAGCCATACATGCAGCCCGAAATGAAAAGCTAATGTTATAGCCCGCCTACAGCCCGCCCTCCAACATCTCTGTTCAGGGATTGGCCAGAGCTACCAGGTGGGCGTTGTTTCAGGGCCTTCACTCTGTCATGGGAAGCCGAATATCATACAGTATGGTATAATATACGGCTTCCCATGTTGTTTTTTTTTTTTAATACTGTGCAAAGTCTGGGAGCCTAGCATTCGCTCAGTTGTACATTTGCGCACATGTTATTATTTTAAATGGTATAATAATAAGAAAGGTTGTACTGTTACAGTAGATGGGGCACTTAAACATGTTTTATGGCATAATTAACCTTTCTATATTTTATTCCAACATCACACTACAGCCAAAATAAGAAAGGTTGTAGTGTGACAGCAGATAGGGCGCACATGTTATTATTTTAAATGGTATAATAATAAGAAAGTTTGTACTGTTACAGTAGATGGGGCGCTTAAAAATTTTTTATGGCATAATTAACCTTTCTATATTTGATTCCAACATCAAAGCACGAGGAATCACTGCAGGAGTCTCTCTTAAGGATAAAGGGGGAGGTTGGGCTCAGTCACACAACTCTGTCATAATGCAGGGGGGTGCATGGTAGGGTCTCCCTTCAGCATGTTTTATTGGGAAGGGAAGTCAACAGTATTTTACGTAATTGGTGTTAAGCTCCCTGTTCACCCGCGGCTTGGTAAACTGTGCACATTATCACACACTGCTGCAAGTGACTGGTATGGGCTGCGCTATGTCATGGCTACAACACCACTGGGTTAATGAGACTCAAGCCCGCTACCTAAAGTTTGGGCTGTTTGTATGGGGATGAAATGCAGACTGGTGAGAGTCTGTGTAATTCCTTTCCTTTTGTCCTCAGCAGCGCTGTTCTTCGGCGTGCATTCAGCCATCACACACTACAATGGGGCATTTCCAACCGAAAGATCCCCTTCCCCTTACAGCTACAACTATCAATTCTGTGTCTGCTTCCAAGACGGATCTATCTGATTACTGTGCCCCAATTACTATGACCCCCAAAATGTTGACTTTTTTATTTCAACCCCATTTTCACCTCATATATATGCTGGGAGAGACACGATCAGCCCCCCTACATGTATTATGGTAATTTGCATCCCCTGTCTCCCTGGGGTTAACTCACAATGACACAAGTCGTCATCCTGTTTAACGTTTAATCTGGTCCCTACCAATGTATCGGCACCACCTACCTCCTCCCTTGACACCCCCATACCTTTTCATTGTTGGGGTGCATGATATCATGGCCTGAACGCAACTATGGTAATTCACAAAACCTGTAACACACATCCTGTTTTATGTTTACTCTGGTCCCAAATGATGTAGAGGCACCACCTAGCCCTTCCCTGGATACCTCCATACCCTTTGATTGTGGGGGTGCAAGATATCATGGCCTGAATGCACTTATGGTCATTTTGCATCCCCTGCCTCCCTGGGGTTAGCTCACACTAACAAAAGTGGTCATCCTGTTTTATGTTTAATCTGGTCCCAAACGAAGTAGGGGCACCATCTAACATCGCCCTGGACACCCCCATACCTTTTGATTGTGGGGGGTGCTAGATATCATGGCCTGAATACACCTATGGTAGTTCGCATCCCCTACCTCCCTGGGGTTAACTCACACTGACACAAGTGGTCATCCTGTTTTATGTTTAATCTGGTCCCAACCAATGTAGAGGTGTCCCCTAACCCCTCCCGGAACACCCCCATACCTTTCGATTGTGGGGGGTGCAAGATATCATGGCCTGAATGCACCTATGGTAGGTTGCATCCCCTACCTCCCTGGGGTTAACTCACACTGACGCAAGTGGTCATCCTGTTTTATGTTTAATCTGGTCCCAACCAATGTAGATGCACCATCTAACCCCTCCCTGGAGACCACCATGCCTTTTGATTGTAGGGGGTGCGAGATATCATGGCCTGAATGCACCTATGGTAATTTGCATCCCCTATTTCTCTTGGGGCTATTCACACTAGCGCAAGTGGTCATCCTGTTTTATGTTTAATCTGGTCCCAACAAATGTAGAGGCACCATCTACCCCCTCCCGGAACATCCCCATACCTTTTGATTGTGGGGGGTGCAAGATATCATGGCCTGAATGCACCTATGGTAATTTGCATCCCCTATTTCTCTTGGGTTAATTCACACTAGCGCAAGTGGTCATCCTGTTTTATGTTTACTCTGGTCCTAACCAATATAGAGGCATCCCCCTAACCCCTCCCGGAACACCCCCATACCTTTTGATTGTGGGGGGTGCAAGATATCATGGCCTGAATGCACCTATGGTAATTTGCATCCCCTATTTCTCTTGGGGCTATTCAGACTAGTGCAAGTGGTCATCCTGTTTTATGTTTAATCTGGTCCCAACCAATGTAGAGGCACCATCTACCGCCTCCCGGAACACCCCCATACCTTTTGATTGTGGGGGGTGCAAGATATTGTGGCCTGAATGCACCTATGGTAATTTGCATCCCCTATTTCTCTTGGGGCTATTGACAGTAGCGCAAGTGGTCATCCTGGTTTATGTTTACTCTGGTCCTAACCAATGTAGAGGCATCCTCTAACCCCTCCCGGAACACCCCCATACCTTTTGATTGTGGGGGGTGCTAGATATCATGGCCTGAATACACCTATGGTAGTTCGCATCCCCTACCTCCCTGGGGTTAACTCACACTGACGCAAGTGGTCATCCTGTTTTATGTTTAATCTGGTCCCAACCAATGTAGAGGTGTCCCCTAACCCCTCCCGGAACACCCCCATACCTTTCGATTGTGGGGGGTGCAAGATATCATGGCCTGAATGCACCTATGGTAGGTTGCATCCCCTACCTCCCTGGGGTTAACTCACACTGACGCAAGTGGTCATCCTGTTTTATGTTTAATCTGGTCCCAACCAATGTAGATGCACCATCTAACCCCTCCCTGGAGACCACCATGCCTTTTGATTGTAGGGGGTGCGAGATATCATGGCCTGAATGCACCTATGGTAATTTGCATCCCCTATTTCTCTTGGGGCTATTCACACTAGCGCAAGTGGTCATCCTGTTTTATGTTTAATCTGGTCCCAACAAATGTAGAGGCACCATCTACCCCCTCCCGGAACATCCCCATACCTTTTGATTGTGGGGGGTGCAAGATATCATGGCCTGAATGCACCTATGGTAATTTGCATCCCCTATTTCTCTTGGGGTAATTCACACTAGCGCAAGTGGTCATCTTGTTTTATGTTTACTCTGGTCCTACCCAATATAGAGGCATCCCCCTAGCCCCTCCCGGAACACCCCCATACCTTTTGATTGTGGGGGGTGCAAGATATCATGGCCTGAATGCACCTATGGTAATTTGCATCCCCTATTTCTCTTGGGGCTATTCACACTAGTGCAAGTGGTCATCCTGTTTTATGTTTAATCTGGTCCCAACCAATGTAGAGGCACCATCTACCGCCTCCCGGAACACCCCCATACCTTTTGATTGTGGGGGGTGCAAGATATCATGGCCTGAATGCACCTATGGTAATTTGCATCCCCTATTTCTCTTGGGGCTATTGACAGTAGCGCAAGTGGTCATCCTGGTTTATGTTTAATCTGGTCCCAACCAATGTAGAGGCATCCTCTAACCCCTCCCGGAACACCCCCATACCTTTCGATTGTGGGGGGTGCAAGATATCATGGCCTGAATACACCTATGGTAGTTCGCATCCCCTACCTCCCTGGGGTTAACTCACACTAGTGCACGTGGTCATCCTGCTGTATGTTTAATCTGGTCCTAACCAATATAGAGGCGTCCCCTAGCCCCTCCCTGGAGACCCCCATACCTTTCGATTGTGGGGGGTGCAAGATATCATGGCCTGAATGCACCTATGGTAATTTGCATCCCCTATTTCTCTTGGGGCTATTGACACTAGCGCAAGTGGTCATCCTGGTTTATGTTTACTCTGGTCCTAACCAATGTAGAGGTGTCCCCTAACCCCTCCCGGAACACCCCCATACCTTTCGATTGTGGGGGGTGCAAGATATCATGGCCTGAATGCACCTATGGTAGGTTGCATCCCCTACCTCCCTGGGGTTAACTCACACTGACGCAAGTGGTCATCCTGTTTTATGTTTAATCTGGTCCCAACCAATGTAGATGCACCATCTAACCCCTCCCTGGAGACCACCATGCCTTTTGATTGTGGGGGGTGCAAGATATCATGGCCTGAAAGCACCTATGGTAATTTGCATCCCCTATTTCTCTTGGGGCTATTCACACTAGCGCAAGTGGTCATCCTGTTTTATGTTTAATCTGGTCCCAACAAATGTAGAGGCACCATCTACCCCCTCCCGGAACACCCCCATACCTTTTGATTGTGGGGGGTGCAAGATATCATGGCCTGAATGCACCTATGGTAATTTGCATCCCCTATTTCTCTTGGGGCTATTCACACTAGTGCAAGTGGTCATCCTGTTTTATGTTTAATCTGGTCCCAATCAATGTAGATGCACCATCTAACCCCTCCCTGGACACCCCCATACCTTTTGATTGTGGGGGGTGCAAGATGTCATGGCCTGAATGCACCTATGGTAGTTTGCATCCCCTACCTCACTGGGGTTAACTCACACTAGCGCACGTGGTCATCCGGCTGTATGTTTAATCTGGTCCCAATCAATGTAGAGTCATCACCTAGCCCCTCCCTGGACACCCCCATACCTTTTGATTGTGGGGGGTGCAAGATGTCATGGCCTGAATGCACCTATGGTAGTTTGCATCCCCTACCTCCCTGGGGTTAACTCACACTAGCGCACGTGGTCATCCTGTTTTATGTTTAATCTGGTTCCAATCAATGTAGGTGCACAGTCTAACCCCTCCCTGGAGTCCCCATGCCTTTTGATTGTGGGGGGTGCAAGATATCATGGCCTGAATGCGCCTGTGGTAATTTGCATCCCCTATTTCTCTTGGGGCTATTCACACTAGTGCAAATTGTCATCCTGTTTTATGTTTACTCTGGTCCCAATCAATGTAGATGCACCATCTAACCCATCCCTGGACACCCCCATACCTTTTGATTGTGGGGGGTGCAAGATGTCATGGCCTGAATGCACCTATGGTAGTTCGCTTCCCCTACCTCCCTGGGGTTAACTCACACTAGCGCACGGGGTCATCCGGCTGTATGTTTAATCTGGTCCCAATCAAGGTAGAGGCATCACCTAGCCCCTCCCTGGACACCCCCATACCTTTTGATTGTGGGGGATGCAAGATATCATGGCCTGAATGCACCTATGGTAATTTGCATCCCCTATTTCTCTTGGGGCTATTCACACTAGCGCACGTGGTCATCCTGTTTTATGTTTAATCTGGTCCCAACAAATGTAGAGGCACCATCTACCCCCTCCCGGAACACCCCTATACCTTTTGATTGTGGGGGGTGCAAGATATCATGGCCTGAATGCACCTATGGTAATTTGCATCCCCTATTTCTCTTGGGGCTATTCACACTAGTGCAAGTGGTCATCCTGTTTTATGTTTAATCTGGTCCCAATCAATGTAGATGCACCATCTAACCCCTTCCTGGAGTCCCCATGCCTTTTGATTGTGGGGGGTGCAAGATATCATGGCCTGAATGCACCTGTGGTAATTTGCATCCCCTATTTCTCTTGAGGCTATTCACACTAGTGCAAATGGTAATCCTGTTTTATGTTTACTCTGGTCCCAATCAATGTAGATGCACCATCCAACCCCTCCCTGGAGACCCCCATGCCTTTTGATTGTGGGGGGTGCAAGATATCATGGCCTGAACACAACTATGGTAATTCGCATTCCCTACCTCCCTGGGGTTAACTCACAGTAGCGCACGTGGTCATCCTGCTGTATGTTTAATCTGGTCCCAATCGATGTAGAGGCATCACCTAGCCCCTCCCTGGACACCCCCATACCTTTTGATTGTGGGGGTGCAAGATGTCATGGCCTGAACACACCTATGGTAGTTCGCATCCCCTACCTCCCTGGGGTAAACTCACACTAGCGCATTTGGTCATCCTGTTTTATGTTTAATCTGGTCCCAATCAATGTAGATGCACCATCTAACCCTTCCCTGGAGACCGCCATGCCTTTTGATTGTGGGGGGTGCAAGATATCATGGCCTGAATGCACCTATGGTAATTTGCACCCCCTATTTCTCTTGGGGTTATTCACACTAGTGCAAGTGGTCATCCTGTTTTATGTTTATTCTGGTCCCAATCAATGTAGATGCACCATCTAACCCCTTCCTGGAGACCCCCATGCCTTTTGATTGTGGGGGTGCAAGATATCATGGCCTGAACACACCTATGGTAATTCGCATCCCCTACCTCCCTGGGGTTAACTCACACTAGCGCACGTGGTCATCCTGCTGTATGATTAATCTGGTCCTAACCAATATAGAGGCGTCTCCTAGCCCCTCCCTGGAGACCCCTATGCCTTTTGATTGTGGGGGGTGCAAGATATCATGGCCTGAATGCACCTATGGTAATTTGCATCCCCTATTTCTCTTGGGGCTATTGACAGTAGCGCAAGTGGTCATCCTGGTTTATGTTTACTCTGGTACTAACCAATGTAGAGGCATCCTCTAACCCCTCCCGGAACACCCCCATACCTTTCGATTGTGGGGGGTGCAAGATATCATGGCCTGAATACACCTATGGTAGTTCGCAACCCCTACCTCCCTGGGGTTAACTCACACTAGCGCACGTGGTCATCCTGCTGTATGTTTAATCTGGTCCTAACCAATGTAGATGCACCATCTAACCCCTCCCTGGAGACCACCATGCCTTTTGATTGTGGGGGGGTGCAAGATATCATGGCCTGAATGCACCTATGGTAATTTGCACCCCCTATTTCTCTTGGGGCTCTTCACACTAGTGCAAATGGTCATCCTGTTTTATGTTTATTCTGGTCCCAATCAATGTAGATGCACCATCTAACCCCTTCCTGGAGACCCCCATGCCTTTTGATTGTGGGGGTGCAAGATATCATGGCCTGAACACACCTATGGTAATTCGCATCCCCTACCTCCCTGGGGTTAACTCACACTAGCGCACGTGGTCATCCTGCTGTATGATTAATCTGGTCCTAACCAATATAGAGGCGTCTCCTAGCCCCTCCCTGGAGACCCCTATGCCTTTTGATTGTGGGGGGTGCAAGATATCATGGCCTGAATGCACCTATGGTAATTTGCATCCCCTATTTCTCTTGGGGCTATTGACACTAGCGCAAGTGGTCATCCTGGTTTATGTTTACTCTGGTCCTAACCAATGTAGAGGTGTCCCCTAACCCCTCCCGGAACACCCCCATACCTTTCGATTGTGGGGGGTGCAAGATATCATGGCCTGAATGCACCTATGGTAGGTTGCATCCCCTACCTCCCTGGGGTTAACTCACACTGACGCAAGTGGTCATCCTGTTTTATGTTTAATCTGGTCCCAACCAATGTAGATGCACCATCTAACCCCTCCCTGGAGACCACCATGCCTTTTGATTGTGGGGGGTGCAAGATATCATGGCCTGAATGCACCTATGGTAATTTGCATCCCCTATTTCTCTTGGGGCTATTCACACTAGCGCAAGTGGTCATCCTGTTTTATGTTTAATCTGGTCCCAACAAATGTAGAGGCACCATCTACCCCCTCCCGGAACACCCCCATACCTTTTGATTGTGGGGGGTGCAAGATATCATGGCCTGAATGCACCTATGGTAATTTGCATCCCCTATTTCTCTTGGGGCTATTCACACTAGTGCAAGTGGTCATCCTGTTTTATGTTTAATCTGGTCCCAATCAATGTAGATGCACCATCTAACCCCTCCCTGGACACCCCCATACCTTTTGATTGTGGGGGGTGCAAATGTCTTGGCCTGAATGCACCTATGGTAGTTTGCATCCCCTACCTCACTGGGGTTAACTCACACTAGCGCACGTGGTCATCCGGCTGTATGTTTAACCTGGTCCCAATCAATGTAGAGTCATCACCTAGCCCCTCCCTGGACACCCCCATACCTTTTGATTGTGGGGGGTGCAAGATGTCATGGCCTGAATGCACCTATGGTAGTTTGCATCCCCTACCTCCCTGGGGTTAACTCACACTAGCACACGTGGTCATCCTGTTTTATGTTTAATCTGGTTCCAATCAATGTAGATGCACAGTCTAACCCCTCCCTGGAGTCCCCATGCCTTTTGATTGTGGGGGGTGCAAGATATCATGGCCTGAATGCACCTGTGGTAATTTGCATCCCTTATTTCTCTTGGGGCTATTCACACTAGTGCAAATGGTCATCCTGTTTTATGTTTACTCTGGTCCCAATCAATGTAGATGCACCATCTAACCCCTCCCTGGACACCCCCATACCTTTTGATTGTGGGGGGTGCAAGATGTCATGGCCTGAACACACCTATGGTAGTTTGCATCCCCTACCTCCCTGGGGTAAACTCACACTAGCGCATTTGGTCATCCTGTTTTATGTTTACTCTGGTCCTAACCAATGTAGAGGCGTCCGATTGCCCCTCCCGGAACACCCCCATACCTTTTGATTGTGGGGGGTGCAAGATGTCATGGCCTGAACACACCTATGGTAATTCGCATCCCCTATTTCTCTTGGAGTATTTCACACTAGCGAAAGTGGTCATCCTGTTTTATGTTTACTCTGGTCCTAACCAATGTAGAGGCGTCCCATTGCCCCTCCCGGAACACCCCCATACCTTTTGATTGTGGGGGGTGCAAGATATCATGGCCTGAATGCACCTATGGTAATTCGCATCCCCTACCTCGCTGGGGTTAACTCACACTGACGCAAGTGGTCATCCTGTTTTATGTTTAATCTGGTCCCAACCAATGTAGAGGCACCATCTACCCCCTCCCGGGACACCCCCATACCTTTTGATTGTGGGGGGTGCAATATATCATGGCCTGAACACACCTATGGTAATTCGCATCCCCTACCTCCCTGGGGTAAACTCACACTGACATAGGTGCTCATCCTGTTTTATGTTTAATCTGTTCCCAATCAATGTAGATGCACAATCTAACCCCTCCCTGGACGCCCGGATACCTTTTGATAGTGGGGGTGCAAGATATCATGGCCCAAACACACCTATTGCAAATTTAATTCTATCCGCCGCTCCCCACAGGAAACCCTGTGATCTTCCGGCTAATGGCGGACGATGCCGGATCGTCCGAAACACTGGAGACAAACTAGTTTGGATCTTTTTCAACCATCCGCACCGCTACCACATGAGCATATGGCTCTTTAGTAACGTGCATGCAATGGATGGGGTTGCACATTAATTCTGAGTCCAAATAATGGAACCAACTCGGGAAGATGGCAAAGGTACTGTTTTATTAACAATTATCCAAAACAGGGCGGTTACAACGGACATCAACGGACATTCGCTCAGGCTCTTGACGATTTTCTCAAAAAAACATCCTTATATGCAAAGAATACGTCAGACGTGATGTCATACTGCATGGGAAATAATAGGAAACCTATCAAAGGCTGTGATAGGCTTAAGGGGAACAAGTAAGTATACATTGCATAGGGACTAGGATTGGGATTTGCTGCCCACTGTCAGGTGGAAAACTTATGCCTACCTCTTAAAACTTGTAAAGTACACAGTTTATCATTGGTCTTCAAACTATAAGGCCCTCTACAATTGGTTGGCACGCTCGTGCCATGTCTGTAACATTCGATTCACTTATCAGCACGTAAACTCAAACCCAGGTGCCAGGAGGTGGACTGGACATTACCTCCCCACCCAATTAGCCCAGCATCTCTCATCAACCATGGCTTCTGCCATGAAGATTGTTTTAGAAATTGGCCTTGCAAAGTATCCTTGTCTGTGGGAATATATGGGAGTGCAGGCTCTCACTATCGTTGTTCTAGGACTCCAAGCTGAACTCTATTTCCATCCTAGGCTCACATGACAGGAGACCATGAATTGGCCCATTTTGCAGCAGCTAACATGACCTCTGACCCTTTCAGTACAACTCACACAAAGGGAACTGATGTATGTGTTATAATTGTGTTACAATGCAATAATACTATTATGTCTGTGGCACTAAATCATAGATATGTACTGTGAATCATTTAAAATTCCAATCCAAAGCATATGTTATTGTGCACTTCTAACAGGCAGGGGACCTGGGTAATTGGTGTGCAGGCCAATGGTGGTATGTGGGTGGGAGCATATCTATTCTCTGTCTTTGCATCAGGTGGTGTGGGTTTTCTTGACTGTGTTTGTGCTTCTTTTTTGTCACTTTGGTTGGGTGCGTTCTGGTACATGTAGTGATTTTCGTATTGGTGTACGGAATGGATGTTGTTACGCATGCACTGGATCATTTTCTTCAATTGAGACACACATGTCAAGCCCTTGCACTCACGCATGCTATTACTGTGTTGAACCTTGATTTCCCCCTCTACACTTGCACGTTCAATGCACTCACTAGCAATAGTAGGTTTGTCTACCCTTACTTTTTTTTATCATTACTTGTTGCACTATTGTAGCAATTATTGATCCTTGCTCTAATTCATGGTCTACCTTCCCCTTTACCCACCCTGTCTGCCCTCTGTGCGCTTTCAGGGTGTTTTGCTAATTGCATGAGCGCAGAATATTTGAACAACAAATAAAGGAATGCATACACTGCGCACAGCCACTGCTGATCGGTGTTATACCTGCCCATAATTCAACAGTGCACATGCCCTTGTAGTTACATTCACCCAGCATCCAGTTACACAGTCCACTGTGACGTGCCATGTACCCAGGCAGCGTGGAGTTGCGCAGCACCGTGGAGTCATGGGTTGAACCAGGACATCTGGCACAGCAGTGGGTGATAAGGTGGCGGGCATCACACACCATCTGCATGTTCAGTGAGTGATAGTTTTCTGTTCCAGTAGACTGCCTCCACAGCATGCCTGGCCACCAGCTCCACAATTATTCCGTCCAATACACCTATGATATAATATGGGATTTATAACGCGCCTATACACAAGTGTTTCAAGGCGCGATTAGGCAAGGGAGGGGAAACAAAGGGAAAACAAAGACAATGGTCTTACTAGGCCAGGTGACATTGAGATCGCGCAAGTGCAGGGGAGGGGGGAAAGGGAAAAGTGCGGGGGAGGAGGTGGCTGTGCAATACATAGGATCCACAGTAAAACATAAATTAAATTTAAAAAAAAGGTAAAAGTGCAGCCAGCTTGTGGCAAGTGCAGGGGTAAGTGCAGACATCAAGTGTCAAGAGCTTGTAGGGGACTGTAGGGATACAGAAACAGCCACCCAAGTGCAGCTGTTGCCTGGGAGGCAGTGCAGGTGTGCAACTGGCGGGGGAGGGTACCTGGGCCCGAGATCAGAGGGTAGCCAGGTGACCAATGCAGTTTCAGTCAGGAGTTCAGCAGGGGAAAGGGGGAGAAAAGAATCAAAGAGGAAGGTCTTGAGGTCCTTCCGGAACTGGAGCTCGTTCTCCTCAAGTTTCAGGGAGGCTGTTCCAGAGGGAGGCCCCAGCCGAAGAAAGAGATTTACCACAAACCCGTTCCTTGGAGAAGCGACTGACCCTGAGGGAGTTCGAGGCGGGTGAGCGAAGAGCTTGACAAGGAAGATATTTAGGAAGAGAGAGTTGAAGGTATTGAGGCCCCAAGCCTCAGAATGCCTTGTGGACAATGCAGAGGGTTTTCAACTTAATCCTCGCAGCCACTGGGAGCCATTGCAGAGATTTCAGTCCTGGAGAGATACGATCCCTGGGCTTGAGGCCAAAGACAAGCCTTGCAGTCCTGTTCTGGATGAGTTGCAGAGGGCGCAGAGTAGAAGCAGGCAGATTAAGAAAGAGGCAGTAGTGCAGCCTAGAGAGAACCAGAGCTCTAGTGACAGTGAACTTCTGGAAGAAGGAGAGGAAAGGAAGAATACCTCTGAGGAGGTGCAGCTGGTAGTGTGACTTCTTAGAGATGTCAGAGATGTCAGGAGAGGAGGAGAGTGGGGAGTCGAAGATGACCCCGAGGTTTTTAGCCTCACAGGTGGGAGCAGAAAGAAGTCCAAGAGAGGCTGGCCAGAGAGCGACAGTAAAGGAGGGAGCAGGTGTGCCGATGAGGAGAATCTCCGTCTTACTGCCATTAAGGCAGATGTCGTTGGCGACACACCACACCTGGATAGCGGACAGACAGTCAGAGATGAGAAAGGGAGAAGAGGTGGCAGAAGGGAGCCTGAAATGAGTGTCATCCACATAGCACTGAATGTTCGGGCAGAGAGCAGCAATGCGGTGGGCAAGAAGTGCCAGGTATTAATTGAACAGCCAGGGAGAGAGGTTAGACCCCTGGGGAACACCACAGGTAGAGATAGAGGAGAGCAAGGATCCTAGTTAGACCTGGGAGTGTCGATCAGAGAGGAGAGAGGTCAGCCAAGCCAGGGCCTGATCAGTGATCACGGAGACAGCTGAGCAGGATGGCATGGTTGACCATGTCAAAGGCAGAAGAGAGATCCAGTCATGCCTGCAAGGGCATGGAAGGCAATTTTAGTGGCATTGACCTGGTCAGCAGTCCTGAGTAGGATGATGTGGTCTCCAACCTGAAACAGGACACGCGAAAAACAGGGTTGCAATATCCCATGCAGTTCACCCACAGTGTGTTGGTATGTGCCCATGGCTATGAAGTGTAGCACAGACACTAACTTCAGCAAGTGGGGGGTATGGCTGTACGGGTATGTTTATGTTCCTGTTCTTTTTGTTGTTCCTCTTCTTCCAGGAAAGGTTTAAGTGCCTTGCCTTTTTTTCCTTCATAACTCTTTTTCCTTAATCCCTTCTACCTCATTTTTGACCTTGGAATAGTTGTTTAATGTGGTGAGAATTTCTGTGTTGATTTCTTTCTAAAATGTGAAACTGGTTTAGTCACTGTATGGATTAGCAACGTTGGGTGGCATGGTTGATGTTTGGAGAGGGTTTTTTCTTTTGATCTTTGCTGTCTTTAAAGGTGGGTAAGAGCCAAAGGTGAAATTCTCTATTTCTGTAGCAGACCGTGAACCAATAATAAGATTTTATCCAAAATAAAAAAAAGATGCGTATTGGTACAAATTTACAACCATTTGCTTCTTAAATATCCATTGTGAAACATGTTTAAAAGTTATTGAGGGGGGTGTGGCTTAGGAGGCCCACACACGGATGCCTCCTTAACAGTCTCCGGACATCGCCGGGCCTTCAGTGTTAATGGCGCCGTCATAAGTGTCGCCAGAGCCTAGAAATCCTCACTCTGGCTAGGTGAAGCCTCGAGGCATGCAGGGACCGAGTTTCGGCACCCGCAGCCCTCGCTGGACAGGGTTGGGAATCCTGGAATCAGCGGAGCGGGGACCACACCAACTCCAACATGGCGCCTGCAACCCTTGCTCGCCATAAACTGAGCAGCTGACCCTCTTCTCCAGGGTAGAGATGCGTGGGTCTGGGACTGTAACTTGCACTAAGCTGTCTGACCCAAGCTTTTCCTTTGGGGTATCTGTTGTTTTTTTCTCTGCATCTTTCTCCTCTCTTCCTTTGGGAGCTGCCTTGAATTACATGCTTTCTGCCCAGCTGGTGAGTGCTCTGGCAGTTGGAGGCTTCCCGTGAGGACTTGCCAGATGCCTGACTCATTGCTTGATGCATACGGAGCATCTCCTTGAGGGCTTTGGTTGGTCCTAGGTGTGTGGTGCCTGGGTGTGCAGTGACTCTTACTACATGGGTGATAGTGGTATCTGTTGGAGTCCCTGTGCATGGATTACATGCTGCCTTATCTCTCTTCACAAGCATTGTAGTTAAGACCCCTCAGTCCCTGTGCACAGATCACATACTGCCTGATCTTTCTTCATTGGTGCTTGGGCTACCTGCGGTCCCTGGATTTGTTACCTGGAGGCTGTGATGGCAAAGAGGGGAAATACCCCCACAGATGGTGATATTGCATGCTTGGTACATGCCTGTGAAGGACCTAAGAAGATTGACAACGCTGTCCTGCTGGTGCAGTGTCCCCAGGAGAGGGGAGAGGACATGGCTCTACCAGCTACCAAACCGGATCCGGCTAACCTGCTGAGGGAACTGAAGCGGGCACTCCAAAACAGTGTTGCCGAGCTCTCCTCTAAAGTTGTGACAATTGACAAACGCGTGACGGAGGCAGAACAGTGTATTAGGGACATTGAGGACTCTTTCTGAGCAAACCTTGGAGTCTTGCGATGCTTACCAATGCCTTCCGAGGTGTGAGGGCCTGGAACACAAGTAGGAGGACATCGACAATCATTCACGACGTAACAATGTCAGGCTACGCAGCATACCTAGATCTGTAAGTGACTCAGATTTGCTGAATTAGGTCTGCACCTTCTTCCGGTCTCCTCTCTGACTGTCTGAGGATGCCAAGGTGGAACTGAACCATACCCATAGTCTTTGAGGGTCTCTCTCGGATGGATCAAGCCAGCCACCTGATGTTCTCAGTAGTGTCAATTTCCTCACGTTTAAGCAGCGCATCATGGAAGCAGCACGTGCAGACCAGCCTTCACTTTTCGGGGTGCCGACCTTCAGATATCCCAGGATCTGGCGACTTTCACAATCCAGAGGCGCAGGATGCTTTGTCCACTTACTGTGTGGCTCAGGGAGAATGGTATTCATTTCAGATGGGGCTTCTCCACTGCTCTGTTCTTCACTATGGAGGGGAAACATTGGTCAATAACATCACATCAGGATGCTTAGGATTTACTGTCATCATGGCCATCTGGCCCTCATGAGGTTGGGTCCCTAAGCCACAGAGGGGATTGTGGTCAAGAGCTGGTAAGGCACGAAACCCTGGGGGCCACTCGGGAGTAAAATGAAGGTGATTGGCCCCACGCAGGTGAAGTAGTTCTGGATGCTTTTTTTTTACTTATCTCTATAGGTTCTGTTTGAAATTGAAATTGATATTTTATTTCTATCGCGCTCATACACAAGTGTTTCAGAGCGTGACAAGGCAAGGGAAGGGGAACAGAGGAGAAACAAAAACAGCGATCTTACTAGGCCCAGTGACATTGAGAACGAGTAAGTGCATGGTAGAGGGGGAGAGGGAGAAGTGCATGGAAGGGGGATCAAAAGGAGAGTGCGGAGCAAGGAGGAAAAAAAACAAATAATAATAAATAAATTAATAAATAAAAAGGAAACAAACAGAGGGAGTGCAGCCAGCAAGTGGCAGTGCTGGGTTTAAGGCAGCAGGCTGGGTAGGTCTGATAAGTGCAGGAAGAACAAAACAAAGGGGTAGGGGCTGTATGGGTACAGATACAGACCCCAGTGCAAGGGGTGGCTCGGAGGCAGTGCATGCGGGTGGCAAGAGGAGCAGGTACCTGGGCCCGGAGGAAAGAGGGTGGCCAGGTGCATGGTGCAGAGGGAATGTAGAATCAGCAGGGGACAGGGGGGGCAAAGGCAGAAGCAAAGAGGAAGGTCTTGAGGTGCTTCCGGAACCAGAGATGGTTCTCCACAGGTTTCCTCAAGATGGTTCTCCTCACTTTAACTGTTTGGACGATCTAGACTCTGTGAGCGGATGGACTTGGCGATGGCATGAATATTCTCTCTATTGATTTGTAACTGTGTTTTGGTCTGGCGACAGCAGGCAATAGCCCCGGTCTGTGATAATAGCTCCTTTTCTGAACCGTTTTTATTTTTATACGAGTCTTTCTTGTTGGTGGGTGTGGGATGGGCTTTTTTGGAAGGGTTCTCGTAAATGTTGAGGTAAAATTGGATGCGGGATGGTAAGAGTCATGATCAGTTCGCTACTTGTAGAGTGTGACACCTGCTTAGTTTAAGCTTATATCTTATTTCCACTTATCACTGAGGTCGTGTTAGCGGACTCCCCGTTGGGCCAGAGTTAAAGAACTTGCTCTTAATGTGCACGGATTGAACTCCCCCTTAAATCTGTGTTGCAGAGATTGAGGGACCAGGAATGTTCCATAGCCTTGTTACGGGAGACGCACCTGTGTCACACTGATTTTCGTAGACTGTGCAATAGACACTTTGCTAAACAATATCTTGCCTATTTCAGTACTAATAAAGGTGGAACAGGGATCTTTGTTGAGTTGGGAGAGAAGAATGACCCGGGGGGGGGGGTCATTTTATAGGGGGTCAAGGGCTTGTTAGGCGGTCATCTGTTTACTGTCATATCTCTTTATTCCGCCAGTGAGAAGCAGGGTGGATTCCTGGTGGACTTTCTGTCGGAAAGGACTGCTTTTGCAGATGGACAAGTGATCTTGGTGGTGGGGGTAGGGGGATTATAATGTAGTACCTGACCCCATGATTAATCACACCCACCCTCTGCTACAGACTTTAAACTGGCCCAGTCTTTAATTAAAGTTCTGAGGGAAATGAATCTGGTTTACTTGTGGAGGCTACAACAACACTTGACAACACACATTTTACACGCATATAGGACTTTCTCAAGGATCAATCTCTGGCTCATATCTTCCTTTCTCCAGCATGGGGTCTGGCATGGATTCACATGCTCGTGAATATTCCCCGTTGTCAGTCCGGGAATCCTCGGTAAAAGAATAAACTGTTTGACTTGCACTTACAAACTGTCTTTCTTCTATACACCAAACACTGAGCTCTGAGTCATACTGTCCCCAGCCAATGACTGCCCTCTCCCTAAGCCCCTCCACTGGCAGCCATCTTCACATTTTTACCGCACGTTCAAGTGTTGGGAGTCCTCGTGTTATGCTCAGAGAGCTTTTCTACGTTTTTGCGCTTTTTCGATAAAAAGTTTCTATCGTTGTCAAATAGAGCCTGTGTGTTCTTTCGTTCCTTTGACCGGCAAGCAGGGATCTGTTTGTCGGCGTCTTTCAACGCCCCTTAAGGGCAAAAATTTCATGAAAGAGTTTCATGGAAGATTCCAGAACGCCATTGGGCCTACATCGCACTCCGGACCATGTCGGAGGAGAAGAATGAGGGAGGCTCCCTCTTCAAGCTCTGCTCCAGCTGCGGATTGAGGAACTTGTTTGTGGAGGACAAACACTCTCAGTGCCTCTACTGTCTCCATCCGGACCACAGCGAAGCATATTGTGAAATCTGCCTTGGGTTCTCCAAGCGAACCATCAAGGACAGTCACAGTAGGTTGGTGGCATGGCTTAACGCCAAGGCCTCTACCCTGTGCGGCAAGCAGGGGCATGCCTTACCCAGGACCGGCCGGTCCAAAGAGCTGGCTTCTAAGTCCTTTGAGGGTGCTCGATCCGCGGGGGCCCAAGACAAGGCCAAGTACCGCAAGTTTGTTTCCGTCTGGGTTTCCGCACAAGTGGGTACCACGATACGCAGCGCACGTTCATCTTCGCCATCTGCCTCCATCGCTAGTCATAGCTCCAGCTCCTCCTCAAAGAGGAAATCGGTTAACCCAGGGAAGCTGTGGGAAAAGCCGGAGAAGACCAAGGCGCATGGAAAGGTGTCCAACCTGCCCCTGAAGGCCCAGGTGGTCCAGACTAAGTCACCCTTGAGGATCGAGCTGGTGGCGACCGCCCTTTCGAAGGCAAAAGGGGCTGACCTGGTCCAGCGAGTGGGAAAAGATCTCCACCGACCGATGGGTGCTGGACGCTCCCACCCACGGACACTCTCTAGAGTTCCAGCAGAAGTGTCCGCGGATACCACTGGTGGCCCGGCAGGAGCAGCACATCCCTCCGCTCCTGCGGGAAGTACGGGCCATATTAAAAAAGGGGGCTATAGAGCTGGTTCCGATGTGACTGCGTGCTCCGCAGTGCACCGCAGATACTTCTTGTTGAAGAAGACTGGGGGCTGGAGGCCCATTCTAGACTTGCGGCGCCTTAACAAATACCACAAGTCCCAAAAGTTCATGATGGTCATGTTGCAGCACGTGCTTGGCCAACTGGAGGAAGAGGACTTCTTGTCGTCGCTGGATCTGGAGGATGCATACTTCCACATCCCCATTCACGAGAAGCATCGGAAGGTCCTGTGCTTCGTAGTACAGCGAAGGCACTACCAGTTCAAGGCCCTTCCCTTCAGACTGAATTCGGCACCCAGGGTGTTCACAAAAGTGCATGGCACCAGTGGCGGCCCATCTGCGCCTACAAGGGATACATGTGTACACGTACCTTGATGACTGACTCATCCGCGCCAAGTCCAGGGAAGTAGCAGTTCAACACACGGAGAGGACTGTCCAGCTGCTGACAGATCTGGGGTTCTTCGTCAACTATCCAAATTCCTGCTTGATACTATCGCAGAACGTGCTATTTCTGGGGGCCAGGCTCAACTTGGTCTCCTGCCTGACCGCCCCCTTGGAAGAGAGGATAGTGGCCATGCTGGGCAAGGTGCAATGGCTGTTGACACTGAAGACTGCCACGGTGCGGACCATCAAGTCAGATGGGGCATGCTTCTATTCAGTGTTCTCCAAATAAAACTATAAAAATTCTCTTTGGTTATCGACCTCCTGGCCCAGCACAGGCTTTCCTGGAGAAATTAGAATTCTTTCTGGCAGACACGGGGAATAAGCATGACAAGCTGTTATGTTTGGGGGACTTCAATATATGGGCTGAGGAGGTGACATCTGGGGATGGGAGAGAATTAAAGGAGACCCTGGAAGCCCATGCTTTGGAACTTTTAGCATCATCCCCCTCACATTGCCAGGACCATTGTCTTGATGTCCTGCTATATCGAGGGAAGATAATTTGTTATGTTGAGACAATCGCAATATCATGGACAGACCACTATGCCATAGTATTTGAACTGAGAATGCATAAGAAAACTCTGGAAGTGCACACGGAAAATTGGATGGGGGAGTTCCACAAGCTGAAAGATTTATTGAAAATCTCAGGGGAAACTCTGAAACATGCTTTGTCACAGATTGAAGAGGCTCTTCCATGTGAGGAGTTCTTCAATAAAGGCATGTAAATCATGGCTATGCTATTTAATGTACAGGCCCCTCTCCAACAAAACAAAGCCATGTAACCCCTGGTTTTCGCCAGATTTGGCCAAGAAAAGGGTACAGGTGAGATCTTTCGAGAAAAAAATGGAGAAGACATCGTACAGAGAGCATTTTAGAACAGGTCAAGAGCGCCTGAAGAGAATATGGAAAAGCCATTTTTGATGCCAAAACTAAATTTATAACAGGCAAAATTGACAAAGTCATGAACAGGCCACAGGAATTGTACGCTGCTATTTCCCAGTTAGCAAATCCTGGGTGTGCGTCAGCAGCACCTGAATCATCACAAGCACAGGCGGATGCTTTTAATAATTACTTTATAAATAAAATAGAGTTAATACAAGGAAAGATTATGGAAATTAAACCATTACATCCCCAAGAGGATCTGGAAGTAACAGAGGAGATTAGCCCAGAATGCATATCTCATGATGAAGACACTGGGGTGGATCAGAAGCTATTTATGTTTACGAAAGTATCTGAGGAAAGGGTCTGCACCTTGCTCTCCGCGTTGAAGGCTACTAATGATGTACTCTTCGTTATTCTATCTTCAGTAGCTAAACTAAAAGCTCCAGATATTACCCCATTTATCACAAAATTTGTTAACAAATCTCTTACATCAGGGGTAGTACCGATGATTCTGAAGAAATCTGTGGTCACGCCACTGCTAAAAAAAACAAATTTAGACCCTAAGAATTTCCAGAATTACAGGCCAATGGCAGGATTGTCATGGCCATCGAAAATTATGGAAAACATTGTGACAGCTCAGCTGCAGGAACATCTGGATCAGGAGAATCTGCAATCCACTGCAATCCGGCTTCCGACCAGGTTTTGGGATGAAGATGGCGTTGCTGACGGTCTGGGACTATCTATTGGAAACGGCGGATCAGGGGGGCGTGTCCCTGTTGGTCATGTTGGACCTGTCCGCCGTCTTTGATACGGTTGTCCATGGGACCCTGCTGAAACGTCTAAGAGAAGTGGGTGGAGTAGGGAAACAAGCTCTTCAATGGTTTGAATCTTTTCTCTCTAGAAGAGAACAAAGAGTAGGATTTGGAGATTTCTTGTTAGATTCAGGATTACAAAGCTGTGGAGTCCTGCAGGGATCGTCCCTTGTCACAGGTTTCCCCCTTTCTCACCTGCTTTCGCTGCTTGATGGAATCCAGAGGAGTTTTCTTCCGTACGGATCGGGTCTTGTACAAGCCTGCTCTGCCGTCTTCGGCTTCCAGTGTTCGTTCAGCTTTAACGTCCGGGAAAAAATGAGGAAACTCCAGGAAGACCAGGAAAGGAGAAGTGCACTCGGAGGCAGGTGCACGGAATCCGGGAAGAAGGCTAAATAGGAGGAGGGAGGATAGAAGGGAAAGCGGAGGGTCTAGGAATCAGGAAACTACAGAATTCCGCAAGGCGAACTTCAGAGCACACGTCTAGCCACAGCAACAGTAGCGTTGGCCATTTTATAGAACATGCTGCCTCGGACGTGAAGACTGGTAGGCAGCGTTCTGTGTGTACGGCCATGTTGGAAGTAGTACAGAGTGTAAGCCCCGACGCGTCAAGGACCAGGAGGTCCAGAAGGGGCATGTCTGATGGTTCATGACATCCCTATCCCCACTGCTTTTTAATTTATATGTTAAACTACTCATGGACATTCTGAGGAAGCACGGCATACAGTTTCACTCATACGCAGGTGTTCTTGAGGATACAGAATCTAGAGGAGAAGTACGAAATAGTTGACCGGTGCCTACAAGAAATACAGGCTTGGATGTGTGCGATCCAGCTACTGCTGAATGTCAGCAAAACAGAAAAGACTCTATTCGCTTCAAAGCACAATCTGCAGAGGGAGCATTTACACTCCCTATGTTTCCTGGGGACACAGCTGAATTTCTCCAAGAAAATAAAAAATGTAGGCTGTGTCTGGGAGGATAACATGGGAAGTGGAGCTCAAGTTAGTGCGAAGGTACAAGCAGCTTTCCACTCACTACGCCTACTGAAACATATCCTACCATTCATTGCGAATGAGGACAGAGCGGTAGTCATTGGCACTCTGGTCAACTCGAGGTTAGACTATGGAAATGTATTGCTGTCGGGTATACCAGCCTATCAGTTGCGAAGACTGCAGGTGGCCCAAAATGCAGCGGTTTAGGCTGGCGTATAGGTAAAAAATCAGCTCCAACCTCTAACTTAAGAAGAGCCCTACATTGGCTGGCAGTAAAGGAGATAATTGAGTTTAAGGTACTCTGCTTGGTTTATAGGTGTGTTAACAAGACAGGAACAAGATATCTATCAGATAAAATCAGGAGACATGTTCCTACCTGACAACTGCGCTCAGCAGATCAAAATCTGCTTCATATACACCACACCAGGTATATGAGCAAAGGGGACCGCAGATTCGACGTCTACGGTCCAAGAGCATGGAATAAACTACCCAGAGAAAACTGTGAGATTAAAACCTTTCCGGCATTCCAGAAGGCCGTGAAGACCTATCTGTTTTGTTAGAACTCTCCTAGACCTTAACTGGTGTATTTCAATCTCATATGATTAAGTGGATTAAGACATGGGCCTCATTACGAGTATGGAGGTAGCCATGCCGCTTTTAGCGGCATGGCTACCGCCATACCGGGTACCGGATCCGGGTTCCTGGAATGGGGAAATACCGGGCCATTCCGGCCTTGGAGGGCCCGGTATTCCCCCATTCCAGGAACCCGGACCCGGTACATCCCCATTCCCATTTGAGCCCCCATAGGGCTCAATGGGAATAGGGAGTATGCTAACCACGGGCCCGTTAATGACAGGCCTGTTGTAAGCATCCTGGTCTGCTAGCGGGTCCCACTAAGGACGCCTGGTTTTACCAGACATCCTTAGAGGGACTCACGAGCAGACCTCGTAATGAGGCTGTAGAGGGTTAACGGCGCCGGCAGCTCCACCAGCGCCGTTAACCTGATCCGGCTCTGCAGGTTGCAGATAGGACCCCTTCAGGAATTCCTGGACGCTTGGTGGATCCAGGTGTCTGGAAGCTTTGCAGACAAGATTGTTCTCGACGAGGAGTTCCGTCGAGCGATAAGGTGGTGGGGCGTGCGCTCCAGCATTGCCGGGGGCACGGATTTCCAGATCCCCCCATACCAAGAGACAGTCACCACAGACGCGTCCCTGGAGGGCTGGGGAGCCCACACCGGACGTCTCCACGCCAGAGGCCTGTGGCTACCATAGGAGAGGGCTCTCCACATCAATGTCCTGGAGCTGCGGGCAGTGTTCTGGGTTCTCTAGTCGTTCCTTCTGTCACTCAAGGGCAAGGTGGTGAGGGTCTTCACGCACAATACCACCACGATGTTCTACATCAGGAAGCAAGGAGGTACTAGATACCCGGCGCTCTCCAGAGAGGCGCAGGACTTGTGGCACTGGGCCGTCAGCCAAGAGATGTTCCTCATTCCTTTTCACCTGGCTGGAGTCAAGAACACCTTTGCCGACTCCCTCAGCAGGGAGCTGCGCTCTTGCCACAAGTTGGAACTTCGACATGATCAAGTGAACAACCTCTTCCTCAAATGAGGCAGACCCCAGATCGATCTGTTTGCGACAGCGATGAATTCCAAATGACAGAGATTCGCCAGAAGGTTCCACCAGCCGAGGAGCATGGGGGACGCGTTTTCCTTTCTGTGGGAAGGCCTGTTCTGCCGGAATTCCCCTTCCCCGTTGCCTCTCTGGCTGCGAGTCATTAATCAACTCAAACGGTGGCGATGCAAGATGATCCTCATCGCCCCGGCGTGGCCGAGTCAGATTTGGTAACCGGATCTTCTCAGCCTGTCAGTGTTACCCCCAGTCAAGCTGCAGGTGGTTTGGATCTGCTCACCAGAGAAGGAAGCGCAATCCTACATCACGACACAGGATCGCTGAACCTGAAGGCTTGGCTCCTGCAGCCTTAGGGTTTGGAGTGTACGAGCTGCCGGCAGACTGCAGGGAGGTCCTTACCAGGGCCAGAGCATTGTCGCCTCTTCATTGCTAAGGGCACAAGTGCAAACATTTTGCAACGTGGTGCCGGACGCAGAAGACCAACCCTCTGAATATCTTAGCTCTGCAGATTCTTCCGTACTTGTACTTGGTCAAGGCAGGACAGACGCACGCCTCTATCAAGGTGCTTCTGGCGGCTATCTCCTGCTACACCAGGTCTCCAGGACGGTCTTCTCTTTGGTCCCACCTTCTAGTCAAGGAGTTCCTCAAATGACTGTTTCGATCATTACCACTGGAGAAGGCCCCTACCCCGGCGTGTGAACTCAACGTGGTGCTGACGAGGATCATGGGGGCTCCCTTCAAGCATATGCATCAGGCCCCTCTCAAGTTCCTTTCGTGGAAGACAGCTTTTCTCGTGGCCATCACCTCTGCCAGGAGGGTAGGTGAGGTCCAGGTCCTTTCCTGCGAACAACCTTAGCTGACTTTTCACAACACAACGATGGTGCTGCGGATGCACCCCTCCTTCATGCCAAAGGTTCTGTCGGAATTCCACCTCAACAAGCCTTTGGTGTTGCCTGTGTTTTTTCCAAAACCTTTGTCGCCGGCTAAAAGGACTTTGCACTGGCTGGATGTGGCTTGTGCGCTGAAGTTCTATGTGGTACGCACAAAGTGTTTCCGGAAGACATCTCAACCATTCATGAACTTTGGTCCTGTGAACCATGGGAAGGCCTTGTCCAAGGCTTCCATCTCCAGGTGTCTCTCCGGCTGCATCACACACTGTCACTGGTTGTCAAACCAACCGCTGCCCGGCCGTCCGAGACCCCATTCTACCAGAGCGATCGCTGCGACGACGGCGTTCCTCCTGCTGGACATCTGCAGGGCTGCTACGTGGAGGTCCACGCACACATTTACAAGATTCTACTGCGTCCACAGGGATTCCAGAGAGGAGTCCAGGGTTGGCCAAGCAGTGCTACGCAAACCTGTTCGCTTGAAGGTGAGCTTGTTCCGGAGGGAAGAGTATTTGCTTCTGTTGAGCCTTGCCACCTCCTGTGGTTGTGTAATGTTGTACTGCTATGTATTCTTTATTCATGAGCATGTGAATCCATGCCAGACCCCATGCTGGAGAAGGAACAAGTTGCTTACCTGCAACTATTGTTCTCCAGCATGGGTCTGGCATGGATTCACATGCAAACCCTCCCTCCTGTCCCTCTGTGGCTCTTCTTGGTCATACTGCCACTTTATGGGCTATTAAATCTGAAGATGGCTGCCAGAGGAGGGGCTTAGGGGGAAGGGCAGTCATTGGCTGGGGGCAGTATGACCCAGAGCTCAGTGATTGGTTTATCTGAGAAAGACAGTTTGTAAGTGAAAGTGAAACTGTTTTTTCTTTTTGATTCCCGGCCTGACGACGGGGAATATTCATGAGCATGTGAATCCATGCCAGACCCATTCTGGAGAACAATAGTTACAGGTAAGTAACTTGTTCCTTCTGATTCCGTTTGTATCAGAGGTACTCATTGCTACCCATGTACTCTCAGATCATGCAGCAGTTGAGTGTACACTTTCAGTTGATAGGTTGTCCCCTGTTAGCAGGCCCCCATGGAAGCTGCATGACCCGGCCCTCTCAGATTTGGTGTTCAAAGGACCCCGTAACTAAAGCAATAACTGATTTCTTTAGGGAAAATAGCACTGCTACGGTTCCGACTGCCACGGTATGCGACCCTATGAAGGCAGTGATTAGATGGGAACTGATTGCTCACACAACTGCTTGCACTTATAGGAATAGAACCCTAAGGTAGGCACTTTAGGGGGAGATGCGCGCTTCAGAAATGCTTCATAAGCATTTCAATTCTGTCATGGCCAGGAAGGGCCTACGGGTAGCGCGAAATAAACTAGAAGCACACTTAGCAGGACATACGGCCAAATCGATTATTCGTGCTAAGCAATCTTATTATGCCATGGGTAATATGGTGAATACATTTCTGGCTCATAAATTGAAGGCCATACATACAACAAATACTACAGCAGTGCTGGTAGACTCAGACATAAATATTCAGTACAAGGAATCGGCGAAAAGGAAGGTTTCTGAATGATATTTACCCACAGAATCTGAAGCAGGCCCGCCCCCACCATCTCTGCGACTTACGCCAGACTACCAAATCAGGCTCTCGTCTACTGGTCAGGAGACCTTAGATACTCCTGTAACCACGGAAGAGGTGGCAATAGCAATAGTTTCTCTTAAACACAGGACCCCTAGTCCGGATGGTTTCTCAGCATCGTTTATACGATTTTTCAACCACAACTACTCAAACCTTTGACTAACTTATTCAACTTGTTCCCGGAATTTAGGGAGGGTTACTCCTTCGATGGAGTCAACTACAATTTTAATACTTAAGCTGGGGAATCCCACACAGGATTGTCACCCGTACAGGCCAATTTCTTTGCACCTGGATGCCAAGTTGTACTCTAAGGTGTTGGCCTCGAGGTTGGGGACGGTTCTACCCCAACTGATAAATCCGGATCAGGCTGGGTTTATTCCAAAGCGAAGCACACAAGACAACATCAGATGAGGCTTGGAAATCCTTGACCTAGCCAGGAGGGGGTAGTCTTGCCTTGGGAGTACTCACACTGGATGCTACTAAAGCATTCGACAGAGTGCACTGGCCCTACCTTTGTGATGTTCTGCTTGCTTTTGGATTTGGCCCGTTGGCTAACTACCATTGACCTTTTACTCGAATAAGGGTTAATTGCCCCTGTCCCTATCGCTCATGGAACTAAGCAGGGTTGTCCACTGACTCCTTTGATTTTTGCTCTTGTAATGGAGCCATTTGCTCAAAGGATCAGAGACAACTCGGAGATCACAGGGACTGAGGTAGCTTGGGTGCAACACAAAATGCCTCTTTATGCGGATGATGTCCTGCTCATGTTAACTAATATACCAACCTCCCTTGAGGCTGTCATGTCTGAATTAAGATGATTTGAACTGGCTTCTCTGTCAATTACTAGAAATCCTTGCCATAAATGTGCAATTGCCCAAGCAAGTCATTGCCGCTGCGAGATCCACCTGTCGATTCCGTGGGCATCTGACACTATTGAGTACCTGGGGGTGAGGATTCCTGTTTCCCCGCAGGATGTATATTGGGTCAACTTCCCAGGGTTGCTTAAGGATCTTGCCGAAGATCTTAAACGTTGGAGTAAGCAGGAAATATCACTGATGGGACGAATCGCTGCAGTAAAAATGAATCTTTTACCCAGATTCTTGTATCTTTGTCAAGCCTTGCTAGTTAAGATACCCAATCTTGAAGTACGTATGCTGCAGCGTAGCGTCCTACAATTTATCTGGGTGGGCAAAAAGCCTAGAGTTCCAAAAGCTGAGGTTTTAAGCGATGCCCGGAGGGGAGCAATGGCGGCTCTGGGCCTCCTCAGGTATTATGTGGCTGCTCGGGTTACGCACATTTTGGCTTGGAGGTCCCCTCCCAGATGGGTAGCTCTTGAGAAAGCCAACTCCTCCTGCCGGTTATCTTTCTTACCCTTTATCGACAATACTAAACTCCCCGATCTGACACACACTTGAGCTCGACAAAAATCTTGCTGTATTACTGGCACGTGGCTTTTATGAAGAAGTGGGTGAATCGGGTTTCAGACCGTGCTCTCCAGTCTTTGGTAATGCAGAATTCTCCCCAGGATTCTTAGGGAATAGTTTTTCAAATTGGCATAATGGGGGTCTGCATAGCTTGCATCAGCTGTACCAGGAGGGCTCTCCTCTCTCGTGTCCGAATGTAAGGCTCAATTCTCACTAACCGAAGGTGAACGATTTAGATATGGTCATATTCGGCACTGGATTTCACAACTGTGAGGAGCCAGGTGACCTGCGAAGGTGAGAGTATTGGAATGTACCCAACAGTATGGCATAGATGGGGGTAGAATCTCATGCTTTTATAAACTTTTGGGAGGCAACTTACTAACCGTCAGATCCTCCTACATTGCCATTTGGAAAGCGGATGTGGGACCTCCTGTCGAGGATTTATGGGAAGAGATCTGGGCTAGAAACCACGCCTCCTCTAGATGTGTAACCAATAGAGAATGTATGCATAAACTTTGCTACAGATGGTACCGGCCTCTGCTAACTTTACATAAAATGAATGCTGCTTTGAATTCGGCTTGCTGGAGGGGGTGCGGCCTTGGGAAGCTACTTTCATATGTGGTGGTCCGGTCATGTGATCCACACTTTTTGGGTTGCTGTACTGTCTCACATTAAGGAGAGAACTGCAGTGGATTTACCCCTGGCTCCACTAGTTGGCCTATCGCGGTGCTCAGTGGAAGATGTGTACCCTAAATCGGGTTGCAGAGCACAATCGGCGACACACCAATTTTTAGCAACTAAAATATAAATAGCACGATCGTGGAAGGCTCTTATGGGGCCAGTATTGGCACAATGGTGGATGGAGGTATGGGACATCTTGGTCGACGAAAAAGTTACAGCATGTGTAAAACAATGCGCTGCCTTGGTATCTAAATTTCTGGCTCCCATTTGTTGACTATTACCAGAATTTTCCCTCCCTAACTTTTAAACCGTCTCTACTTTCAAACTATTCCTTGATGTGATGTCCTTGGTGTGGTACTTTTTTTTTATTTTAACAAGGTTATGCATTTTCGCATTAGCGCCTCGGTGGTCGGATGGCTTGTTGGACCCGGGAATGTTGTACATTATGCATTCAGCCATATTTTACTGTCTATGTATGTCTCGCATCCTTGTTTGAATAAAAGGTTTGGGGAAAAAGTTATAGAATTTTGCTTTTATACTTAACAGATACTTCATTGTTCTGATATTGTGAAATGTGTAGGCTTAATTGAGCTGCAACAAGAATGCTGTGTGACTTGACTAGTTTATATTTGTGTATGATTTTGTATTATCTGGGGAGATGGTTTGTATTTATGGCCTGTATTGTTTGTCTAATTGTGCATAGGAGACTTTTAAATATTCATGTTCGTGTGCAAGGTTTGTTGGAAACCAAAGCACAAATGGAAAAATAAATAAAAAAGAATGCTAATCCATGCACTGGGAGAAATTGTTAACCCTGAGGTGCAGGCCCGTTTCTTGGCCCGGGCAAGGAGGGCAGCTGCCCGGGGCGCAACCGCCAGGGGGGTTCGCAATTACCCCGCTACACTGGAACCTCTGGAGGGGATAAAATTCCCCAGTTTGTGGGGCGGCGCATTGCCGTGGGGAAAGTTCTGTGGGTCAGGTACTGGCGCTGCCCCTTCCAACTGTAATGTCACAAGTACTACGTAACATTACAGAAGTCAGAGGCTTCCTCCGACCACTTTAGCGCCACTTGGGGGGGGCATAAGCACAACAATTAAAACACTTCAGGTCCCCCTGCAGCTAAAACCAGCTCCTCCCATCACAATGCAGGCAGGAAACTGCTAATGGTGGGCCATTGGTCACTGAATGGTTTCGTGCTGACATTGTGTTGGGAGGGGAGGTAGTGTGGGGCGTGGGCGTGCACTGTAGGCAGCTTTGCCTCTCCCAAAATAAAGCAGCGCTATTTCTTTCATGCTGCTTCTTTGCCAAACTTTATAACAATTCCACTTTAAACCACTTCCATGGCACTGGTGATGAGTTACTTCATTATGCTGATAATAGTTTTGATCAGTGTTGCTGAGTAAATATTCTTTAAGCCATGACCCGGTTCATTTATTTATTCATGCAATGTTTGTCGGGTACATGGACACAGATTATTTATTTATGCAATGTTTGTCGGATACCTGTATCCGACAAACATTGCATAAATAAATAGGTACCCGACAAACATTGCATGAATAAATGAATAATCCGGTTCCATGTCTCCTTATAACAAGTCAACAGTCAGACTTTACTGTATCAAAGCATACACTTGATTCCCATTGAAAGAATTTTAAAGTGATTGTTTATTGTGTTCGGGTGTCTCCTTGTCATTGCCCTTTTGGCTTAGGTTGCCTCCAAACCCCCTTCAGCATCTTGTGTTCTTTGATGGTTGCATATACTGCATCCTGTGCCATATTCATGTTCTCTTGGTGTGCCCAGTCCTCATTATCTGCAGCCTAAGTGGGACTAGAGCATACAATTGTCTTGGGCACCAATGAAAAAGTGGCCCACTGTTGCAAATGGCAATTCATTCCTTGTGTAACGGACTGTTTGACTTTGGGTCCCTTAATGGTGTAGTTTGGGAGTGGGGTGGGGTGCGATGCAGTGGGGCTGGGGCGTGGGGTGCGGTGGGGCTGGGGCGCGGGGTGCGGTGGGGATGGCGCATTGGGTGCGGTGGGGCTGGGGTGCGGGATGGGATGTGGGGGGGGTGTATTCCTAGTGTTTCGCTCTGGGCACCAAATGGATTAGAAACTGCCCTGCTGAAGTGCGTTATAATGGTTTTCAAACAGGCAACATAACTGTGGAAACCATGATGACCATTCTCCGTGATAAAGAGAGTGGAATTAACATGCAAGGAGGATTCATGACAAGTGGGAGTATGGCATCCATCCTGCCACAAGACTGCAGCCTACCTTGTGTTCACTTATTTACAGGCACGCCTGATGCAGACAGGTGTGAAACCATTGTTCGCTAAACACTCCTTTTGCTTGGTATAATATTTCTTTACATTAATGTTTTGGCTATAGAACAGTGATAAAACACACAAGTTATGAAATAGTTAAGTTGACATTCATCACACAATGTTGTCCATGCACGAAGCCCCCAAAACAGACCACCTTGAGTTAAGCATTTCCATAAAACATTCAGGTGCTTCGTTTCAGCAATATGGTGATTAGCCCTCTCTTAACATGGCATTCTTCCGTGTTAATGTGTCTATGTACATGGGGGAGTAAACAATGTTACGTTGGTGTCATGAAACAGAAAAGTCAAAATGTTTTTCATTTATGTGATTTTTATTATTTTTTGATCCCAGCAATTAAACCACTGTACAGGGCTTTTGTAATCCTCGGTGGCAGGGGCGTTGCTAGGGGGGGGCTAAGGGGGCTATAGCCCCTGGTCTTTTGGTTGTAGTCCCGGATAGAATCGCAGGAGCTACAGCCAAAAGACTAGCTAGCCCCCAGTCCCAACAGTTCCGACATCAGCTTAGCCCCGGGTCTTTTCCAGACCTAGCAACTCCCCTGCTCGGTAGCCTTTCAAATACTGTGCTTTCGTTGTGTTGGTGCAGAAGGGTCCCTCCTTTGTTCCTGCTCAGTCCCGTGTGTGCCTCGAGCTCCTGTATTCCCACCACAGCCCCGCAGTGTAGAGCTCGGTTCTACTCCATGCGACTTAATTTCTTCAAACCCCCTCTTTCCCAGTCTCCCCTTCCTCTCTCCACGGCCGCTCAGTGTTGCCAGGTCAGAAGGAAAAAATAAGCTGAATGTTCCTTTAAAACAAGCCCAAAACAAGCTGACTCCCAACCAAATAAGCTGCAAAAACAAGCGCACCTCTAAAATAAGGTGGAAAGGTCTCAGAAGTTGAAAAATAAGTATAACGCAAAGAATACATACAGAGAGCTCAAACATATGTTAACAAAAAGCATTTATTAAAATTGTTATTTTCTAACAATTGGTGTCTATTTTAATTTGTTGTATGTGTGCGACTTATAAAAGCAACATTATTGGCTTTTTGGATCCTTGGTTGCTCTGGTGCTTGATTCGTCGCTCACCTCTGGTCCTTGGCTCCATTGCAGGTACCTGCCAAGTAGCCCCATGTACTTCCTGACACTGAGCCAGTCCAGGCATTTCCTATTAAATGCTAGGACTGGTATTTTATTTCTTCCCATTATAAGTATGGGCCTACAAGGACCAGTATGCAAAGGGAAAATCCAGGACTAGCTCATGGCGACAAGCGTGACATGGCCCCCCCACTGTCGTCCTTCTGGTATTGGGAAACCTGGTTGATTGCTGTCATCTGGTCCTTGGTTCATATAGTCCATCACCCCTCTGGTCATTGGCTCCCTCATGACTTACTCCTCTAGTAAATCACTAGCCCACCCATTGACTGTTCATTGCCATGCTAATCCCCAACCCCAGGGCTTTAAGTGGGCCGGGGCCTGCCGGGGCTGGGCCCCGGCAGGCTCTGAAATTTCGTTTTGAGGCGGGGCCCTGCCGGGGCCCAGTAATCTCCCCTGGCAGCCCCGGCCACTACACGAAAAGGCATTTTTTTCTACAGCCTGAAGCGCTCGCTCGTTTGCGAGAGCTTCAGGCTACAGAAAAAAATGCCTTTCAGCCATAATGGTGGCGCCGCACCTGCGAGGCATCCCTTTAATCAAGAGATTCCCGTCGGCCGGCGCCACCATTATGGAAAAAACGTGAGGCCGCTGAAAGCAGAGGCCTTGCTTTCTAAATACTGGAGCTGCCGCGCATTCGCGGGAGTTTCAGTATTTAGGAAAAAGGCCTCTGCTTCCAGTGGCCTCACGTTTTCAGCCTTAATGGTGGTGCTGCCCCTCCCCAGCTGGCGAGGGGCAGCACCACCATTAAGGCTGAATAGGCAGGCGCTGTCCCCTGCCAGGCAAGCCTACACAAAATAAATGCAGAGATCAGCACCCTCTCCCCATAGGGGAGAGGGTGCTAATCTATACGAAAGGCTGCCTGGCAGGGGTGGCAGTAGCCCATTGAGCCCGGGCTCGTTAAGGGGGCGTGGCCTAACGGGCCATCAAGACCCCCGCTGTTAGGCCACGCCCCCTCGATGAGCCGCGGCTCGATTTGTAGTGCCACTTAAGGCACTGCCCAACCCTGTTCTTGCCCCTCCCCGCCCAAAACACCTTCTCATGGGAACTCTTTGTGCTCTCTTTAATCAAGCCTTAACATTAAACTTTGCACTCAATGCTGAATGAATTTGAGCTGTAAATGCTACTGGTGTAATAGAAATGTCTTAACCTGGTCTGCGTTCAGCCAATCAAGTTAAAAGCACTGTGTGTGTCCTTCAGTTAGTCATGTTAAAAGTTTTTGGCTTTTGCAAACTTATCAGGCATTTGCCAGGCACTGCCATTAGATGCCCTGGTACTTGCACCATTTTGCACCTGGTGCCGTTCATACAACTAAAGATAGCAGTGCCTACCAAGGGCCTTTCCCATGCCTACACAAAACCCTAAACTATTGTCATTGTCTATGCTTGTTTCCATCATGACTAAACTACATGTTGCTGTAAATACCCCGTGTTTTCCTCTTGGCTAGGTAATGCGTCTTCAAAGGGTCTCTCATATTGAAAGAGCCCATCAATGCAAAAGAAAGGAGTACTTGCAGGTTCACATCAGGAAGGCAATCAGCCCGAGCCTCACAGCGTGTGCATAACAGCTTAAGGCAAGACGGCATGTTCGCCTTTCATATTCATTTTTTTTTTGTAAATGGGGCCAAGTCAGACAGACTGGCAAACAAGCGGAACAATAAGCACACAATTAAGGAAAAACGCGGACAAAAACCGCGACAAGCAACCTGCTAATATTATAAGCGACTTTGGGCAAAAACAAGCCCAAAGTCACTTATAATATAATAAGCGGACATGGCAACACTGCGGCCACTAAAAAAGAATAAAATATGAGAACTGCTTAAATGATGGACACGGGCACTCGAGGACAGGGGTGGAGCTACGCAGATCACTGGCCAATCCCAGGAACAGAAATGTAGGAGGGCGGGCTATGACATTAGCTTTTCATTTCCGGCTGCATGTATGGCTGTAGCCATCAAGTGGGCGTGACTCCGAAGATTGCCGAACACTGCCTCCCACAATCTACCATGGGAGGCAGGATAGCATACAACACCGGCAAGATGCGGCCGGGTGCGAGCCCATAACCTGCCACTCTATAATGTGCGAAGTCCCGAGGGGGCACCGGCGCAGAGCTCCCGATTACCCGGGGGACGGTCCGAGCGAAGGTAGGCTAGTGAAAACGGGCGACCAGCGAACATAGCGGTCTGCACACGCCCCGTGGCAAGTGCCGCCCGCCCCAACCACACTATCCCGGCAAGAGCCAACGCACACATGATTCTTTCTCAGAAAGAGAGTACGCCAGCGAGTTCTTCATAAAATCTCAAGATGTCACCCGAGCAGCCTGGATCACAAACGCATCCTATTTTGCATAGTGGCGTGGAACTGCACCACTCCCAGTGGTAGAAGGGTACCAAAAAGTTAGTGGGCGTGGAACTGTGACCCAAGTGCATCTTTTCAAGGATTGCAACCATGCTGGTTGACAGCTGTAAATGCTAAATGGTGGTAAAGTGGAGACGTGTGCTGAAATGGATGCACATAGTAGTGGAACTCTTAACAGTAAAAAAGTAAAAGTATTGGAATGCCGCTCCCGATCTTTCCCGCTTACTTCGAGCACTGAAGTATTACGGTGGAGATACCCGACACAGCCCACAAAGGCACAATGATTTCGCTGGAGGGGGGGTGTGGAATGACGTTTAACATGGATAAAAGGACTAGTGAACACATTGCTAACTTTTAAATTGAGGATTTACGTTCCAATCCTTGCTCTGTACCTGATCCAAAAAAGGATGGAGTCTCACTGGGCCTAAAATGGGTGCCTTTAAACATGCACAAACCGACTAAACCATGGGATGTCTTTTACAGTCCTAAACCCTAGCGCCCCCCCCCCCAATACAATCTGCTGTCTTTAATCTGGCCTTGCCCGTCTATACAGGTTTATGCAAAGCATGTTTCAGATAGGTGCCCCGTGGCTACCCGCGTTCACTGTGGCGCGACCCAGCTGCGTGAACCTGTTAGCACAGCTCAGTTGACCGCGACGCCCTCACCTACGCAATAATAAGGTGCCCGGTGTAAACAGCGCACGCGGGCTTTCCGAGTGCTGTCGCTTGCGATAGTCTTCAAGGAGAAATGGCAAGCAAAGAATAAAACGTACACGCGCGGACTGGATTTGATTTTTTTTGAAAGTTTGACGTCTGTTTTGTTTTCTCATCGAACAGCATCAGAGATTTGCATCCGCTCTGCAGTTAACAATTTTAATTGAAAGCTCATAATAATATTGCGTTTTTAGCCAGACCTTCACGTTGGACTCCTCAGATCCTAAGCGCAGTAAATATCGGTGCTATTACTACCGTTTTTACCACTTTCGGACGAAGGACTCTGATCTTTCGTTTCAAACAAATGAGTGGGAGTGGGAGGGGGGGGGGGGGCTGCCCAGACATAATCGTGCGTTCTCGACGTATTTACGAAGGCGAGATCTGAGCTGCGACTACCTACCTTGAGTAGGTACCTACCCTACGCCATCACTGGTCCCTGGGTTCTCACGTGAGTCGCCCTAGCAGCTCCTATTCTCAAGACTATCCTTTAAAGGCCTTCCCGGGAGGATAGCTCCGCGGCAACGTAACTCACTCGCCTTAGACACAAGACGACACGGAGCAACACAGGTTCGATCCCTGCGTCCGTGCTTAGAAACCTGCGGGTATATAACAGGCACGTGCAGCTAAGAGAACTATTCCTTAGCGCCTCGATGCCCCAGGGCTGTGTGAACATAAATAAATAAAAGGCAGAGACAGACGTACACGCACCGTACACACCAGGACTCCACGCATATGTACGAACTTTTTTTGCCACGAATATGTCTTTATAAATCGAACATATTGTTGGTTTCAATTCGTTTTAATGTCATTACCATTTCCTGGGCACTTTCTGGAGAATAAAACACTGTACTTCTGATAGATTCTACGCTAAAACGATTTAACCCAATACAGGTATTCATTATATCTGCAAGACTCTTCATTTAAAATAAAAAAAACAAGTCCTTTCTGGTTCCTAGCAAAGACGCTAGACTCCCCACGCACAACTCCTGTACCATGGCCAGTCATCACTGCAGAAAGCCAGGCTGTAATCCGGACAACAGCCACCGCTTAATCATTGTTTTTTTAAAAAAAGAAGTCCACAGTCATGCATTTCCTAACAATAACACGGCCAAGTGCTCAAGAAATTCCCCCCTCCCCGACCCAGCACACAGCGAGTAACACGTGCCTGTCCATGACGCTCCCAGACCTAGACATGACAGAGGCAAAGAAAGACTGAATTCTTGAATATTAAATGCCTACATACTAAATATTCTTAAGATATGTTTTTTTTCTTTTTCTGCGATTCAGCATGATTTCCATATAGAAAGTGTAAATTATTATCAAGTAACGTGTGAGTGTTAGATGTATCATATCTGATGGTTGGGGTGAAAAGATGACACACTTGGTGGCATCTGTTATTTTACATATTATTAATGAACGGAAACTCCCAAATATAATGAGTTCCCAGGTTGTTCAAGGCTTCTGCGGGATGCAAATCTCCCGAGACATACAAGGCGTCCCCTTGGAACCAGGGCCTCGCCGACCTGGCACGATTAAGAACACACGTGGCTCCTGTTCATGATGGATCTGAAAGGGCCCACAAGAAGAGAGCATGAACCAGTTGCCTTTTGGTAATTACTGGGCCCCATTTCTTAGCAAAATGCGAGAAAAAACTCCTTTCTTACTATGCATCAAATGATCTCCCATTCCACCAAAAAACACAATCACTATTCTGAGAGCAACACACATAAAACAAATTCCACTACACATCTCTTTTAATCAAGTTACGAAATTCCATTTACACATAGGGGGCCGCCCCCCTCCAGCAGCACCCCCATACTACGGGAGTGATTCTGGGAGGCACAGAAACTCCTCCTGAACCGACCATCTCCGATCCTGCATATCCCCATCCAGAAGCACTTTGGTTAGGGACCATCCCATGAGTGGTTACCTGTTACAAAATGACCTCTGCTCAGCAGGATTATAGGGGTGAGGAGCCAATAACCATCTACTCAGCTCTCACACTGCTACAAGCCAACAGGGATCCCACTCATAAAGGTAAAACAGACAGAGTCAAGAGATACACCTCCTTCGCCTTTTGTGGCCACATTGGCCGAGTGGCGGCTATACTCTTAAGAAGGGTGTGAATATGATTCAGTATTGACCCAAACAGCAGAGTATCACACCTTAAAATAAAAGGAAAGTCTAATCAATGTTCTATACAAATAAATATACTTTAATTAAACACCCCTAAATAGAAAATCTGTACAAAATCCCACCCCTGTGGAAAGAATAGAGAATATCCAGAAAAGAGAGACTGCAAGACTCTGGGTGAAAAAACAGGGGTGAAAGGCAATTTGAATGACCACAGTATTCTTTTAAAAGGATGTGCCTTGAGATAAGAGGTGTGCAAGTGACTCAGTAGTCTCTAAGGTTCAACATGGATCAGGGGGACAGTTATGGGTCAATAGCACTTTCTTGTCGGTTTGATCAGGGTAACACAAGCATTTTGGTGCTATTTGTGTGGTTTGAGGTTGTTCGAAAGGAGTAGTTACATTGGTTTAGATGAGGAACCATGTCGAGCAGGGTCAAACAGGAGCTTGTTGTGGTTCAAAAGCAATGCCTGAAGGAGAGCACATCGTGAGGGTCACCAGAGGTGAGCAGCAGTTTGAAGGTAGCAAATGGAATAAAGTGCTTGTAGTTTGAGCCGAATAACAATGTGTTCAGCTGGCACTGTGCAGTGTCAAAGAAGTTCAAACATGCAGTTTGAGTCTGAAGTGCTTAGGTAGTGCCAAATCCAGATCTGGAGAGTCCTGTTGGTTCGAGAGACAGTGAAACCGGTTTGATGACAGTTCGATTGGTTGGATGAGATGAAACACAAGTCTTTTGGCTGTCTTAGCTCTCAGGTTGCTGCGAGTCTCACTCTGAGGTTTCAGGGACAAGTTTAGGCCTGGTCCTCGGGCTCCCATCAAGGGAGGGTGGTGCACACTCTCAGGGGTCCTTCACCATGATTAGGTCATGGATAGAAGTATGACTGGCAGAGGTGCAAGTCTTGTTACAGCAGCAGGTTCACCCCAGTGTGCCCTGGGGATGGGTAAGGAACAGAGCTCACCTCTGACTTGGAAACTCAGTCTTCACCTGAAGGGTGGAGGTCTCTGGAAAGTCAACTCTCCCAACAGAAGTCCAACAAAATTCTTCTTAGGTGTTTTTTCCAAAGTGAATCTCAGAAGGAGGGGGACACCCCTTCTGTTAAAGACAACAGCGACAGGTGATTGGACTAAAGCTGGTCTGCTTTAGGGGGACAACCTCTTTTCATGGAACAAATGGACTTTGCCTTTTGATATCACATCTAAAGTGCTTTGTGCTACAGGAAGTGGAGGGGACAGGAAGAAAAAATAGCGGCAGGGAGAATAAAAGTTGGTGAAACCTTCCTCCAGCTGTAAAGAGCTCCCTCTGTTTGCACTTACTCCACCTCATTCCTTCTCAATAGAATCAAAGACCTTTAGATATGCAGCTACTTGTTTTGAATGGGTGTGCCCTTTGATTTCTGTTCCCAGGACAGCTTCCTGTGGAGCGGCTGTCTCCCTGGAGAGGGTGTTACCTTCCCTCACAAAGGAACAAAGAGAGGCAATCCCTTCTGCTACAGTACTGCTAGCAGTAGCAAAGAGAGCATGTCTGGGTAAAATACACATAATCCTTTCTCAGATGAGCTGGGTTCGCAGGGCTGACACATGTGTGATATAAAATGACTGTGCCTGTAATAATTCTGAGAAATACCATCCACCATACCATGAGTCAGGTGTAGCTTATATTTAAAGATGTATCTACCAACAGGACAGTAAACACATATTCATGTGGTTTTAGTACAGGGGTGCATGTCTTAAATACAGCACTTGTGCTGCAGACACTTGGCTGTCACTGCTGCTATCAAATGGGCACTTGTGTCCTCTGAACCTGGTCTGTGCCATTGGCTGAGCAGGTGCTGCAGATCAGTATACTGATGCAGTAGGGCACAGGCACACTGCTTTTGTCTTGGAGCTTATGAAATGGTAATCTGATCAGCAGGTTTCCCTTTCAGAGATAGAATTATCCACATCATTTTTTTTTACCAAATAGAAATAAAAAAAGCCCTGGCTGATACAATCTTGTCGGATAGAGTAAACACATATTCATGTGGTTTTAGTACAGGGGTGCATGTCTTAAATACAGCACTTGTGCTGCAGACACTTGGCTGTCACTGCTGCTATCAAATGGGCACTTGTGTCCTCTGAACCTGGTCTGTGCCATTGGCTGAGCAGGTGCTGCAGATCAGTATACTGATGCAGTAGGGCACAGGCACACTCCTTTTGTCTTGGAGCTTATGAAATGGTAATCTGATCAGCAGGTTTCCCTTTCAGAGATAGAATTATCCACATCATTTTTTGTTTACCAAATAGAAATAAAAAAAGCCCTGGCTGATACAATCTTGTCGGATAGAAATTCTTTACACTACCTGGTAACTTAACTGGACGGCCCCAGAACAAGGAGTAAAAAAAGATGTTAGGGTAATGGACACACAAGGCCAGGGCCTGCAAGAAGAGAATACCAAAACATTTATTTAGTACAAAACATAGGCCACATTTATAAACAAAATTCAACAATACATTTTCCACAATAAACATTTCATATGTTGACTATTCTAGCAGAAACTGGCATACCTATTCGATTCACAGCACACTTTAACACAGCACATCTACTCAATTGCAGATTATCAAATACCAATTATGTTTTTGGGGTGAGGCTGCTTCCAGACCTCCACACACAGGTAGTGATACCAGGAGTCATGGGAATACATTCATGAATCAGCCATCTCCTGATCCCACTGACCACACACCTGTGGCCCTTACAGGTTGGGGACCCTCCCATGAGTGTCTGCCTGGCAACTTCACCGGATGGTCCCAATCCTCAGGATCACAACTAGGGGCAAACCATGGTGGCAAGATAAAGATTTTGTCTACTTCCTGGACCGATGCGCTTAATTGCCATGAAACATTTCCTGGCATCTGAGCAATTCTTGTGTCACCACTCTAAGATCCACGTGGCTGGATGCCATCTGAGCCATCTCATTGTTCAGTTTCTCAGAGAGATATTAAATCCTCACCTGAAGCCCTTTCCACCACCAGCACCAGGTAATCATCTTTGACCATGCACCATGCAATGATCACTTCGGGGCACAACACCCTACACATGAAAGTTCAGACACCAAATTTTTGAAGAGGCTTTCTCCCCCAAAGTGCCACAAAACCCTCCCTGCAATGTGCAAAATCACCAGATTTGGCTGAAGCAGGTGATATTTACTCATAGCTTCCACCAAAGCTCCCTTCAAGTGTTGCTGCCGCATCCCTATGACACCAATCCAATATATCATTAGACCCGCCATGGCCTCCTTGACCACAAGACCTTGTTCATGGATAAGGTTAAGGACCGTCTTCAAAAAGGTATGGCAACCGATAGATCCTACCCAGCAGTTTTCCATGATCTGCACCAAATTAACAGAAAACACACAATATAAAAAAGGTCAACAATGCTCCTACTAGTTCTCACCAGACCCTACCCTTTCCTCTCCCCTTTCTATGCTAAATGTGCCCTAACATAATGCTTGAATGCCTTTGACTTCCACCTACCAATTCTCTTAACCTGCTCATCACCCATAAACAACGCTGCTGCTGTAGTCGCAGCACCAATCATGAAGGAATCTTCTGAATAGCCTGTCCTATCTAACTCAACGCCACAGTACTTGCTGTGTACCCAACTGAAATGAATCTGGGACATGTATGTTCCACCTGGATGCACCCAGGCCCCTGACGTATCCAGCCCTTACCATCACAAATTCATCTAATGCCCTTACTTGGCACAACATCTGGTCCTAGGCTTGACTCAAGGAAACCTTCATACCCTGTTCTTCCTGATCCATCTGATACCCATCTGTTACTGTCAACAACACCCATTCACAGTTGCTTCTGTTGTGAGGCACTTACTCTGTGTAGATAAATGGAACCTAAAAGAATTCAACAAAAAAATTAGATGCTGAAAATCTGCACACCTTCTTTGAATTAGAATGAATGGGAGTTTAGCGTTTGGATTCTTATAGAAAAAATGCACTTCCAAATAACACTGTTATTTCACCAATGATTTTGTTTTAGAGTGATAGTACCCCTAACTAAATATACCATAGTATTTAAGGGGACAGACATGGCTGTGGTCCTTCCTGAAAGACAACATCTGAGGTGGACACATCAATGTTTTGTGATCTAAATTGATAGCACACTTTTCCTAAACACATGCTTGTAGATCCTAATGTAACATGTCATAATTTCTATTGCACATCTATGCATATGTAAGAAACCAACAACACCACATTCAGACAGGGGGCACATTCATGTAAATGTGCTTATATTAATGTAATTTTCCTATTAAACCTTTCTCTGATACCAATGCCTATTTTTGATATAGTAGAACATATTTTAATTTGCTATTATTGACAGAAACTATTTTTGAATTTGAAAAATCTGAATTGTGTTCCAGGATAAGCAACTCGAGCTCAGGAAATGTTTCTAGAGTTATCCAAAGTCCATGTAATAGGAGAATGTAGATGTTTAAATTAATATTCACAAATCACTGAATGCATAGTTCTTCTGGCTTAAAGAAATTGCCAGTTTATTGTTTCTCAGAATAACAGCTGACGCATGTTTTGACCATCCCGGTCATTCTCAGGCGGTGTACAATCAAAATGTGCATACAAATTAAAAAATGTCATATTATGGACAAATGATGTTCATTTCACAATTTAAAACAAACCATTAAAGTGAATCAAAAGGAAACAAAAAACATAGCATACAAAGAGTTTTCAGATGAAGAGTCTCAAAGTCATGGTCAGGTAAAAAATAAAGACAATTGGCAAAATTACATGTAAACAATGGACCCATCTTTTTATAAATAAAATATCTGTTCGCAAGCTAATCCAACATTTGTTACTCAATCTAATTAAATTTACGGATAGTAATATTAATGTCCATAGATATACTGATTTCAGTAGGTAGAAAAACACCGACCAGTACCATGTACCCAGAAAAATGTATGAGCCCACTCCTTGGTAAAATGTCAAATATCATATATATTAGAACCCATGTGAGCCGGGAATATAAACTGTCTAATCCAATGTGATATCACCTAGGTGAGAGAACATTCCATATCCCAATAAGTTAGTTATAGGGAGTGATAATCGTCTTACCCTATTCCAAGTTAAAAAAGCTTCTTCAATCTGAATTCAAACACTGCAATTAAGCCATGAAACTTAAGTAGAACTTATGGCTGAAATCATCAAAATTGCCATTGTGGTAAAATGAAACAATTAAACACATAGTGCATACCTGGGGGAACGTTCTGTCCCAAATAAGTGTAACTGGAATTGTTCTGTCTTATAGTGAAGATGTCTCAAAAATTATAATTCTGTAATCACTGGTTTCTCTCGTTATCCTGTCTTCCATAGTGCAATATGATATTTTTCATGGAATGTATATGATATACATAGCTATAACGTGGTGCAAATGTGTGGTATTCAGTCTACTATTTGCATATTCAGATACATCTATTTGGATTCTGTAGGATCTATGGAAGTGCAAAAAAAATAACTCTATATGCACTGACCAAAGTGTGCTTTCCCATCCAGCATTCGACCCAAGGCTTCAAGATATAAAACATTCCGCGATCATGTACGGACATAGAATGTTGACTTCAAAGTCTTTAACATTATGAAGAAAATGGGCACTCCTTACCAAAGAATCTAGTTACAGGGATGGATCCCTTGCATCAAATTACTGCCACGATGGCATTCGCAAGTAAGAACGAGAAAAAGGATTCTACACTGGGCGAAAGCCTGATGTAGTCCCGTCAGCTTCTGCGAACGGCAAAAGAAGCATGATGACGTCACACGCAGCTAAGCGTGTGATGTCAAATGTAAACAAACCGACGTCATTCACAAGCCTGATCTGATGTTGCGAGTATAGGTTAAGCTAATGAATTGTGAAAATAAAAAGGATAAATAACCAACATTTTAGATCAACATGATTATCATGGACCCCAGTGAAGATAAAATATAAATTCTTGCGAGGTATCCAAGGCACAATACACGTGTATGATAAAACACAAGCACAAAGATGTGCATAAGCGATAAAAAAATATTTTTGAATGCTATCCAAATTCAGTGGTTAAATGTCTCAACTTAAAAGAAAGACTGAATGTTTCTACAAATGTTAATGGAGATGTATCCTGGATATGTGAACCTATTAATAATATCTGATTGAAAAGTAGAGCAAAAGCGATACACATCCCCATTTAGTCAGACAATATGTGTGTACATTTGAAATATGTATATTGATATGTATTTGTTCGGCTGGTCAGTGAATCAATACGCACTAAAATGTTATTCAAAACCTTGAGGGCCTCAGATGCCAGACATGATTATAAGAATACATACATCTCATGATCAGTGTTTAAAACATATTGAGTGGCTCTTAAAAAACAAATAAGCTTGGATTCCATCTGACGCAATTTCAGCTGTATCTTCCCACTGCTTTTCCCCATTTTGGTCTTCATAATCCCAATAAATCATAAGTCCTCTTTATTGGACAGCTGATGTTGTGATTGCCAATGCATGGCAAGAGGAAATTTAGGGTCCTGTAGGGTATTTTGTGGAGATTTGGGGCCTGGTGGTATTTTATTACCGCCGAAAAATAACTTAGCAATAATCACTCCTTGTATTCAGATTGGGCCATGTGCAACAATAATACAGTGGACATGCATTATTTCAGCACCCAGACATGCATATTTGGTATGCGTGGTTGGTATGCGTGGTTGGTGGTATTTTGGTGAGCATAATTCCCTTGTTTTATTTGTGGCCCCAATGTCCAGAATCCTTTATCTTTGCTTAGATTTTTCGTGTAATCACTAGAGAGACCTCAGACCTACATTTCAGGAATACCACATTTTCAGTGTTAGTGTTAGTGTTAGTGTGCCACCATGGGCAATCTCACTGACTTATTTACGACAGAGAGCTATATGTGGTAATTTTGTGGAAATTTCCACTACCTTATATACGGTAGGGAACTATGTTCAGAGAGTCCCTCTTCCCGTTGGCTCATGTACCTCCAACGAGCTATGCTACAAACAATCACTCTCAACTGTCCATACTGAATATGATCATGCACACATCTGTCTTAAAATGACAATTGCACTGTTTAAAAATCTCCCCTCATCATCAGCACTATATTGGTAAATATAAAATACACCACCCGTCTGCTTTCAAATATTTTTCTGTATTATAAAAGTTGCATTTAAACACGATCTCACTCTTTACAGAAATAAATAAAATAGCACAGTAACAGCATTGTCTGTGATACACTGAAAAGAGAGTGGCGGAGAAAAGAACTCGATTTGCAACATTAACATGTGATTAAGGCACCGGAATCTCCTTTCCTACTCTGACTGAATATTCTCGTACACACTCAGCTCCCACACTTATGTAATTACCTTATCTGTTCAGCCCGAGTTTTCTTCAGCTGTTCTCTTTCTGAATGTGGCTCCCTTGAAGATTAACCCCAGTGAAAAGGAGCGCCTTTCCTTCTCAAACCGGGGTCATTGCCTGGAACTCTCAGCTTTTTCAGCAGAAATGCTCCAACCAGGAAAAAATAGGTCCTTCTCCTAGCTCTCCAAATCTCCACTGTCCTTCTCTCTCTCCTCAAACTCCCCCCAGCAAAACCCTAATCACTGCCTCTAGCATGATACTTGCTATGACGCTGCTCCAATCAGAATCAATCATGCCATCTCCTCCCTCTCTACACAATGGCTCATTTTTATAGTAATACTTTGTAACCAACTGATTTCCTGTTCTTTCGAGCCCTTTTGCTTCCTGTAGTTATGTGGACAGAGCAGCAGAGAAAACGAAAAAAAAAATGAATGTGCGTTTAAAAGTTCACTTTCAGAGTAGGCCTATTTCTGCAGTGGAGACACATTTTTATTAGTGGATTGTTAACTTCAGTTTCATTAGTCAGGTTAGTTATGAGTAATGTTAGTTATTAATTTTCAAATGTGTCTCTTGCACCATAGGCATTTCAGGTGAAAAATAGTGTGCATTTCTGAATGTGCACGTGTGCTTTTAACTGTAAAAATAGATTTGCATCTTATATGTTAAAATCGTTTTTGACTGAATAGCCTGTCTTTCCTTGTTAATCTGGTAACACATATAGCAATGCACCGCACCCTTGTGGTGGTGCTGCATAAAAAAAATTGCTACCTGTGCAGTAGTGCTGTACTCTGTGCTGTAACATGCCAAATATCCTTACAGTCCTCAAACTTTCTAAATGTTCACAAATACATATGCTGAACTGCCTGATGGTACTTCCAGTATACATTTTTACCACACACACACACATGATTGTATATGCCACAAAACAAGTTTTGCAATTTATAAAGTCATTAATCTTGATGTGGAGATCCCTAGGGTCAGTGAAAATGCTGCAATTATTATATGCATATTGACATTGGTTACAATTACCACATTTATAAAAGCCATTGCTTTTCTGTAGCCAAGTCTTTTCTGAACTAGCAATTGAAGTATTTAAAAATGAAGGACTGATGTTCTGCTTGATGGTTGGTGCTCTGAAAATATGAAGATCCAAAAAGTCAATCTCCAGAGGACTAGCATGACCAGAAAGTGTAATGCCAAAGGTATTGATATTGGTGTATTTCACAAAATTGTCAAATTGTTCCTGAGTTCCCCTTTGTGAAATACACCAATAACTATACCTTTGGCATTACACTTTCTGGTCATGCTAGTCCTCTGGAGATTGACTTTTTGGATCTTAATATTTTCATTCAAGATGGTTATATTCAAACCTATACTTACTGCAAGTCCACAGAGGTCAATTCAGATGTGATCAAGAAAGCTGCTGATAAGTTTGTACATGTGAAACAATCAGACTTATTGTCTAGTAATAATACTGCGCACTCTCAACCACAACACTGTTCCATTATAGCCGGTTTCTCAAGAGATTCTTTGACTTTGTATAAATTAGTGGCCAAACATTGGCATCTTCTGAAATTGGTATTGATACCAGACACCTTGAAGCCAAAATCAAAATGTATACCTTGTTTGGGAACAGACAATGTAATTGAAACCTTCCATAGGGCAATTTTAAAGGATATACACAAGCAGATGGATAACAGAATCTATAATAGAAGGAGATGCAGATCAAATCTGAGTAAAGATGAAACGGAAGTTCTGGGGGCCTTAATGAATGATAAGTCTATAACTATCAAAGAAGCGGACAAGGGGGGTAACATTGTGGTGATGAATACTAAGGATTATATTAGCATGGCTGTATCTCATCTAAATACACCACAATGGTACACCCCTTTGAAATCTAACCCAACCAAGAGAATTATAACTGAACATTTGGAACTAATACAGGTATGGTATGATAGAGGTTTCCTAACAGAGGATGAAAAAGTTTTCTTGACTAATACAGAACCCACTATGCCGACCCTATATTTTTTACCTAAGCTACACAAAACTTATGAAATTTTACCAACAGTCAGACCGATTATGAGTGGTATAGGGTGGGCCACAGAGGGCATGTCGCAGTAACTGGATGAAGCGTTGAAACCTCATGTCCTTAAAATGAAATCTTACATTAGAGATAGTGTACATGTTATGCAATGTTTTAAAACTCTAAAATGGGAATCAGACTACCTTTTGGCTACTTTAGATGTTTCAGCGCTTTACACTAGTATAGATCATGATCTAGCAGTTCAAACAATAGACTACACCTTTGGAAACTCATCTGCTTCTTATATGCAACATATACATATGCTTAAGAGTTTTCTGAAATTCACCTTAGATAATAATGTATTCATCTTAAATTATCGATACTATGCACAGGCCAAAGGGGTAGCCATGGGTGCTAAATTTGCGCCACCCCTGGCTAACCTGTTTATGGCCCAATATGAAGAAACACATATCTATGACCAAGAAATGTTCAAAATGAATCTAATCGCATGGAGAAGATTTATTGACGATGTCCTAATTGTATGGAAAGGGTATCTTGCATCTTTTGAAAGTTTTGTGCTATATGCCAACAACAACAAATTTGGTATCAGTTTTACTGGTTCAGCGAGTTCACACAGTATAGACTTTTTAGACTTACACATTTTTTGTTAAGAATGGGCAGATTGAAACTAAAACATACCGTAAGCCAACAGAGGTAAACTCTGTACTTTATGCACAAAGCAGTCATCAAAGATCTACAATAGACAACATCCCAGCTGGAGAATTTTATCGAACCAGGAGAAATTGTAGTTTGGCATTTGGATTATTTTAAGGAGTCCGATCTGCTTATGGATAGATTCAAAAAGAGAGGGTACAATTTGAGATGCATAAAGAAAGCGGCTGATAAGTACAAAGAGTGCAGTCAAGCGGAACCTTTATGTGACCGCGCGAAAGAGAAATCAGGGACAGATCATATTTCTATACTCACGCAGTTTTCACAAGATTCCTCTTTACTCTACAAAATGGTGTCCAAACAATGGGACATCCTAAGACTAGATAAGGATCTACTTCATTTTTTGACTGAGAAACCCAAGCTCACTTTCACGAGAGCAATTACTATCAAACAAAAATTGAGTCCTTCTTTCTTGAATGTTAAAGAAGATAATACTAAAGAAAATTGGTTAAAAGGAAAAAAGGGATTTTTTAAATGTGGCAACTGTAACCAGTGCAAATATGCTCATGCAAACTGTGTTTCTTTTTCTGATGCTAATGGAATGACAACTGAGATTAATGAGTTCATTAACTGTAAAACGTGTTATGTTGTTTATGCTATTATTTGTAAATGTGGCAAACTTTACATTGGTAGCACCATTCGGCAATTGAGAATCCGAATAAGGGAACATTTGGCTAGTCTTAGGAATACTGATCCAAAGTCACCATTGGCCATACACTGGCAGCTACAACACCAGCTTGACAATCAGGAAGACTTAAGATTTATTGGACTAATGCAAATCAAGATGGGGAAACAGGGTGGTAACCTTAGGCTCAAACTTAGGCAACAAGAATGCAAGCTAATTTGTTACCTAAAAAGCACCATAGTTGGACTTAACCAGGACCATGAAATACATGTATTTCTATGAAATATTAATTAGGACCAACAATACTCTCTGTCAGTATTTGACATGCTCACCGCTTGTGAAGTCATTCTAGCCTTACCTGAATGATGCAACACATGACAACTAAATGTCTAGTTCATTTAGTAAAAGATTATATATGGGGGCGCATCAGCCAAACCATTTTCAGAGAAAGACATACTAATGCACCAAAGAAATAGATTTATTTTGGGCTTTCATTTATGAGTAATACACTAATTCACATATGTTTAATATAGGACACAATTGAAAAATAAGATCCTGACTAAATATTTACTTAGTCACAACAAAGGTGTAACACCGGAGTAAAATCCTGTAGCACTATATGGATTTAGTCAAAATGTCAACATTATAATTGTGCAGATAGATATAGGCTAACCCATAACAATTTTGGAATTGAAGTGATGGGCTGCAAGCTATACCGCTTATGACAATTGGGTATATTTTTTTAAATATATCTCCTCTAAGGCAGATATAGGCTAACACATAACAATTTGGGAATGGAAGTGATGGGCTGTAAGCTATACCGCGTATGATAATTGGGTATTTTTAAATATATATTTTTTTTAAATATAAAAAAAAAAAATAAAAAAAAAATGTGTTTACAACTAACGTGCATGTGACATCATTGTGTGGGCGTACGCGTGACGTCATCGCATGCGCGTGACGTCACCGCGATGTTGCCCGCTTTTTCGCTCGCATTTAGCATTTAAAAAGGAGGCAGTAATGCGTGGGACCCCCCCCTTTTTGTGTAGCTAGATGAACATAGATTTGGATCAAGCCCAGTAAATGGTATGTATAAGCCAATGCCAATTTTGAGAGGGAAAGGGTCTGTTTATTGTGTCTCAATTTAACTGTTGTGGGGAAAGTGATAGATTGTGATAGTGTCAACAAGTGGTTTAAAGAAGGTGATGGTTTTTTGATACTAGGATCAAGATGAACTCATTACATATATATTCTTTGACTGATAAAGGAAAAAGATAGTTTGAGGGAGGTGATGTTTTTGATATAATGGTACAGATTGGAGCCTATTACTGAGATTACCAGAGCAAGTGAATGAAGTGAAAGAGATGGGACTCATAGATACTTGTACTAAGTTGAGCCCATTGTGTTTTTTGTAGATGATTTTTGAATTTTGGAGTCTAGAACTCACAATTATAAGACTACAGGAATTTCCAATACTCATTTGACTCAATAGACTCATCCGCACAGGTGGGTGAGCATTTCCAATCATTCATGAATATAGTTTATGGCATTTCAGTTCTACATACTAAAGTATAATAATTCAAGGTTTTCTCTATATAGGATTAGAACTCTGAATTTTCAACATAAGAACTAGTGTGATCATTAGACATTGAGATCTCAAATTTAAGAGATATAGGGAGTGTACATGGGGTAAGCACGATTATAGTAAGACTGTTTAACAAAGCACTAATAAGACGTAAGACACACTTATACCTTTATTTTGGCAACTCACATTTTGGTCATGTTGGAATGGCTTCAGAAGGTGTTTGGGTACAAGTTTCTTATTTTGGAGTAACTAACCATGCATGAAGTTTATATTTTGCAGTCTATTTCTTTTTATGCTGACTCAGTTTAATTTAATTTGATAATGAATACATTAGTGGATCTAATTGTGAAATACAGATAATAACTGTCTATTTTTGTTGATCAAACAGAGATATTTTGATTGAGACCCACATTTGTGGTCTTAAATATATGTTTTTTTCTTTAAACACCGAGTGAAATTCTTGATTATGCCGTGAATTTTCCATCATCCTGACCTGACATGTGACACAATATGGTATGGTTTTTGAAAAATGTATATATTGAATGAATGTGTAATTTAGTACAGCCTTGAGAATGACCGGTGGTCGAAACACGTGTCAGCTGTGTTTTTCTCTAGAAGAATTAAAAACATTCATATTGAAGGAACACTTGGAGTGTCTTTATGAATAATGATGTTGGACTTGTAAAAGTTTAAAACTTAGATCAAGTGTATGGTGTGAGCGCAAGATATCCTCCCGAACTACAATGTTTTCTGTTTACTTGCTACAAGCTCTGTGGGAAGCTTGAGGGAAGATTATTACTTGCTGCCGACCTTTCTTTTAGGTTTTAAGAGTGGTAAATAGCGCACGCAATCCAATAGCGATCCCACAAAGAAACCGCTAGCCTGTTTTTTAGGGTACCTTCTCTTCTCATGTGCTAATGGAACTCCTTACCTTCTCATAGTGTAGGCAAAATCACAGAGTAGTGTAGAGAAGGAGCCAAGTACCCCCACCTCAATCGACCCGCCCCTTTTACCTGTATGCTGGAAATCAGAGCATGAGACGTATACAGAACAGCTGAATCGACAAAGAGCAGAATATGGACTCAGTCCAGAGCCAGTGAAAGGGCTAGTACCTAAGAGAATTTGGGAGCCAAGGTACCCATTGATAAAAACCTTATCTGCATACAAAGAAATATGATGGCCATCTGAACGAGATTCCTGAAGAAGCAAAACCAATAAACGTCAAGGATGAATGGTAGTATTACTAGCCATTGCCAAGTATATGTTATATGGAGCTGAAGATGAGGCACATAAAAAGATGCAGTGATCAGAGAATGCGGATATTCTATAAGGCATCAAGAAAGCAATAAAGATAAGTGACATCTTGGGCTCAAGGTGAAGAAACCTATGCTACAGAAAACAGATGAAGATATTAAATCATTTTACACGTGTACAGATGCAGAATAAATGCAAGCAGCAAAGTAATCGTGAAGCTAGCTCTAAACTTATAGTAAAATAGATTGCAGCAAGCGCCAGCATATACATACATAGGAATTAGGGAATTCAGGATGTTTCCACTAAACGTATTAAAGCAGGTTGGACATTAGCAAAAAGGTCTCAGTTCAGTGTGTCGCAGTTAAAAAAGCAGACATTGAATTACAGAAGCGGAGCTCAGAAAGCGAGGTTGAATGAGCCCCAAGAAGCCAACGTCTCATCAAACTGCAGTAAACTGACTTTGGATACAAAATTGTGTGAAAGAACAAACCTCCTGTCCAGAAGGAGTGAACATAACAAGGAAGACGTCAGAGGTCTATTGGAAAAAAATATTAAATACTCGAAAAAGGCTTGATTTTATGGTCTTTAGTCACATGGAAGCATTAAGTTGGATGAACAAAATGCTCGCACCTACGCATGAAGGCAGACTGTGCTGCTCACTCCCTAATTTTCTCAGAGCTAAGAACACTCTCAAGGATGAAGTTCAAAGGCCTAATTGACATTAGACTACTGAGGTGATGATAGATTGATATGCTAATTGGTGGGAAGCTAAAGTTAAGGTAACCTCACCAGCATCTGGACGGCCAGCCTGCAGGCTGCTAACGTAGGTGGAAAAGTACTGAAGGTGGATAGAGTGCCAACCAATTGTAGGGGACCTGCGTATTTAGGGGTCCTATAGCGTGTAAACCAATGGGACATCATGTATTTAGTGACGTTCATAGTGGTCAAGGAGGTCTTAGTTGCCCACCTGATGTTAAGTAACCAATCACATAGTTACACTTTTCTAAGGCTGGTATGGATTGTATACTTAGATGTTCACTCAGAGCCAATCACTCCCTCCAATAGGTTTTTGTAGTTTGCCACGTAGGATGACGTTGGTAGTGATGAAGGTCAATGTCATTGATGACACATTTTGCTTATAAAATGTATGTTTTTTTTTCTTAAATGCTTTGAGTTTGAAGATCGAGCATTTGTGTTGATGTTTATTATGCTCCCTGTTTTAGATAACTGACATTAAAATAGTCTTTTTTTTGTCAACTTCCTGAGTCGGCTCTATTATTTGGTGTATGAGTAAGATCTGCATCCCCATCCATCTCAAGGGTAATTGCTGCACATCAAAGGGGCTGGACTATCCAGTTCACTTGGTAGCAGAGAAAGGATGGTTTAAGAGCCATTGATCTGAGTAAACATCAGAATTTCGGTAATATCGTTCAACCTTTGTCATTCGGCTGAAAGAATGTGAAGCTCCCCATAGATAGTGGTTAGCGTAAAACCAAACAAGTGTCTTGCAAGACCAGGTGTGGTGTGTCCCTTAATTTCAGATAGAATCACCTCCCACGTCTACGCGAAGCGGATCGATCGGAAGGTTGAAGAGGTGATAAAAAAGGCGGACGATCCCGAGGGTCAGAAGAGGAAAAGATGATATTGGTGTGTAAAAAACTGAGTGAGCTGACAAAAGCATGGGTGATGAGTGAAGAAAAAGAGAGTAATGGAGGGAGGCGGGATAAAATATAACGTGAGAGTAAGTGTATAATATATGTGGGGAATGAGATATTGACTCGAGTGTGGCCGAGCAATGATATAAATCGTTAGAGAGGCCACGATAAGAGAATACACCCTGGCCTGCGTTATTTATGACATAACAGAAGAAGTTTGAACCCAAAGTTCCATAACGGAATACTAGGTTTAAGACGGGACCAAAAGGGTAACTTAAACTCCAGTCGGAGTATTTTTAGAGGGGTAACGAGTATTAAGAAGAAGAGTACAGGAAATCTATGTAACAGGTTGGGTCTGTCTGTTTGTTTTATGTGGATTTTGTGCATGGTGACATCATCAGCGGAAAACATTATTTGATTGGTTAGAATTGAACCTGGTGGTTGTTTTTAGAAAGATTAAAGTAACAATTGTGATTAGTGGGATTGGAGCTTGCGACGATTGGTGCTTGCTCATATTATGTTATTTTTCTGAAACGTGTTTTTAAATCTGTGATTAAAAACAAAACAAAGTGCGATACAAAGCTAAGAATAGACGAGTTAAGAATAGAGGATATTACTCCACTTGTGCATCTCTGTAAGCAGTTACTGAAACATGCACCTAAGCTTAAACAGTATAGTGCGGAATGGGTTAATGGAACCGCAAATAAAATGTTTATGCCGTGGCCCCAGGGAGGTTCGCTATCGATGAAAGACATATCTGCATGCATGCAGCATAAATGTTAAAGAAGCTAGAAAAGCGATTAGCTAGTTTAGCACTTTAGAAGATGTATCAACAAGAGATGGACGAAGAACCTCCTATAGATTGGATACTTAACATATGAAGAGAGGGGGGTGAGTAACCTTCTGCTCCCCCTGCCCCAGCTGAAACAGGAGATGGAAGTAAGAAAGACGATGTGTTATATCCATTAAGGGAGCTTAAAGCAGCAGCAGGATATTGTAACCAGGCAAATGAGTCCCCTGTGCAAAGCAGTGACAAAAGCACAGAGAAAAATACTGAGAAAGATGTCATCTCTAAGGTCGCAAGGGACAAAGAGAGACGCAATAAGGAAAGGAGTGATCGAGCAAGTACATCTCTAAATATAGGAAGAGAGATAAAATGATGGAAAAGAGAAAGAGACAAGGCTGATGAGATAGCGCTTTTACAGAAAGAATGGATGGGTGGTCAGATTTTATTACAACTCGATGGTAAGAGCATTGAGGATGTAAGACAACGGGAAGATCAAGACAAACAAGCAAAAGAAGATAAGGAAAAAGAGGAACGATTGAAAGATGAAGGAGCAAAAAGAAAGGGTAGGCAGAGACGAGAGCAGTTATACCAAGAAGAACAGTGGAGAAAACAAGAGAGAGCAGAAGAACAAAGAAAACGCGACAATAGACAGAGAGCGATCGATTAGCAGGAGAGGTTAGAACAGAAAAGAATAGAAGCAGAGGAACAGAAGAAAAGGGATACAAGAATACAAAGACGAAAGGATGAGGAGATATGCAGGGCAAATAAGAGAAAAAGAGGAAGACAGAGTAAGAGAGGAAGCAAGGAAACAAAGAGAATTTGATGATGACATAGAACGAAAAAGAAGGCAGAGAGCACGCGATCTCGATCACCTGAAAAAGGGGATAAGAGATCCTGAGCCAGAAGTAGCATGGGACGATATAGAGGAATTTTTTTACAGAGTACGAGTACCAGGCCAGTCTAGAGTAAATCTAGAAGACGAGTTTGACTCAAGGAGCATTGGGGAAGCGATCGATAAAGTATATCATGAAACGAAAGCCCAGAAAGAGTTAAAGGGGAAGCGAAAAAACAATCGACTCGAGAGTACTCTGTTGTATGACACAGAGGGAGCCTCATGTAGTACGAGGCCAAAGGAGCTGTCGCTAAATAGACTGACTTTGAGCAGAGATGATGATGAGAGAAGTTGCACAGGTTGGGCACAGGAAATGTCAGACAGAGACACCTTACATTGGGGAGGAAGAAGGGACGTATGTGGCCCTGAGGGATGTTTTACAATGGAGAAAGAATCAGATGGTCAGATTTAAACGCACTTGTAACCAGGCCAACCAGAGCCACTGACAGTCAGATTGACCTAAGGGGCAATTCCACAGTGAAAGGGGAGAATCGCTGCCTTATGTGAGTAGACTAAGATCGCTACCTGGTAGAAGGCGATGTGGGAATATTGTCCCTGCAGTGGACAAACAAATGATGAGAGATGAGAAGGAGTTTGGGGCTTTGCAGTTTCCCTTATTTCAAAAAGGAGGGCCAGACCACAATATATACTGTGGCCGCAGATGGATAAGGATAACAAGGTGTAAGCTCCTGAGGTTAACTTTGGGCACTGGGAAATGGATACATGAATTAGAGAAAATGACGGGAGGAAACATGTTATCCATAGGGGACATTAAAGGTCTCCTCATCGCCATACTTGGTGAGAGAGCTGATGGCGTGTGGACAAGGGCAGGATACCAATGTGTGACTATAGTTAACACTGATCATTTTGGAGCACCATTCAATAACTGTAGGCTGGTGGTCTGGATGGCACTCATAGTACTATATCCGGACACGTCCGATATGGGAGCTATAATGACAAAAAAGATGAAGGATGGAGATGATCCATTGCTTTACATTCAACATTTTCAGGATTCTTGGGCTTTGGAAACGCGGAAGTCTTGGCAAAGTCTATACCAGTATTTTATCAAATATTATGTTAGGTACTACCAGAACCTGTACAGAAGCAGCTTAGGAAATTAGTGGGTATTGAAGCCATACTGTGGTCAGAGATCCAGCTGACCATTGCGCATTATTGCAGGCTCTTGCAGGAGAAGAATCTCAAAAAGGATGATGCCCGGAAAGCCGTAGAGGCAAAATTAGTGCATAAAAAGCTGTCCAAATATACCATTGAAGGGACGATGTTGACAAGTGTAGATCGACCGAATACACAGCAGAATGCCACAGGTGAATAATCAGAGGCAGTTTGATCAAAGTAATAATGGGTTTACTCCGTGCGGAAGGGATGGATTTCGAGGAAGAGGTTTTCAGAATAATCAAGGAAATTGGCAGAATAATCGGGGAGGTTTTCAGAACAATCAAGGTGGGTTTCAATACATGCAGAATGACGGTCAGAACATACAGGATGGGCAGACTAGGAGGCCACCCCTATGTTGGACATCCAGGATGACAGGGCATTTTGCTCTGATGTGTAGAAGTCAAGAGTGCATGCAAAACGACCAATTTTCAAGAAGGGGAATTTCAAACCCGCCTGCATGTTCGCAGCAGTATAATGATGGGTTTGCTCAGAATCACACGATGCAACACCAGTAAGCGCAAAGAGTGCAGCAAGGCTTGCAGACACAGAAGGTAGCAGTGGCTCCACCACAAGGGCAGTTGCAGCATGCGCCCATGCAGATTCAGCAGAGTACAAGTACACAGCAATTAACAACACCTAGGGTAGGGAGTGTCACAGTTAGTGGAGGGAATCCATTTTCAGGTAACGGAATGAGTTTGTACCTACAATAGGAAAGCTCATTGGGGGACTTCATGTGTTCTGTCCTATCCGTGATGCGGAATTCTCATGAGGGACCAAGTGTAGAAGTCACTATTGGGGGAAAGTTTTTAATGTCTGGCACCACCATGAATACTCAAGGCTTTTCAGGAGCTACAAGTCGAGTTCCTTTCAGTGAAGAATTACCAGTTTCTATAGGAGAATGTGACATGAAAGTGCAGCTGCTATTGGGTTGAGATTTGATCACAAAGCTCAATATGACCATCTCGTTTTACCGATGAAGGCATAGTGTGCTCAACTCTAGGGATGCATTATTTAAACATGTGTGAAATTATTAGAGCATTTGCAGGACAAGCAGCCATGAGCCTTACCTTTTGAGCAAGCAGGTAAGGCAATGAAAACACCTGATGAATTTCTGTTTAAACCAAAGATACCTATGCGTGAAGAAGAAGGGTAAGTATTCCCCTTGGAATTACAAGCAGCCATAGTGCGAGGTGAAATGGCTTTGCTTGATGATAACAATGACAAAGGCAGACAATGGTGTGCAGTAATTGCCATTGGAGAAGGTTACCGATTAACTGACGTCACAGATGAGGGCATGTTTGCCGATCATCCATCTGATGACGAAGTAGTATTTGAGATGAGTATTACTTATTGGGTAAGAGCAATCAAACGAGAGGTACCTCAGAAAATGATGTTAGCACAGCAACATCCCGAGTATTTTGAAGAAGATATGGCAAAAGTGCCAGCTTCATTATGGACCACAGGCCCCTCTAACGTAGGCCTATTGAAGGGGGTTGAAGAAGTGAAGATTAATCTGAATCCAGGATCAATTTTACCGTGAGCACGACAGTATCCCATGTCTCAAGAGGCAGATGAAGGTATTTTAAAAACAATTTCCGCCATGATGGATCAGGGCATCTTATTGACGTCAGAGTCACCGTGTAACACAGCTGTGTAGCCTATCAGAAAATCTAATGGGGGGGGTCATGGTGTTTAATTCAAGATCTTAGACCGATAAACCAAATTGTAGAAGCCGAGTTCTCTCTAGTCCCTAACCTCTTTTCTCCAGCAAAGCAGGTGAGCGGATCCGCTTCTTGAGACCCTCTGGTTCCCTTATTGTTTGTGTTTTTGCTGAAATTGTGCGCCCCTGAGCCCTGCTATCCTCCCCCACCCCGGACCTCTCTTTCCCTGTGTTGCTCCTTTGTCCCGCCTCCCTAGCCCTCCCGCTCCTTCTGATTGGCCCTGCCTGTGTTGTGTGAGCCTGCTGCTGCCTGGGTCCATGGATCGTCGCACTCCCGGCTCGCACTTTTCTCCAGCTGAGCAGGTGAGCTGATCCGCTTCTTGAGACCCTCCGGTTCCCTTATTGTTTGTGGTTTTTCTGAAATTGTGTGCCCCTGAGCCCTGCTGTCCTCCCACACTGCAGACATCTCTTTCCCTGTGTTGCTCCTTTGTCCCGCTTCCCTAGCCCTTCCGCTCCTTCTGATTGGCCCTCCCTGTGTTGTGTGAGCCTGCTGCTGCCTGGGTCCATGGATCATCGCGCTCCCTGCTTGCACTTTTCTCCAGCTGAGCAGGTGAGCGCATCCGCTTCTTGAGACCCTCCGGTTCCCTTATTGTTTGTGTTTTGCTGAAATTGTGTGCCCCTGAGCCCTGCTGTCCTCCCCCACCGGACCTCTATTTACCCGTGTTGCTCCTTTGTCCCACCTCCCTAGCCCTCCCACTCCTTCTGATTGGCCCGTCCAGTGTTGTGTGAGCCTGCTGCTGCCTGGGTCCGCGGATCGGCATGCTCCTTGCTCGCACATTTCTCCAGCTGAGCAGGTGAGCGGATCCGCTTTTTGAGACCCTCCGGTTCCCTTATTGTTTGTGTTTTTGCTGAAATTGTGTGCCCTTGAGCCCTGCTGTCCTCTCCCACCCCGGACCTCTCTTTCCCTATGTTGCTCCTTTGTCCTGCTTCCCTAGCCCTCCCGCTCCTTCTGATTGGCCCTCCCTGTGTTGTGTGAGCCTGCTGCTGCCTGAGTCAATGGATCATCGCGCTCCCTGCTCGCACTTTTCTCCAGCTGAGCAGGTGAGCGGATCTGCTTCTTGAGACCCTCCGGTTCTCTTATTGTTTGTGTATTTGCTGAAGTTGTGTGCCCCTGAGTCCTCCTGTCCTCCCCCACCCCAGACCTCTCTTTCCGCGTGTTTCACCTTTGTCCCGCCTCCCTAGCCCTCCCGCTCCTTCTGATTGGCCCTCCCTGTGCACTGTAGCGCCACTCGTGAGGCCGTACTTCTGTTGCCTTGATAACATTGGTACAGTGGCTCTGCAGTATGTTCTCCTCCCTCTTGTTCCTTCCTTCATTGCTATTTTGTTTGGTTCTTCGCCCTCTCCCCGTTTATCCTCCCTACAATCCGGTCACCCAGTCCCCTCTCCACCCTCCTCCCATCCCGCGCAGCACTTCCCATTGGCCCGTTGGGCCCTCTTTAGGGCAGCCCCATGCCCGGCAGCCCCACACGGCTAATGGCCCGTAGGCAAAGAGTGGCTCCCATCTAGGTGGCTCCTTGTTGTGTCTGCAGGTGTCAGCAGGGGAAACCAGTGGCCAGTTCACTATCCCTCAGGCTTCCCTGTTTACCCCCTCCACCTACAGGTGTGCTTTCTTCCCACTGTAGGTTATAAATTGCACTGTATCAGTATTTAAAATTGCATTGTGAAACCTAGGCCTTTCTCCCTCTATTCAGGATTCTCAAACTTAGGTGTGTTTTCTTCCAAATGTAGGTTATACATTGCACTATATCAGTATTTAAAATTGCATTGTGAAATGGTGGCCTTTCTCGCTCTATTCATGATTCTCAATCTTAGGTGTGTTTTTCCTTTCCTGTCAAAACACGTACATTTGGACAGTTTTTACTCCTGAGTGTCGTCTTCTTGTCCATTGCGCAACCTTCTTGCCTCTTGCGGTCTCGTCTGCCTGCACCCTGCCCTTGTGTCCTTCTGTAGTGTCCCCCCTCCCCTCTCCCTTCTACCTCTCCCCTCTCCACTCCTACTCTATGGTGCTCTCTGTCTCTCCTATCTTTTCTAACTGCTTCTCTATTGACTATCCTGCCCTCCTCACTAAATCTGGTAGGAAGTAGTTTTAAAAGGACATCCTGGTCTCCAACCCAGGCCTCCCCATCGCTGACACCTATACCAGTGCCTCCTCTAAGGAAACTCTCACCAACATCCTCTTTGTCATTCCCTCGCCTGACCTATGGATCCTATATATGGTCTCTGTGCTCTCTCCTTTCTCTTCTTCTCCCATTAATGGTGGCACCCAGTGGGATGCCCTCCTGGCCTCCTTTCATTCCTCTAAGGTCATCATTAATGTTTATTCAAATGGGACCGTACTGGTCCAAGGCCCTCAAACCAGCCTTCACCTCTTTGATAGACGCTTCCCGTGCCTCATCAATTTCCTTTCCTCTTCTGCTGTTCCCACTCCCCCCTCCACTGCCTCCTCGCCTCCCTTTGCTGATTCCTCCTCGGCTGCCTTGCCCTCTCCTTCCCTCTCTACCCTCCCTCAGGCTCGTTCCACACCTCCGCAGGGCATACCTCTGATCTGTACACCTCCTCGGAAGTACTTCAAGGATGGCAACCTTCTCCACATTGCCACTCTTAACTCTTGTTCAGCTGTCAAACTCTCCTCCGACATCTGCCACCTTCTGGAAGAACTTGACCTGAATGTCCTCGGTCTCACTGAGACATGGGTCATGGCCAGCTCTGTCACAAGCTTTGATACGCTCCTCACTGACGGCTATAAGATTCTCTCCGGGCCCACGTCCAACCGTTCCGGAGGGGGTGTAGCCCTGATCTTCCCTGAGTGGATCCCCGCCTCTGTCATTCTTATGCAGGCCTACTCCTCTTTTAAATGCCTCATCTGCAGGCTCTGTCTCTCCCCTAGCCATTCCCTTACTGTGGCTACTATCTATCGGCCACCTGGTCAGATTTCCTCCTTCCTCTCTGAGTGGGCGGACCTCTCTTCTTCACTGCTGGCCTCAACCACTCAACTCCTCCTTCTTGGAGACTTCAACATCCACCTGGATGCCTCCTGTCCTCCCTCTGGACTCTTTCGCGACCTCTGCAACTCTCTCTCACTCACTATTCTCCCCTCTGGCCAGACTCACTATGCAGGGCACACTATGGATGTTCTGATCTCCTCAGACCTTCCCCTCTCTGTCCCTCTCACCACTCCTCTCTCCTGGAGTAATCACTTTCTCCTTTACTCCCATCTCACCCTCTCTACCACACAGGCCAAGCCACTTCCATCACTGCCACCCACATTCTCGGTCATCCGACCCATGAAGCGCGTATTAGTTGAGGCTTTCGTCGTCACCTTATCACCCCACCCCCTCCCCCTTTGGCTGACTCTCACCCTGACACAGCCATCTCTGCACTCCTCTCTACTATATCTGATATTCTTGATATCCTTGCCCCTGTCATGAGAATCCGCCTGAAAAAACACCTGAAGCCCAAAGCCAAGTGCAACTCCTGGTACGACTCAGACCTCGTCACTCTTAAATGCAAGTGCAGGGTGGCTGAGAAGAAATGGCTTGCTTCTTGTACATCCTCTGACAAACTGGCCTGCCGCCTGCTCCAAAGGCAGTACCGGCTCTCTGTCGTCTCCAAGAAGAGAGCTCACATCCAAACTCGTGTCTCGGCGGCATCTAACAACAGCTCGCGGCTGAACTCTTTAAAATCTGCAAGGAACTGGCCAATCCTGCCGCAGCCTCTACCTCTCCTGTCCCTCCCTAGGCCCTCTGCACGGTACTGGCATCTCACTTCATCTCTAAAACTCAGTACATCCTGTCCTCACTCTCCTCCTCTCCCCTCCCTCCCTCTACTCACTGTTCCTTCTCTGGCCCTCCGCAGTCACCTCTCCTCCCTCCTTCTCTGCCTTTCCCCTGTTCTCCGCAGGCGAGGTTGATTTCTGGAACCACTCCTTCGCCACTGGAGTCTTCCCATCCCCCCTGAAGCACTCCCTTGTGCACCCTCTTCTTAAGAATCCCTCTGCCTATCCCTCCTGCCTGGCCCAATCTCCATCACTCCCTTCCTGGGCAAGCTCCTGGAGAAACTGGCCTTCTTCCAGCTTAATCTCCACATTGAATCTGTTGGTTGTTTTCATGACCATCAGTATGGCTTCAGAGCTGCCAGAAGCACAGAAACTGCTCTCCTGAATATCTGTGAAGACCTGCTCTCCAACCTTGACTCTAACACCCCCTGTGTCCTCATCTTGTTTGATGTCTCTTCTGTCTTTGACACTGTCAACAATGCCATCCTCCTAAATTGTCTGCGTGATAACCCGAGTATCACTGGTCAGGACCTGGCATGGCTCACTTCCTTCTCTCTGACCGGCCCTCCCAGGTCCAACTTGGATCCTTCCTCTCTGCTATCTTTTTCTCTTCCTGTGGTGTCCCACAGGGGTCTAACCTCTCTCTCTGACTCTTCAACCAATACCTGGCACTCCTTGCCCACCGCATTGCTGCTCTCTGCCCCAACTTTCAGTGGTATGCGGATGACACTCAGCTCATTTTCAGGCTACCTTCGGTCACCTCTTCCCCATCCCTCATCTCTGACTGTCTGTCTGCTATCCAGGAGTGGTGTGCCGCCAATGACCTCTGCCTTAATGCCAATAAGACTGAGATTCTCCTCATCGGCACACCCACTCCCTCCTTTCCTGCAGCTCTCTGGCCGGCCTCTCTTGGTCCACTTCCTGCTCCCACCTGCATGGCTACAAACCTCAGGGTTATCTTTTACTCCACACTCTCTTTCTCTCCTCACATCTCTGACGTCTCTAAGAAGTCAAACTACCAGCTGCACCTCCTCAGAGGTATTTTTCTTTTCCTTTCCTTCCCTCAGAAGCTCACTGTCTCCAGAGCTCTGGTTCTCTCTAGGCTGGACTAATGCAACAACCTCTTTCTAAATCTGCCTGCTCTACTCTCCGCCCTCTGCAACTCAACCAGAACAGGACTGCAAGACTTGTCCTTGGCCTCAAGCCCTGGGATCGTATTTCTCTGGGACTGAAATTGCTGCACTGGCTCCCAGTGGCTGCAAGGATTAAGTTCAAAACCCTCTGCATCGTCCACAATGCCTTCTGGGGCCTGGGGCCTCAATACCTTCAACTCTCTCTTCCTAAATATCTTCCTTCTCGAGCTCTTCGCTCATCCGCCTCCAACTCCCTCAGGGCAGTCTCTTCTCCAAGCAACAAGTTGGTGGTAGATCTCTCTCTTCGGCTGGGGCCTCCCTCTGGAACAGCCTCCCAGCCTCCCTGAAACTTGAGGAGACCCATTTTCGGTTCCAGAAGCACCTTAAAACCTTCCTCTTTGCTTCTGCTTTTTCTCTCCCTCTCTCTTGCTGAATTCCTGGCTGATACTGTGACCGCACTGGTTACCTGGACATCCTTCTGTTCTCGGGCCTGAGCCCTGCCAGTTGCACGCCTGAACTGCCTCCCTGGCAACCCCTGTGTCTGGGGACTGTTTTCTGTATCCCTACAGTCCCACCACCAGTACTTATGTCTGGACTCACTGCACTTATGTCTGTACTCACCCTGCACATGCCACCAGCTGTCCCTTTTTATTTATTTATCTCGTTTATTTTATTATCCCATGTACTGCACTTTCCCCTCCCCCGCACTTTTTCCCTTTCCCCTTTCCCTTGCGCGATCTGAATGACACCTGGCCTAGTAAGATCGCTGTCTGTCTTCCCTCTGTTCCCCCTCCCTTGCCTCATCACGCCTTGAAACACTTGTGTTAGGCACGTTATAAATGCCATATCATATATCATAACCCGTCCACAATTCTATGTAATATACCTGTTGGAGCATGATATTTCACTGTGATTGATTTGAAAAATGCGTTTTTCTCAATCCCATTGCAGAAAGACTCACAGGATCTGACATCATTTACGTTCAGACAAACGAGACTGAAAAGTAATCGGCTGCCCCAGGGGTACTGCGAGTCTCCATCGATTTTCAATGGAGTCCTGCAGATGGACTTGAACAATATTGATTTGGAAAGTGCTGTTCTGCAATACGTAGATGACATATTATTTTGCAGTACTACAGAGGAAGAGTGCAGATGCAATTCTGTCCAGCTGACGATAATACTTGCTGACAAAGGTTATAAGGTTGGCAAAGAAAAGTTACTGTATTGTCAACAAGAAGTGTTGTATACTGATTTCACACGAAGGAAAGAAAGTTACTCCTGAGAGGGCTGCGTCTATTTTGAAAACCGCAAAACCACATACGATAAAACATATACAGATTTATTTTGGGATTATGCAATTATGTCAAAGCATGGGTCTTTGATTACAGTTCATGTATAAGGCCTTTACTACAGGCTTTAAAGAAAGGACAGCTAACACAGGAAAAAAATTGCGTGGACTGCGAAAATGGAGGAAGCATTTGAAGAGCTGAAAAAAGCAATTTGTACAGCTCAAGTTTTAGAGATTCCTAATTATGATGAGGAATTATTTTTATTTTCACACACAGATGGCACTGTTATGACAGCATCCCTCACGCAGAGAACTAAATTGGGGCATATTACAGTGGGATTTTAGACCCAGTAATGAGAGGTCACTTTCTGTGTGAACAGTCTTTGGCTGCCGCTGCGTTCACCATGGAGAAAGCTGCAAGCATAGTGATGGGATGTTCCATGACATTATTTGTAGAGCATGCACTATTTGCCATTTTAGAGAAATCTAAGGGCACATTGACTTCCCAAAGAACTTTTGCCTACAAGGTAGTCATATCGAATACAGCGATTAAAATAGTTCAATGCAGAGTAGTGAATCTGCCATGTTTGTAGGCAAACTATTGGCAGAGGATGAGTATGCGCACGACAGTTCAAACTATGAAGAGTTCTATAATGAAATCCCAAGAGTAAAAGAAAATGCCTTGCCAGGTGGAGAAATTGTTTTTATTGACGGTTCTTTGAGATTCAATCAAAATGATGGACAGAGATATACGGGTGCCTCTGTGGTAAAATACACAGCCAATGGGGAGTTTCAGACATTGGTAAGTGCACGACTACGTCTCACTATTCACCACAAGCTGCAGAGTTAGTGGCGCTGATTGTCGCACTCGAGAATCATGCAGACCAGGAAGTAACAGTGTACAGAGACTCCGCCTATGTGACACCAACAGTGCACGCAGGGTTAGCACCTTAAAAAAGGAGGGGCTACCTCAGAGCGGATGGTACACCAGTGCAGCATGCAGCTTTATTGGACAGGCTTATCAAGGCACTACTACTCCCAGTGGCCATCGTGGTGCTTAAACGCGCAGTTCACACTATTAAGACAGACTTTATTTCACTCGGAAACCAGGCAGCAGAGGATGAAGCGAAAAACGCTGCATGTTCAGAAAATATAATGTCCTTTGAAACACTTGATGTAAATGGTTGTGTTGATGAATGTGGTTGAAAAATATAGGGTCTCATTACACGTTGTGCAGTAAATGAAGGTGTTATTTGCGTCTCCGCCCTCATAAGAGGCCGCTAATTGCGGACCATTACGAGTACGTGGACACGAGCATAGCGCCATGCCGGTAATCTCCCTACCGCCATGCCGTAAAAGTCCCCAAAAGTCCATTAGCGGCTTCGACTAAAGTGCTAATAGCACCTCCGCCCTGCATGCAAATTGCGGTCACTGCTATTAGCGGTCACCGTAAAAAAGCGGAACCGGAAATAGCGTCATCGCACAGGAACGGGAAAGAGCACGGCGGCCATATTTAAAAACACAATCCATTGCCATCCTCCGCATCCAGGACCCCTTTCCAGGAAACTCGGACACAAATCCATCCTGGACAGCCCAAAGATGCCCAAGGCGGTAAATAAAACTGCTGAGCGCCAACGTAAGGAGAAATTCAGCAATGAGGAGCTGATGATGCTGACTGAGACCCTAGCGGCAAATGCAAATGTGGTCTTCAGCAATGACAGGCGGCGGGAGACCATCCTCAAGAAGAAGGCCATCTGGGCAGAGGTTGCCAACAAATTCAGTGCGGTGGGGACCACCACCCTCACAGTCAAGGACTGTCGTAAGAGGTGGGACGACCTCCGGCTCCGTGTCAGGAACATACTGACAGTCAACCGCAACCTGGCAATGGGCACAGGAGGAGGCGGCAAATCACCTCTGAAACTCCATGAGTGGGAGGAGATCTGCGCATCAACAATTGGAGTGGAATCCATAGAGGGTGCTGGAGAAATGGAGCATGATGTGGCCACTTCATCCGATGGAGGTGAGTGTATATATAAAAAAATGCACAGTGAAGTGTGAGGTGCCCCCCAAATATGTGTCCGTATGAAGGCCATGGATCCAGCCACAAACATACATGCATGCATCACCACATACACGTGCAACACAGACCCATTCATGCATGACCCACCCGACATCCCCTTTACAGCAATCCACAATAATGAGGCACCAATGCATAGAGTGGCATGACGTAAGCATTCAGCATAAGGCATGTTGAACCATAAACGATGAAAATCCCCATTTCTCACCCCTACAGGATCACAGACAGAAACTGAGGACACACGCACTGCAACACCTGCTCCCCCATCTACCAAAAAGCCCAGGAGAGATGCCACAGGGGACACCACCACCACCTCAAGGGGAACCGGGAGGAGTGTCCATCAGTAGTGGGACAAAGGCAGCAGGAGCACAAGTTCCACGCAGCCAGAGGCCATGCCTGCTGCCATCGTAGCACCCACGGCAGTGTGTCCCTCTGCATGTGAAATTAGCATGGAGGGCACGCACTCTGCTACCACCAGTTCAACTGGTGAGGCAACAGCCACTGCACCACCTTCGGACGAGGATGAAGCACTTGACATTGTGGATCGAAGCCACACTCCCAGCCCAACACGCTCCATTGAGGCAAGCCCAAGGTTGTCATCAGGGTCGGGTAGCCATGGAGCATCAGCCACCCACACCCTGGAAGGGGCATGGAGCCCCCAGGTGTCCTCACCTGATGCCAGTGGCATGGATCAAGGCACTGCAGTCATCCCACCAGCCCGTAGCACGCAGCATGACCTTGCGTCCATCAGCCATAGGCAGGCAGAGATCACTGGGCTGGTAGGGCAACAGGACCTCAGTATGTTTGCAAGGCAGACAAGGGAGGGCATGGAGGCATGCACTAACAGGATTTGCAATGAGATGGCCCAACTCAGGCAGGCCATGATCCGTATAGCAGACGCGATTGAGCGCCGATGCCCACCCACAACACAGGATGAACCGGGCACCTCCTCCTCTGGGAGTTCACGGCAAACAAGCCCCCTGCGCCGCTCTCTGCGCAACCTGAGGCGCACGACATTCCAACCACCAAATGGCGGAGGAGGCACTGCGAATTAGGGCCAGCAAGGACTAGGTGGCACATGTGGAGAAGGACACGTACACACCATGAGGCTCACATGGGAGTGTTGTGGGGGGAGGGGGGTAAGGGTGTTTTTGGGAGTGTTGTTGGGGGACGGGGGTACGGGTGTTTTTGGGAGTGTTGTGGGGGAGGGTGGTAAGGGTATTTTTGGGAGTGTTGTGGGGGAAGGGGGGTAAGGGTATCTTTGGGAGTGTTGTGGGGGGAGGGGGGTAAGGGTGTTTTTGGGAGTGTTGTGGGGGGATGGAGGTAAGGTCATTTGCACAGTTGGGGCCATGCACTTTTTGTTTGATTTTTGTTCACAATACACTGTTGAAAAGTTGAAACACAGGCTTGCTCTTCATCATTGTGTATGTGTTCTGTATTGGGGAGGTGGTTCTTTGTGGGACTCACCACATGCATCAGGGCAAAAATACCCATCTGCATCCATAATAGTTTTACCTTGGATCTCATGGAACCTGATACATCAGATGCTGGCGCACATCGTGTCCCTCCTGGACATTGCCTCTTGCATGTCCTGGTGGGACATTTCAACCATCCTCATCACTATCCACATCATCCTCATCTGGCGCTTGCATGTCAGGTGGCATAGGCACATTCCGTCTGATGCACTTTTTGTGCTGCATCACACATGCCATGGTTTTCTTCGGCACTTTGTCATGGCAGTACAGGAGAGCCTCACCCGGCAGGCTTAGGCACCAGAGCTGTGTGTTGAAGAGGCCGAATGCCTGCTCCGTCACGACGCAGATACGGGTATGTGCAATATTGTTGTCCTCTTCCTGCTGTTTCTGTGGGTTCCATACAGGGGTTAGGTGGTACCTCTTCAGGGGATGGCCGGCTTTGCCTGCATGGGGTGAAGAATGGGTACCTGTTACCGCCCACCTCTTCTGTGGCCTGTACATGCCACACATATCTTCTTTGCATTGTGATTGGAAGTCACAACTGACAGCATGCATGCAGACGATCTGCGTGACTGCAATGTGCAAGGCTGAGCTAGACCATGCAAGTCGACATGGCCGAAACATGCCTCCAACAGTAATGGAAATGTCCTGGGTGAGGCCAGGTCTCAGGTGTCCTTGGGCCCAGGCAATTTTCGTACCGCTATGGCAGTGTACTGCAATTCCTACATCCATGTTGCTATGCTGCGAAGCATCACTTCAGTGGTGCTATGGGTTTGTGGTCAGATGCTATGGCTAGGGGTGATCCCTTTGCATGCATTCTAGGGCACATTGCGGTATTGATGTTGTGCTGCCCAAATTCTGTATGACTGTCCTGACGGCATGTTGATGATTTGTGTATTATGTGGTGTGGCATGATGTGAAATGTGGGTGTGGATGGATGTGTAATTTTTCAAATGTTGGATTGTATTCAATGTTGTGCAGCTTCACATTTAATGTGGGGTCTTCTCAAGTACATTGTGGCATCCCCCAATGTACATTGATGTACAGCTGTATGACCATTTGTCCCACGCATGACAGCCAACTCACAGTTGGTGTATCGTTCTCTCCCCCCCAATCACACCGCCCTGTGCATGCCCTGCTACTCACCAAGTTCCCACGATCATTGGCCAGCTTGTCGCTCCATGTTGCTTGGTATGGTGGAGTTCTGCAGGACCATTGAATCATGGGTTGATCCGGGATGTCTGGCGCAACAATGTGTGATTCTCTTATTTGCGTCACATGCCATTCAGACAATGATTGAGTGAAATTATTTTCTGTTTTGGTGGACTACTTCATTTTGATGTGGGACCACCAATTCCACACGTGTACAGTTGATGGCCCCGATGCTGCTTGGGATGGTTGCAAGTGAATAGATGCCAAATTTAGTGTTTGCTATCTCCTGGGCAGTCCGTGGCAGGAATATGTGTTCATGTCCAAGCTTCAGGAGGGCATTGTGTACCTGGTTCGGCGTGCATGGGAATACTGGTTGTGAGATGCCATGCATCTGCCACACAGTATACTGCTACGAGCCTGTGGCCAGGAAGTGGAGCGCAGTCACCACCTTCACTGGAGGGGGGATTGCAGTTCTGATGTCTATGAGGCTCATACTGTCGTCATGTATCTTATCCACGATGCTGGTGATGGTATCCCGGTGCAGACGGTATGGGGTATGTATGTGCTCAGGTGTTTGGTTAAATGGACTGGCTTGGATCCTGGAAATTGGTGGCTGGCTCTGTGGTATTACTTGGTGCCCTGGTGGTGCTTGCTGCGCCTGTCTTGCCCTCCTCCTAGTCCTACTCCTCCTCCTCCTGTGTCTCCTCTGTGCTGCCTGTTGTTGGTGCTGCCGCACTGCAATCATGTCCTCCAGCCCATGTAATGCTGGCCGTATTGCAACCATTTTTGTGTGGGAAGGGGTGTGGTGTGCTCTATTGTGCTGTAAGTCTCCATCGCCTCCACCTGTGCTGGATGTGTCCACCTGTGGTAGGTGGGAACACTGCTCAGGTATCTTAACGGGTGCTTCGCGATGCCGGTATTAGCGCCATGCCGGTAAGGGGTTTTTGGGTCTTTCCCATGCCGCTATTGCCATGTCCGCATGGCTTGTGATGGCATGCTGTTAGCGCCATGCCGCTAATTCCAACCTGGGGCTCGCGCGCACACAGACTTGCCGCTATTAGTGGCACCGTGCTTACCGGTTGCGCTAATAGCGGCAAGTCCGTGTCGTAATTAGGTGTGGGATTTAGCGGTACCGGTGATCGCTTACCGGTACCGTTATTCCCTTACCGCACAACGTGTAATCAGGCCCATAGTGATTTGTCAAAAACGCAGCTTATGGAGGTTCAGGATGAAGCACCTCAAGATGAGAAGGATTTCTGGACACCAAGAGGGTGTTCTTTAAACCCCTCTGAAGCATTGTGGCAACAGGACAGCACTGGTAAACCGGTGATGCCTGTAGCCTTACTGACGGTGGCGCTGGAACAGCTACACTACCCTGCGCACACAACTAGGGAGAACCTTGCTGCAACGATTGCTGAAGATTGGTTTGTACCAAATCTGTTAGAGCACGTTGCCTTCTTTATGATGAACTGTATAATTTGTCAAAAATTCACGGCGGGGCATACACTGCGCACAGTTAGAGGTGTGATCCCAAGACCCATTGGCCCCTTTCAGCATTTGCATATCGACTATGTCGATATGATTCAAGTATGTAATGGATACAGATACGTGATTGTTACGGTATGTTCCTTTTCAAGGTGGATTGAGGCAGGTCCTTGTACGCATCCGGACTCCACCTGTGCAGCTAAAATTTTGGTGCAGGAAGTGTTTCCTAGATGGGGGAGTATGTGAGGTAATAAGGTAAGACAATGGTCCACATTTTGTGAACCAAACATTTGAGCAGATCAGCTTGTTGCTTGGTATAAAGCACAAGTTTTCCTCGGCTTACCATCCACAAGGAAATGGAATCTGTGAGAGGCTCAATGGCTTGCTTAAAGAAAGGATAGCCAAGTTGAAGCTTACTCTGAAGAAAGGATGGTTGCATTGCCTACCACTGGCATTATATGCTTGGAGGCAGCAACCAGGTTCTGAGCACTATCTCATGCCTCACGAAAATTGTGACTGGGAGGTGGATGAGAACACCCGTAATGCCCCCCTTCCGAGTTAGGAGTGATGCTCGGTCAACTGCAGATTTCTTTGGAATGGAAATGCATGATTATTTGAACTGTATGACTTCCAGTATTTCTGTCATTTCAGGACAGCTGCAGCGACAGGGGTGCAGGGCAGTACAGAACACAGAAGGAGATGCTTCAACAAGTCAATCTAAAGAGCTTTGTCTTCCCAAATGATTTGCTGGAGATGAGGTCCTAATTCAGAACCACACAAGAAAAAAGGTCGGACGAACCTTGTTTCAATGGCCCGTTTACAGTAGAAGACGTCACACCATCTGCTGTCAAAGTGCAGGGCAAGCGTGCTTGGATTTGTATTAGAGACATCAAGATTTTTAATGGAAAAACCTCTCTGCCCTCCACACACCACTGAGAAACAAGTACAAGCATCAGGGAAGAACCACAGCACGTGCAGAGGAGATCTCTGACGAGGAAGAAGGATACCGAAGCTGACAAAAAAGAAAGATAAACAGTGTTGGACTGTGGCTTGATTCGGGACTCTCCTTTTTACTGTTTTTGAAGAAAATTCAAACACTCTGTGCACATCTGTTGCAGGGTCAAGGGAAGACCTGTATTCTTAAAGCCACAGTAGCTTATTGACTTTGGACTGAAGCATTCTTAAGCCTTGATAAGAAGAGAAATATGCCAGACTCTGATTGTGGCTTTGATAACTGGAAGAGAGTGCAGTATCCTGATTCGTTCCATACTGAGTTCTTGTTCGGATTTTCCCATGGTGTTATCTTATGACAATGTTTCAAGGATTATATTTGAAGTTTTTCTCTATGTGCTGCGTTCATATCCAGCGATTGTGGGGAGAACTTCTAATATACGTACATTTTTGCAAGATCCTAAAAATGGCCCGATTGTAAGGAGACTACTTGCAGCAATTATCGAGCAAGTGTTGCAGTTACCTGAGTATAGTGGGGATAGCTCAAATGCCCCTGTCACCTGAAGGGTTTTCTTTTGTCTGATTGAAGAATACCCACATCGTGTTGGCAGACACACGGATATGCTCACATTCCTAAGGGAACCCAGTAACACTGAAAATCTGGCTGAGATCTTGGAGAGAATAATTATCCAAGCAATCTTATATTCCTAGAGAACCCACAGGACGGTGGTGTGAAACTTTCCTTCGAGGGACAGATCGAGAAGGTTGCTAGCAAGACTGACATTTTGTTTTATGCTGAAAGAGTTTCATCATGTCGTCTGGCTTATAGCAGTTTCGAGGAGTGGACTGGTAGTTGGTATATATTGTGGAACTGATCTAGACATAATTGAGAGTAGCTTTCTTCTTGCTGGAGACATTTATATTACACATGGTTAAAAACTGGTTCTAGAAAAACAAAGATCGAGAGTTAATTCCTGTTATTCAGCAAGCAGACCAGTGGATCAAGGACGAAGGTGCCAAGGCAGGACAGCAACTTCCAGGAGGAGTGTGTAATGCTGATGTATTAAAAAATTACTTTTTCCTCCCTTAGGCAATAAAAAATGGGTAGTACTAATAGCAACTTCGTGATCCCGGACCTAGAAAGACATTCACATTGTCCATGGAATAGGTGTTGTACATCAACATACCTTTGCCTTATTTATGGATGCATTTTGTTTATAATCATACTGCTCTCACCCACAGTCTGCACATCTTACTACCTTCATATACATGGAGCTAAGACTCCAGTGAATCTTCCTGAGCAAAAGGAAGTAGCAATTGTGGCAACTATGAAACACCCAAGGCCCTATGTAGTTATTCACATTCAAGAAAGGTTGTAGAAAGTTTGGTTGGACACAAGAAACAGGTCTGGCAAAATGGCAAAATGAGAGGTTGCCCGACAATGTGCCTGCACAAGTAATGCATGCAAATACACCTGCTCCTGTGGTGAATACCCAAAGGTAACACCTAGAAGACAGACATATATGGAGTTTATGCGAGACATTTTTATGCCACAATGGGCAGCTGAGCAAAGGAAACTCTCTGAACTATCTCCTACCAGGGGAACATTAACAGGTGTACCCCGTCCACTGACAGATGTGCCTATGATTTATCCAGTAAGAAGGAGTTATGCTGGTATACTTCATGACATGATTCTGGAAGGTTGCATGAGGAGAATGAGAACTAAAAGAAACACTCAAGAAGAGGATTTCGAGCAAAATGATTACCTGGACAGTACAGCACATTTGGGAAATAACATTTGGTACCAGCATATGAAAGAAGTAGGAAGAAGGACCTCGATTGAGGAGTGCTTTGTATGTGCACTCATGCCATATGGTATGGGAAAATCTAAAATCTTCATAGCTATCGAAATAGATGTCCAAAAAGCTCATTGTCTTTCACACATAGCACTTTGCAAAACCAGAAGGCCAGTTCATGGGTCGAGATGCCTACCTCAAATGGGCAACTGAATGGACAGATCCAGATGGAGACGACTATGTGCAAGATACTAAAACAAGAAACAAAGCCCACACTAAGAATCATGTGATCAGATATGAGAAGCCTGGAGTAAAAGGAGATGGAATCAGATGGGAAGTAAATAAAAAATTGGAGGTTGCAGGAAAATCTGCAGAGGATGCACGAAAATGGAAGAATAGAGGTCAAATGCAGATCTAACATCTGTGTTATCACCCGATGGATGGGAAGAAGGAGTGGTCCTCTACAGAGCCTGGGTGATCTTTGGATGCTATAAACTAGTCATTGACATTGTGCAGAATGGCTGTAAGCCATTATGGCCAAGACCTGCTAAAATACTTACTTGGGTTGAAGACAGAGGAGGACCTCTGCAGATTGTGCCATTGGAAAGTTCAAAGCTGTGAATTGTGGTTGAATCTTTGATGTTCCAGGAATGGTACACGGAAGAGCAGTGATCATGGATAGTTATTGGGCTTGTGCAGCCAGAGCCTATATCACATTGCCTGCAGATTGGGGAGGAATATGCACACTGGTGAATGTCCATGTTCCAGCTTTAGTGATTCCTAAGGGTGATTTAGACATTGACAATTTCCCAAAAGCAGATGCTCACCTGAGGAAGAAGAGATCTGTGGAGCTGATAAAGAGGATGAAGAGAGAGAACTATTTCTCAGCTAAGTCAATAGAAGCCTTCGATGCCATACCATTTGAGCACAGCCTGTTTAACCAGACCTCATCTGTGTTCACGTTGATCTTTATGCCAGCTGTTCAGGTTGGAGCAAACACCAAGTGCTACAAATCACCAGATGGGAATTGCTGCAGACAATTGACACTACAATAAAAGGATTCAATGCAATCAGAGAAGAGATGAGAGCCATACGATTGATGACTCTTCAGAAAATATATGTCCTGGATATGATTACAGCAATGGATGGAGGCGTTTGTGCAAAAATCGGAGAATCATGTTGCACATTTACACCGTCTCATAATGACGAGAATGGGACATTGACCGAGGCCATAGACATGATGACAAAATTCCATGGCCAGATGATAGAGGAAGCAGAAGACACTGCTGATGACAGCTGGTTTGGATCACTCTTCTCTTGGGTCCCACAATGGATGGCAGACATTTTCAAGTTCCTTGGAGCCCTGATAGTGATGACATTGCTTGGAGGTTGAGTGATCAAGATAATAATCTCACAATGAAAGAAGACAGCAAAGAAAGCCATAGGGATGAAGATCATGACCAATGTCGAATCAGGATGTAAGCCCAAAGACCTGACAGATGAAGAGATCAGAGACTTTGTGAAAGCCAGTATCCATGCAGCTGGGGGGACAAAGTGCCTGTATCCGAATAATCATAAGAAATATGTGGGAAGATGGATCTACTGCAGTCCAAGTGGACAATGCCAGCTTATGACATGGATTAAGGATGAACATGTGAAAACAGAAGATGCCTGAAGGGAGTCATAAAGATATGGGTTTCAAAAAAGTTGTTCTTCAGGCCAAGCTGCCTGGGTGTGAAGGATGATGTGGGGGTTTTCAATGAATCGCCCAGAGGGGGGAGTGTAGAGAAGGAGCCAAGCACCCCCACCTCAATCGACCTGCCCCTTTTACCTGTATGCTGGAAACCAGAGTATGAGACGTATACAGAACAGCTGACTCGACAAAGAGCAGAATGTGGACTCAATCCAGTGCCAGTGAAAGGACCAGTACCTAAGAGAATCTGGGAGCCAAGGTACCCATTGAGAAAACCTTCTCTACATACAAAGAAATATGATGGCTATCTGAACGAGATCCCTGAAGAAGGGCAAGGATGAATGGTAGTATTACTAGCCATTGCCAAGTATATGTCATATGGAGCTGAAGATGAAGTACATGAAAAGATGCCGTGATTAGAGAATATGGATATTCTATAAGGCATTAAGAAAGCAATAAGGATAAGTGACATCTTGGGCTCAAGGTGAAGAAACCTATGCCACAGAAAACAGATGAAGATATTAAATCATTTTACACATGTACAGATGCAGATGAAACGCAAGCAGCAAAGTAATCGTGATGCTAACTCTAAGCTTATAGTAAAATAGATTGTGGCTAGCGCCAACGTATACATACATCGGAATGAGAGACTTCTGGATGTTTCCACTAGACGTATTAAAGCAGGTTGGACGTTAGCAAAAAGGCCTCAGTTCAGTGTGTTGCAGTTAAAAAAGCACACATTGAATTACAGATGCAGAGCTCAGAAAGGCGAGGTTGGATGAGCTCCAAGAAGCCAAGGTCTTATCAAACTGGAGTAAGCTGACTTTGGATACAAAATCGTGTGAAAGAACAAACCTCCTACCCAGAAGGAGTGAACATAACAAGGAAGACGTCAGAGGTCTATTGGAATAAAGTATTAAATACACGAAAAAGGCTTGATTTTATGGCCTTTAGTCACATGGAAGCATGAAGTTGGATGAACAAGATGGTCGCACTTACACATGAAGGCAGATTGTACTGCTCACTCCCTAATTTTTCAGAGCTAAGAACACTCTCAAGGACAAAGTTCAAAGGCCTAATTGACAGTAGACCACTGAGGTGATGATAGATTGATATGCTAATTGGTGGGAAGCTAAAGTTAAGGCAACTTCACCAGCATCTGGACGGCCAGCCAGCAGGCTGCTAACATAGGCGGAAAAGTACTGAAGATGGATAGAGTGCCAACCAATTGTGGGGGACTTGCGTATTTAGGTGTCTTATAGTGTGTAAACCAATGGGATATCATGTATTTAGTGACGTTCATAGTGGTCATTTTGATGACCATCTGATGTTAAGTAACTAATCACATAATTACACTTTTCTAGACCAGTATGGATTGTATACTTAGATGTTCACTCAGAGCCAATCACTCCCTCCGATAGGTTTTTGTAGTTTGCCATGTAGGATGACGTTGGTAGTGATGAAGGTCAACGTCATTAATGACACATTTTGCTTATAAAATGTATGTTTTTTCTTAATTGTTTTGAGTTTGAAGATCAAGCGTTTGCGTTGATGTTCGTTATGCTCCCTGTTTTAGATAAGTGACATTAAAACAGTCTTTCTTTTGTCAACTTCCTGAGTCGGCTCTATAATTTGGTGTATCAGTAAGATCTGCATCCCCATCCATCTCAAGGGTAATTGCTGCTCATCAAAGGGGTGGACTATCCATTTCTGTATTTCCACTTTCGAAGGGACCAAGACATATAAAGTCATTCAAATAGTGCAAAAACTGTTGCAAGCTAGATTCCTTCTTAGTCACCCACTTCGAAAACCCATAACATTTCTCAAAGTTCATGACACTGAACAACTCATTAGCATACATTTGTCGAAGTCATATTTATCTTCAAACTTAAAATCCATGTGGTGATAATCCTCCTGGTGTATTGGGATTAATCATGAAGAGGGAAAATCTGTGCAGACCCCCAGTCCTGGATGACCCCCTAACCGGAAGTAGCACCAGCAACAACACGACAGCTGATCCTATGAACTTATGCCAATCCCCACTGCTCCAGCCATGGACAACTACCGTGAGCGGTACCCTGCCTGCCGGCCATACGTTCCTGCTGCACTACGAACTCTGCCCAGAATGGACGAAGAGAGTCAAGACCGAGTTGGAGACAACTGCAGGACCGATCGACTAATGGCATCACACGCAAAGACGCCATGGTGCAGGTCGTTAGAGACATCCCGACGACATAGCCCCGTTAGACACGAAGCACACATGCAATCCGCACAACTCACTCACACACACACACACCAGTCTACACGAAGAACATGTACAGTTCATGAGAAAGAGGACTGTGACACATATGCTATCAGCACGTTTATTATTTTGGCATTAGGCTCCCTATAGCACCGCAGAAACGCAAGCAAGAAATGCTTGTGTATACGCTTGCAGATGCATGTACGCAACTAACCCAATGGAAGGACAGGAGCACCCAAGGGACCTAACCAGCCATGAAGCCCTCACTATACTATGGACATTATGACGACTCCATTACGAAGCAGCGCAGGCCTCAGCAGAGTACAGTAGGCCACATGATCGAAGAGAAATTCCAAACCGTAAGGTACTGTATGAGCAGAGCAGTAGACTGCCAAGGATACCATGTTGTGAAGTGACATTCCATATCCTGAGCCAAGGTGACATCGGCGGCAGCAATGAGTATTCCCTGTAAAATACACACTGATTCGAGGCAATTGAGCTTGCAAAGGTGGTCTCCGGCTACATGTCCCAGCCAAGTTGTGAACAAGCCAAGACGCAGAGGCTGAGAACGAGCAGCACCCCCACGGCTGTACAGCAACGTGCAACATAATTGCTACCTCCAAGACACCTTCTATGATGGGAATGGAGCGCTCTCATGACATTAGTCGTCTTCACACTATTGTAATACTCAAGACAGAAAAATCTAAGATCGACTACCCCTATCTCAATCCGCTGTATATCGGGCAGGCTTTCACAAAAATGATGGTTGCTTAATTAGTCCCAACACATTTATCATGTCAAAACACTTAGTATGCTTTTTAAAATAAATTTTATTCATACAAATGATTCTTCATATAGATAAAAAATAGTTACGAAAAAATTAAGAAAGAATGTGCACTTTCCACAAGGCACATAAACATAAAACAAATTCAACAAGTTTATCAGTGGGCTGTTCTATCAGGTTGCGGGGTTAGTATGTGACATAGACATATATGTGCACTGTTTATGAAAATGTTTTATGATTTCACACAATTTTGTATATTTGTCAAATGGGCTATTCTTTTACAACAAATACTGTAAGAGAGAGTGAACTTTTATGCTCTCTTATGTATTGGGATTTCTAATGTCATCCCTTGGATATGTCTACATATGTTTCAGTGAAAAGATCAATGAGACACTATCCCTAGTGTTTTTTCTTTTTTGTTATAGCCGTCTTCAGGACAGATATATTTCTTTCAGTAAATAAACTATTTTCAAGACCCCTTAAGTTGTTTTTGGACAATGTCACTGTTCTATACTTTGAGTCGGATTGGAATGTTTTCATCATTGAACAAAGAAGGATATATTCTTCTGTGCATCGGAAGCATACTATCTTCAGAATGGATGGAAGTTCTTGCACTTATGCAAGATCTTCTGATCTTCTATAAGTGTGGCAAGCCATGTTGATTCCTTTATGGTCTTGTTATGTCATTCACGGCAAAGCGGGATACTTAATCTTTCCAATTTTCTCCCTGCATATTTTCCATCAGGCGTTATGGTCCGGCCTTTAAAAATGGCGGGTGTTTGGTGTCACACGGTGTTTGCCCGTCTGTTCACTGCGATGGAGCGAGGAAAGGTGCAAGAATCATTATTATTTTCTTAATTTTTTCTTAACAATTTTTTATCTGTATAAAGAATCTTTTGAATGAATAAAATGTGTTTCAAAAAGTATACTAAGTGTTTTGAGACGATAAATGTATTGGGACTAATTAAGCAATCAACATTTTTGTGAAAGCCTGTCTGATATACAGCGGATTGAGATAGGGGTAGTCGATCTTACATTTTTCTGTCTTGCTTATCCTCCCAGTGAAAGCTCGACCCCCCTTAAACAAAAAACTGGGAATCACCCATATGATACCACACTATTGTAATACGCAGATACATAGTTGCAATTGCTGAGACATAGTAGACATGCACTAAGAACAGGTGTCTCGCGGACTGGGAACAACGTTTGTCCCAGATTTGGGGGCCTGCAGCCTGACCAATTAGGACACTGGGTTTTGGGAGCAAATGGGAATGGGTTGCCAACCAATTACCAGGCTTCCTCACTGTAACTTTTCCAAAGTAACAACTTTCGGGGATGATCCAAGTATACCACCTGACACAGTACTGTCCACTCATAATCCTCTTGTATCGGGTCCTATACTGGACCTAACAGTCAGGGGGCAATCCTGGGCCTCGATAGGTTTATGAGGCAGTTTGCCAAGTGACGAAGGTTGTTACGTTACGAGAATACAAAACTGGCCTGCGAGCCAGACTGCGGCGAGATGTGCCTGAGCGTTGTTAATGCATATACCCCCTGTATGTTTGGTACAATAAACCACAGTTATCTTTGCTCCTTGTGTGGACCTCGGCTTCTTGGGACTTGGGAAGGAGTTAGGGCCTTCCGTGTGCTGGGTGTCTGTGGACTCTCGGCACGGCTCTGCCAGCCCCAGAAATTACCCTAACAAGTTGGAGGCCCCAGCAAGATTGTTTTGTGACATCAACTCAGCCAGGTTCTGCCTCCTCTGACATCGGACCTCAGAGAACTGTAAGATCCTCACGGGAATTGCGACATAATTGGCCTGCGCAACCAGAAGAATTGGTCGTTGGGAACCGACTTCAAAATGATCCCGCCCACGATTGGCAATTTGTCCACGCAGTCCAGAGGGGCGAGACGATCCAAAAGAGGAGAGTCAGTGGCCGAGCGTCGCCAGCAGGCATGTACAACATAAGTGTGGTCCACACAACGAGCAACATCATTTGTGTGGGTGGGAGAGGGATGTGTAAATAGGGAAAGAGGGGAATGTGGATTTGCCTCATGAATTGGTGTCAAGGTGTCAACAGTCAGCGTATGTTCAGATTGCGTAGCAGCAAGCTCAGTTCTTGTGTTCTACAGCATTGATTGGTCATGTGACACGCTCGAATAGTGAATGAAAAGTAGAAGTAGCTGATCCCTATGAGTTGAACGTTTTAATTTGGTGAGTAGAAGTATTCCCATAGAGATTAGCCAAAGCTATCTAGTATGGACGGTGTATTAGCTTTTTAAGTCTCTCCAGCGAGAGATGTATCATCCGTTAGGCGATGCAACGGTGCAATCTAATCACGTAGAGATAAAAGGTTGAAACCGGATACTCCACTGCTAGGAGGTGGGAAGACAGCTGTGGGGATTTTTGTGGGTGGTGGCTCAGGAATGGTGTTAACCCCTATTCAGCACATGTGTCTCACTTTGCCCCTTTGTAAGGACAAAATAATCAAATGCAGCATACAATGGTCCAAGAATACATATGGGAATGTAATACGACCATGGCCGCCTAACGGCAATTTCTCCCCAGACACGCTGCCATCGCTACTCATGCACATACATAACACATACAAGGGGAAGAAGTTAGCCAACCGTATGGAGATATACGAGTTATGGAATATGTTCCAGGTGGACAGGCCATGGATGATGAGCTTGCGGGGGGTGAAGGAGGAGGGCATGAACTTGTGCACGCCACCTCCAGCACCACCCAGCATCACCTCCAACAAGATAGTGGAGTAGGAGAAGGAGCAGGGCTTATACCCGTTATGGGACCTAAACGAAGTAAGGGAGCCCCGAGAATTAAAAGCAGCAGAAGAGTATTCCAATCCCACGTACAAGCCACCCCCATATGCTCCAAAGGTGCATACCCAACCTTCAAGAGCATCTCATGAACACGATTGTGCACTGCACCAGCTGCCAAACTTTCAGCACTGGCATGACGCTCTGGACATTACGAGGCACTCTGCCCCGCCCCATTGGACCATTCCGTGAGCTACACATAGACTATGCGGATGTGGGGGAAAGATGCAATGGTTCCTGATATTTGATCATTATAGTATGCCCTTAATCACGATGGGTTGAGGCTGGACCTTATGCACACCCAGATGCCAAAAGCCCTGCTAAATATTTAATGCGCAAAGATTTTCCTTGATGGGGCGTATGCAATGTATTGAAGTCCGACAACAGCACCTAAATGTTAGCAAAAGGTTCATGGTGGCAAAAAGAAATCAGCAGAAACACATTTCTCTAAATAGTTAATTGACATTGGTCCATTAGTTCATTACATGTCCTTAGAAGCAAGCATGTTTTTAGATTAAAATCTAGATGGATGTTAGTAGAAGAAACAAAAAATATAAATATACTTGTTCTAGTATAGTGGACTTTTGAGTTAGCAGTAGTTTACCCAAAATTTAGATTCTGATATGTCAGATATAAATACAACAAGCACTTAGCAGAAAAAGAGTTAAATACAGGGAACAGTGAAAGATGTGTTCCTTGCTGTGTAAGCGCCTTACAAATACACAATAAATTAAATAAATACAAATAAAACATATTGTGCATGTACATGGTGACACGTGATTGCATTGATTAGAAAGTACGCTTAGCTCCATCATCCACACATGTCACAGCCGGGGGCTGTCTTAAAGGGCACTTGAACTTAGATTGATTGTGCTTGAGATTACGTTATCACAAGGTGGTCGATAGGAACAGGTGCAGTTCACGGATATTAATCCTTTAAAATGTAAGTTACCCTCGATGAAAAAAAGTTGAATACATCGATATATGGTGCAAGGCGGATATCATTATAATTGGTTGAATTAAACACGTAGGTGAACCTTTCCTTTCCTTTTTCATCACACAGCACATTTTGTCAAAAGGGCCAGTAGCTTGTGTCTATTTATCTGCATATAGTAGGACACTCTTTAGTTTACTATAAAATGCTAATGCATCTGTTTTAGGGTTATTTCAGCAGCTCGGAGGGTAGCAGTCTGGAGTTCATGGGTTAATCCCCATGAGCACGTGACAGGTAACATGTTATATCTCAGCCTGCAACTGTTTATAATGATAAAGGTATAGCTCCTCTAGCATTTTATTTCTATGAACATACAATACAATATTAAAAGTCGATATCCACCAGGTCAGACCATCACCAGTTGTGCTTTCAATGCATGTAACATTTGTTACCTCGAAAGAAAAGAGGAGCATAGTCATTCTGTTTGGACACTTAATGCCCGCGGAGGAGCAAAGCAAGCAATTTCTGGAGTTAACAAGACATATCACTTGTAGAATGAGACAGCATACCTGAACCTATCAAAGTAAAGCCTATATTTAGTGTGTTTTGCAATTTGGAAAAAACGAACGCTTTTCTTGCCTGCTGCTGCCTGCTACTGTTGCCGGCTGTCTTGTGCTGGGAGTTTCCAAGAACTCGCGCTAAGACACACGTTTGCTTCCAGGAGGAAGCGGAGCACCGTGGCTGTCACGTGAACAGTCACGTGACCTTTCCTTGCCACAAAGCACAGCCCAATCCACCCTTGCGGCGATAAGCCCGACGGGGTAAAGGGCGCTGGCTGTTGTGCGGCTGTTTGGCGCTGGAGGAGTGCAGTATAAAGGTAACTGACTGATGGATAAACAACATCTGAGTGTTCTTACCCAGAGCTGAGACTGGAGTCCGGTTGTACTCAGTGCTTCAGATGAACAAGGTGAGCTAACCCCGCACATTAAGTAAACATCTGATACTATCTTTTTCTGAAAGCCGAGCAAAAAGCGCATAACGCCAGATTCAAATAGTCTATCATTTGGGTGGGGTGTTCTCGGAAGACTGCGGGGGGCCTGACCCCTTTGATCCTAATCCCCCACAGTACGGAGATCATTCTAAAACTGAGCTGAGCTGAACACACACCTGTACAGACTCGAGCACTGACCCCAATAAGAGAATGACCGAAACACAAGGCCCTATTGGAAAACGTAATGCGGACCTAATAGCACGGTACAAAATGGCGTCTGCTGGCCGCCTACACGCGGAAAGCTTGCTACACCAACAACCAAGATTACAGTTGCGACGATTGAACTCGCTGGCTACCTCACGCAAACCCACACGGCGGAAGCCCGATTGCAAACCCGACTGCAAGTCAGACTGTGACTGCACGGAGGAGATAAACTTTCATCATCAGCATCTGATCCCAAAAACAGACAAGATCTAGACCAGACGCAAATAAGAGAAGGACAATTGAAAACTCCTGATGATATGATCACTAATCAGCTGAGCACTACAAGTCCGCAGAACGCGGGGGTAAACCGGATAGCGAGCTGCCCAGCGGCTTTATGTCTCGCTCTCCTTAACACAGAAGGAGCCCCAGAAAGTGACCCTTTAAGTGCGCTCCTGAGTAATGATACATGCGACGCCGAGTCAGGCACTAATGGTTCTCCTCGCAAACTACCTCTAGAAGTCGACGTGGGGCAGGCCTTGATACCCCGTTGAAAGTGGCATCATACCACAGGTCATCGAGACAGACGCGACGAAGGAAAGCTCAACCACAAATAGAGCTGACTCCTCCCCAATCTCCTCGAAGAGCTTACCGGCAAACGGAGAAGTGCATCTGCATCTAAATCAAAAAATGGGACTCAGGGATGAATGGGTTGGCTCTCCTAAAGACGATGAAGTTTTCCCTCAAGCACATCACGACACAATCGAGACTCTTTGCATCAATGAGTCTACTGCTATGGGATCCAACAGGAGAAATTCACTGGAGGTTGTTAACAAGATACTAAACGACATCTCACTAATAAATAAAGCACGAGGCTCCACAGTATAAAATAGACCGGACACTCCGATCCACGAGCCCAGTGTCACCAAGGCCATTGAAGACATTGTAGATGTAATGAAGGAGACCTTGGGAGCTCCGCCTCTATCACAATGGAAAAACGCCTATGGGAAACGTAAGCGCATCAACCACAGCCTATCTCCTACCCTACCGTGTTCACAGAGAAAAGGCACAAAAATCCCTCTACAGACTTTAATGAGACCAACAACACCCCCATCCAGGCACGGAGGTGCCCTTGAGACGAGACAATCATCCCTCTCTTCGACATCATCGTCAGACTCTTCTTACTCAGAGCAACAGTACAACAAACATAAGCATGAGGAGCTTTCTTCTGAACTAGTCAGATGTATAATGAGAGAGATTCAACCGCTAGTGATGTCTTCTCTTGCAATATCTATAGCTCCGTTTCTAAAACTATACGAGCAAGTAGATGGGAACCTCAGAGATCTGTCCACACTAGTTGCAATGATCAACTCAAAACTGGTAGGTCTGGACATGGAAATCACATTAACGAACCAAGTTCAACGAGACTCCCATAAAAGAATTGAGGCTTACCTGAATACTCTTCTGGATCAAAGGAAAACTAACGGATCGGAAAAAAAGTTTCTGCCAGAAATCACTAAAGAAGCACTCAACCTCTTAACAACAAGGAAAACCCCAACGGAGTTTGCCAACGATAATAGCATTAGTATCCGTCTGGATTCCCAAGAGATTATCTGCATGAATAACAAAACATGTGCTCAGGCGAGCACCAACATGGAGCCCGATTTGAATAAACACTATTCTCCATTGCAACAACCTGAGAGCATCACAACTGGAAGCCAAGAGGTGCCTAGCCCTCTGCCACCCCCGATAGATCTAACCACAGATGATGCCACAGAGCAGAAAAGTTCACATGAAGACATAAGATTGGAGGAGATAAGGAATCCTGAAGTACTTGATAAGGCGACAAAAGTTATTCCACCTAGTATGCACTTACAGGAACAACTTAACAAGCCTTGCTTTCAAACAATCTTAGATAAAACGAGATCGACACTGAATCCAGCCTCCCTCGATCCACAAATACCAACTACCTCAATTGACACCGAGAAATGTGGCAGACAGCAAGATTGTGCCTCCGGGAATCTTGACACTGAGGCTGAAAGGAACAATGGCATCTTTGCGATCTTTAAGGGAAACACTAATCAGATTACTGGGACACACATAAATCAAACTAGTAAGCAACCACAAACTAAAAAAAACAAAAATCAATGCATTAAGAACTCTCGACGTGGCAACAACTCCAGAAAGCTCTTACGTAACATAAAAACAGTAAATGTAACTGTGAACCAGAACATAAAACCTGTGGATCCAACCCTGAATAAAAAGAGCTTAGAAAAGGAGGTGACAGGTGAGCTCTCAGATCAAAAAAGTGAGGAATCTGACAAGGAAGCCGAACAAATGAACGAGCTGATGAATATGTCAACCTGTGAGGACACTGATGAATTGGAGCCAACGGAACCTAAGACTTCAACTGGGTCACCTTCAAGTCAGAATGAGCCACCACAAGAGACAGAAAAAATGAGTATAGAACCAAACCCAACATCCACATTGTTTTCTTCACATGCTACAACGCCACAACGAATTTGTACAATGATCCCCAAGACCACAAATACCGAAAAAGCCCTACCGGCGGAGGCTAGTTCTATCTTCCTCACTCTGTCAGAAAGACGGGAAAAGATGCTCAAGAGAAACGAGGCTAGAGAGTGTCAAATGACAAAAGTACCCAAAAGCTTTCCCCAGCCAGAACGCAGGAACGAAAATCGTGAGTTTTATTCTGATGTTCGAAAATTTGCACCAAAAAAGTGCAATGGGAAAGGACTATCAGTGATCAAAGCTCCTGCTACAAAACAAGCGTCTTGCGAACACAAAGGAAGTGCCCCTCACCAAAATGAGCAGTCAGGCAACAAAACTTCCATATCCGTCTATAAAATAAAGATGGAAAGAATAGAAAGTCAGGATGACGTGATCATGAACCGCAATAATGTTATACGATTACTCCACTGCGTCCCGTGTCTGAGAACGATACAATCGTATGACATCCAAACAGTGGAATTTCCACAGGAAGGCTAAAATGATCTCGTAATACTACATCTGAAATCAAAAATGATAACCAACAGTATCTTAGATGCAACGCCTGAGCTGATGTCGCTTGGATTCGACATTCTGGAATTAACCAATGAAGATATTTACAAAAACCACTCTAACAAAACTACAGAACCACAGTTAGTCTCACCCATTTGGAAGGAAAGCAATGAAGTGAAGAGCTCTGAGAAAATGCGAGAGGTTGGCCGACATAATAGAAACCAGAGCAACGACAGCGATTCTGGCTTAAAAAAGTGGAATACGCTCAAAACGACTTGACGGAACAAATCCAAATCACAGACGTTGGCAATCAAGCCATCAACAAGGAAAACCGCATAGTGGAACTGGAAAATAACGAAAACGAATCACCGGACAACTGGGGGTGGCTTGCAAAAGCACTGAATAAATCAACTCAAAGCTAATGCCTGCTAGAAAACTCACCCCCGACTGTCAAGTTTGGCTCCTGGAACACCAGAGGATTTGTGCATTTATACCAAGAGAGCTGCTTTCCAGGGTTGGATGTCGTGTGCCTTCAAGAGACTTGGCTGGACAACTGTCCCATCTCTGGAGAATATGAGATCGCATTCAATCCACCTATCAAACAACTGATGGGTAGGCCCATGGCAGGCCTTATTACCCTGGTCAAAAAAAGCTCCGGATACCAAATCCTCAATACCGAAAACGTGACTCCCTACATTCAGGCAACGACAATCGCACAAAGTAACGTAGGAAACAAGAACATCCACATCCTGAATCTATTCTGGAACTACAAGATAATAAGCGGCAGTGAATATATAGACCAAGTTACAACTGTCATAGATGATTGGTTCAAAGCAGACGCTGGCGCTGATACTGTGATTTGTGGAGACTTGAATATGAACTGTCTAACATCAAACATTGACTTGAATCCAAATAACTATAACAAAACACAACTCGCCAGTCAATGGGCGACAGAGATGGAGCTAAGAAACCTCATGCTAATGAACAGAAACTTAGCAGGTGATATTCCAGCTAAACCAACTTGGTCTAAAGGCACCCAACGATCGATGCTTGACTACTTTTACGTTAGTGAGAAAATACATCAACACTCGATATCACTCGTGGTGCACCCTATGACCAAAAGTGATCATGACTTAGTCATTCTGTCATGTATCGCAGCCTATGGAGCTAAAACCTCAACATGGAACTTCCCGGTAATGATTGAATCCAACAGGGTCAGATTGAAATTAAAGAAGACAGAGGTTAAAAACATAATAACCACATATGTGGATGAGCAAAAGGAGACTGAATACATCTATCTCTTAGACGACTTCAAAGAAAAACATCAAGGATTCAAAGCTTGTGGCTTTGTTGCAAAACATAAATTTGACCTAGAGGTGAGAAAAAGAAAGAGAGAATTAAGAGCGCAAATAAGACATCTACCGAGAACTGACTCCAATAGTTATCTAACTGCAAAAAGAGATTGTAAACAAAAGTACAATAACTGGTTACGAACACACAAAGCAGATATGATGCAGAACGATTCAGAACTAATAATGGAAAAATTGCAAAACAAAGATTCCTCGGATTTTTGGAAGATAATCAACAACAAAGGAGCCCCGCAATTATCATTACTGACAAATGTAATTACTGAAGCTGAGTGGATACAACACTTCTCGAAGCTATACAGTAAAAGAACAACCGCAGTAGAGACTCCACCACCTAACCTAGAAAAATGGAAGATAGATTTTGATAAAAACGACATTGAGGAGATAATAAAAAGAGTTAGCTCCTCCAGAGCACCAGGCCCGGATAGTCTAACAAACCACACAATCAAAGAAAATCTGGAGCTGTGGGCAGAGCTATGCCACACGATGTTCAAAAGAATAGTAGCCAATTGTAAAAGCCTGGATTCATGGAAATGCGCAATAATCATTCCAATCTTCAAGAAAGGGAACCGTTCTGACCCGACAAACTAGCGACCCATTGCGCTGCTAGACGTGCTAGGCAAAGTGTACGCGACTCTGCTACAACAACAACTTGTGAAATGGGCAGCCGACTCAAAACATCTGGACCCACGACAGACTGGTTTTGTCAAGGGTGTAGGCTGCCCCTTGAATCTCCTCTTAATCAATCTTCTCAAAATGGAAGCCATAAGAACAAGAACCAAGGTGTACCTTGCACTGATAGACTTCTCACACGCCTTTCGACAGCATAGATAGAGAGCTACTATGAGAGAAAATGAAGACGTGGGAATGTCCGGAAGATCTGATAGCGGCCATCAAAGAGCTCCACAATGGTACCAGCATTAAAATTCACCTGGATCAAAAAGGCAACCTGTCCAAAGCGATAAACACCTTCTGCGGGATTAAACAGGGCTGCCCACTGGCTGCCATAATATTCAACTTATTTTTATCGGACATTGGAGGAGCAATTGACAGCGTACGCTCCTTTTCTCCAAAAATACATGGAGCCCCACTAAGTTGGATGTTATATGCCGATGACCTAATATTGTTAGATGTAACACCTATAGGCCTACAGCGAAAGATTGATGCAGTGGAACTATATGTGAGAGCTAACGGCTTACAAACCAACAAAAAGAAGTGTGAGGTGCTAACGCTGCAAAACTTGAAAACATCAAAGCACAAAAAACCTAAATGGCACTTGGGAAAAGAGTGGCTAAGTAACACAACAAACACAAGATACCTAGGCATGCAAATCAATTCAAGCCTGAACGACAGTCAATGGGAACAGGTAGCCAAAACCAAATGCCAGCAATTTGCACGCCAAGCTAGCGTATTACACAAGAAATATGGAAAATTCTCAATAAAACCAGTAAGGAACTTCTACTGCCAAAAGGTAGTGCCGCCCCTGATCTTTGGCACAGAAAACGCTCTCGGATGCTGTGCGGATGTCTGGTCCACCCTAGAAAACATCTTCTGGGTAAGAGTTTTGTAACTACCAAAGGGTACATCAACTGAATGTATCAGATACGAGCTAAACTTAACATCAATCAACGCACGAGTTAGCTGGAACCTGTTGAGCCTCTTCATAAAGGTGACTATGAAGAAAGTGGCCTTGCAATTTGAAATACTACAAAATCCAAGCAAAGGAAATCCCAACTGTCTGCTGTCGTTGTGGTATAAACGCTGCGAGGAAATATTGGCTTTCTACGACATCGACCTAAAAATCCTACACGACAACCCGGATGCCGCAAAAACTAAGGTCTGGCGACTGGACTGGATCATGACTGGGAACTTAAGATCAGCTAACAATTTAATGAAGGATGTCCCGTGTGAAGCTAGAAACCTAAACACTCTACAGTCTTATATCGAATTTTTCCCAGATAATGGCAGCAGAGCCCTGTTTTTACACTTCAGACTAAACGCATTTAAAACAAGAGAGTGGTCTAGAGAGCTACGCAAGACAGAAGAACTCAATGTAGCCTGTAGATTTTGCAATCAGATGGAAGAAACCTTAAAACATCTGACACTCCATTGCAAGAGACTAAATCGGGAGAGAACACTGACATTAGGGCCTCATCTAGCGAAATTTCAAACGCCAAGCGCGGACGACTGATGGCAAGCCCTGTTCGACAGCCGGGAGAAACAACTGAACTACGCGTTAATTCGCTTCCTGAGCATGTTGAAAAAACTACTGACATAATACCTAGAACAAGGGAAAAACAGTGAGAACGCATTAAAGAGGCTCCCAGCTGGCGAAGGCTCGAATGCGGCCTGAGAGCTTATGATGTTAAGGTTTTAACAGATGAGAGTTACCCGGACATTTAAGGGGAGAGAAGTGAGAACAAATTGTAGTGTAATATCTGTTCTTCTTTTTTAAAGGCATTTTTGCCAATAAAAATAAAAATAAAAATAAAAACATATTTATTGACTTTCTAGTCCATGTTTGTGCAATTTAGCATGAAGCACATACTGACAGACTAACTAAGGGATCTGTAACATTTGGAAATACAGATGTTTGGGGTACAGATCTCATGAGCACTCATGATCCCTAGCTAGCATGGTCAATAGCAAGGAGTTATGATATTTGTAATTCATAACATCAGAAAAGCCACATGTTGGATTCATGAGCATCAAACTCTTAAGGTTATGGTGTGTGCTTACATACATCAGGGGAAGGGTTTGCATTCCAGGTCTCAATCCTGAGGCATGCATTTTAAGATTCTTGGGCCTTGCACGGTACAGCATCTGTAAAATCCAACATTAAGTACACAATGGGCCTCATTCCTACTGTGCCGGTCCGGTAAAAATGCGTTGTTACCGGACCACCACAGTACGACTCTGTGGGTGGGAGCCATCCCGCCTGCCAGGGTTAGGCCTGGCGGGCAGAATGGCACCCGGTTCACAGTGTTACGCGGAAGCACCTGCACTGTTGTTAACGGTGCCGGTGCTTCGGTGTTCCCCACTCCCATAGAGTCCTATTGGACTCTATGGGAATGGGGATTAACATTTTATCGGCGCCTGACTTCTCGGACGGCCGGAGTGCCAGAGCTGTAATGCCCCGGTGTTTTCAGCAAGCCAGGCACTGGTAAAATTTGCAAGTCCGGCAGCAACCTGCCGGTTTTACCGCCATGCCTACCGCCACCAGTCTTGTAATGAGGCCCAATATCTCTACACTGATCGTGGAAAAGGATGTAACATCACATCCTGTCCCACAAATGTCTAAATGCAAAGTAAACATACCTAATGTCCTATACCTTCCCTGAATGTGGGAATAGCATATGAAAGATTCAAAAAGGCAGTAATTTCCTTTGCTTTCTACAAGTAAAGTTTAGTGCAAAATGTCAAATAATTGCATTCTTGTGTCAATAATAAATATTTTTTAAAAACTGTAAGGCAGTACCCCACTGCATCATGCACGGTGTACTGGATGGCACACCTGTCTTTTATTGGGTGAGAAGGCCACAGTGCTATAGCTCTACTTGCAATAGACAGCCCTGTCTGCACTCCCTCTTTATGTGCACTGACAAATTAGGGAGACCTCCAAATCAAAGAAAGTTACGGGATTCAATAATCTATGTTCCCTTCGAACCTTTTCCCAGTCACAGTGAATACTGTAAGACACAGAGCAGAATCTATATACAAGATGACTTGGAATGTGCATACAATAGACCAGAGGATGTGATTTGAGTTACATTAGGAGAAACCTACACTGTCATAGAGTAGATTCAGGACGCCTTAGTAGAATGAAATACCGGCAGAGGCATTCCTCAGACACCCAATCTACTTGCATCTGACTGCGGCACTACCCACATATGCGGTAATAAGAGATGGCGCAATGCTCTATGACGACCATAATAAGGATGCAAACATGTCTGCTGCTAGAACAATGGCCAATGTGGCACGTTAAAGCCGAGCCAGTACAACACTGAATACCACAGTTGTTCTTGATATTAGACTTTTGGATGCAAGGAAGTTTTACAAGACCTACCTCCTGCCATGAAAACGCAGGTTTGAGGGCTATCCCTTCCCCCAAATTATAAATCGGACCGACTTCGAAAGAGAGTCCAAGAAAGGTTCCTGGCAAGCCTTTGCTCACTAATGTGTCACGGAAGAACAGGGTAGACGACATCAAGGGGCCAATTCATAGAATTCGGCGCACAAGTGGCGCACGCGGCTGGCGCACAGTGTGCGCGTGCGAATCCCTGCGCCAGCCGCGTGCGCCAAAACCCATTTCCGCGCACAGCGTATTCATGGATTCCAGCCACCAAAACCAGCCGTGGCGCATAGTGGCGCAGCGACCTTGCAGCAGCGCCAGTTACGCCCCCAAGAACGCCTTCCGCGCAGGGAAAAGCCATCAAAATCCCCAATCCAGCGCAAAGGGCTGCGCAAACCCTGTACCAGCACGGCAAGCGGGCTACGTGTATTCCAGGGGTTCACGTGAAGTCACTCACGCGATCGGGCCTGGGGGAGCGGGCTACGTGTATTTCAGGGGTTCACGTGAACTTTTTCACGCGATCGGGCCTGGGGGAGCGGGCTACGTGTATTTCAGGGGTTCGCGTGAACTTATTCACGCGATCGGGCCTGGGGGAGCGGGCTACGTGTATTTCAGGGGTTCGCGTGAACTGATTCATGCGATCGGGCCTGGGGGAGCGTGCTACGTGTATTTCAGGGGTTCGCGTGAACTTCTTCACACGATCGGGCCTGGGGGAGTGTGCTACGTGTATTTCAGGGGTTCGCGTGAAGTTCCACACGCGAATAGCCTGGGCGCGTGTATTTCAGGGGTGCGCGAGAAATTCTACACGCGATTTCAGCAGGGTACGTGTATTTCAGGGGTGCGCGAGAAATTCTACACGCGATTGGCCTGGGTACGTGGATTTCAGGGGTGCGCGAGAAATCCTACACGCGAATAGCCTGGGCGCCTGTATTTCAGGGGTGCGCGAGAAATTCTACACGCGAATAGCCTGGGCGCGTGTATTTCAGGGGTGCGCGAGAAATTCTACACGCGATTTCAGCAGGGTACGTGTATTTCAGGGGTGCGCGAGAAATTCTACACGCGATTGGCCTGGGTACGTGGATTTCAGGGGTGCGCGAGAAATCCTACACGCGAATAGCCTGGGCGCGTGTATTTCAGGGGTGCGCGAGAAATTCTACACGCGAATAGCCTGGGCACGTGTATTTCAGGGGTGCGCGAGAAATTCTACACGCGATTTCAGCAGGGTACGTGTATTTCAGGGGTGCGCGAGAAATTCTACACGCGATTGGCCTGGGTACGTGGATTTCAGGGGTGCGCGAGAAATCCTACACGCGAATAGCCTGGGCGCGTGTATTTCAGGGGTGCGCGAGAAATTCTACACGCGAATAGCCTGGGCGCGTGTATTTCAGGGGTGCGCGAGAAATTCTACACGCGATTTCAGCAGGGTACGTGTATTTCAGGGGTGCGCGAGAAATTCTACACGCGATTGGCCTGGGTACGTGGATTTCAGGGGTGCGCGAGAAATTCTACACGCGATTGGGCCTGTGCGAGTGGGGCAGTGTATTACGTGGGTGTGCGGGAAGTTGAAGAGGTGAATTGCCAGTGTGGGTCCTCCCAGGTCTCCCCTCTACCCTCTCCACGACCTCTGCAGGCAGCCCACACCACAGGGGTCTAGCCTGCACCCCTGGTCATGTCCCGCAGGCAGCACATCCACCATGGGCATGCCCCCCAGCCAAGCCACATGTCCCCCTGCACCCCCACCCCCCAGCACTGTGGGGCACCTGCCAGCAGGCCCCCAACCATGTCCCACTCATGTCCCCCTGCACCCCCACCCCCCAGCACTGTGGGGCACCTGCCAGCAGGCCCCCAACCATGTCCCACTCATGTCCCCTTGCACCCCCACCCCCCACCACTGTGGGGCACCTGCCAGCAGGCCCCCAACCATGTCCCACTCATGTCCCCCTGCACCCCCACCCCCCAGCACTGTGGGGCACCTGCCAGCAGGCCCCCAACCATGTCCCCTTGCACCCCCACCCCCCAGCAGGCCCCACTCATGTCCCCTTGCACCCCCACCCCCCAGCACTGTGGGGCACCTGCCAGCAGGCCCCCAACCATGTCTCACTCATGTCCCCCTGCACCCCCACCCCCCAGCAGGCCCCCACTCATGTCCCCCTGCACCCCCACCCCCCAGCACTGTGGGGCACCTGCCAGCAGGCCCCCAACCATATCCCCTTGCACCCCCACCCCCCAGCACTGTGGGGCACCTGCCAGCAGGCCCCCAACCATATCCCCTTGCACCCCCTCCCCCTAGCACTGTGGGGCACCTGCCAGCAGGCCCCCAACCATGTCCCACTCATGTCCCCCTGCACCCCCACCCCCCAGCAGGCCCCCACTCATGTCCCCTTGCACCCCCACCCCCCAGCAGGCCCCCACTCATGTCCCCCTGCACCCCCACCCCCCAGCACTGTGGGGCACCTGCCAGCAGGCCCCCAACCATATCCCCTTGCACCCCCACCCCCCAGCACTGTGGGGCACCTGCCAGCAGGCCCCAACCATATCCCCTTGCACCCCCACCCCCCAGCACTGTGGGGCACCTGCCAGCAGGCCCCCAACCATGTCCCCTTGCACCCCCACCCCCCAGCAGGCCCCCACTCATGTCCCCTTGCACCCCCACCCCCCAGCACTGTGGGGCACCTGCCAGCAGGCCCCCAACCATGTCCCACTCATGTCCCCCTGCACCCCCACCCCCCAGCACTGTGGGGCACCTGCCAGCAGGCCCCCAACCATGTCCCCTTGCACCCCCACCCCCCAGCAGGCCCCCACTCATGTCCCCTTGCACCCCCACCCCCCAGCACTGTGGGGCACCTGCCAGCAGGCCCCCAACCATGTCCCACTCATGTCCCCCTGCACCCCCACCCCCCAGCAGGCTCCCACTCATGTCCCCCTGCACCCCCACCCCCCAGCACTGTGGGGCACCTGCCAGCAGGCCCCCAACCATGTCCCCTTGCACCCCCACCCCCCAGCAGGCCCCCACTCATGTCCCCTTGCACCCCCACCCCCCAGCACTGTGGGGCACCTGCCAGCAGGCCCCCAACCATGTCCCACTCATGTCCCCCTGCACCCCCACCCCCCAGCAGGCCCCCACCCATGTCCCCCTGCACCCCCACCCCCCAGCACTGTGGGGCACCTGCCAGCAGGCCCCCACTCATGTCCCCCTGCCCCCAGGTCCTGACGAAACGCAATCATGGCAGTAATGGGCAGCATACCCAGCACAAACACCCAGCCAAGGATTGCATCCACCCACATAGTAGATGCAATTACATGATACAACCCCAATGGCAAGTATGTAAATGAACACATGTCCGTCACACACACATACACAATGGGTGCAAGTGAATGTCAAAACCCATATCATGACATGCATGAAACCAATGAGAAAATACCACAAATTCAAGTTATAAATATATGTATTAAAGATGAAAATGAAGTAAAGAAATAAAACACACAACAATGGGGATGACAAAACTAATGGTCCATGTCCGAGAACTAATAGAAAAAACAAAAAAAGAAAGGAATCCAAAAACTAATGTAGTCCAAAGCAAAATAATGGGGGGGAAAAATAAGGAAAAACCATTGCCTCATGGTGAACGGAAATATAAATCCAACAAATGTTTTCCAAACATCAAACTATGTACAAGAAGATCCCAGGGTCCATGAGCCCAACACCATAAATGAAACCTACTACTACTAACTAATGAAAAAAATATATACAGAAAAGTGGCCATAGTCCGAGCGGTCCAAAAAAAACTTAAAAAATAAAGGAAACCTAACACTAACTAACTAAAGAACTATATACAATGGCAGCGGGCAAGTCCTGCGGCTCACTCTGTGATGTTGCCGGCCAGGGCATCATCGAACTCCATGTCGATGTCCCGGAGGCGGGACTCTGTCCTGGCCCCGAGGTCTCGCAGGGACAACCCCGTGTCCACCTCAAACTCCCTGCGAGCTTCCTCGAGGCACTCAGCCCGCCTCAACGCCCGACGCATAGAGAACTCCGCCCTGACCATGGCGGCTCCCAAATGGTTCACGTACGCACGGTGCTCTTCGTGATGATGTGCATGCTCCTCCCGGGAAGCATGCACCTCATCACGAATGCCAGCCGTGCGCAACGCGACACCAATCAAGACCCTCTCCACACGGCCAGGGGTCCCCTCGTCCGCAGGTAGAGGAGTGTCAGATGACATGGACAACTCCCCTACCTGCGGACGGGCCTGTGATGGGGCATCCCTGCTGGTGCATGGTGGTGCAGTCACAGTGTCAGGGACAGTGACATGCACAGGCACCTCCACGGCGACCTGTGCTGCCTCCTGCCCCTGGCCCTGGACTGCACCACTTGCACCAGCGGGGATGCCCCCACCAGGCCCCATGTGTGGCTCAGTAGCGGCCTCCTCCCTCTCTGTGGAAACCACCAACCTGGATGTCTCCACGCCGTCTTCCGCCGGTGCAAGCCCCTGTGGGGGCTCACCCACCCCTTCCGCTGCAGCCGTGGCGGCATCCCCGCCGCTCTGCTCCACAGCGCCTTCTCCGCCCTCTTCTTCACTTGCCACTGTGTAGAGGGAGACATAGAACACAAGCATCAGGGTACTGTACAATGGTCCCCTAGACAGGAAGCAACAGCAAATGAGTGGCACTGTCATACATCACTCCCATCATGTCCCTCCACAACACATGGGTCAGTGCAGGCAAAACACATACAGTAACAGGCATGGGGCAGGCCATGGACATTGGCATACATGACCAAGGGACTCATGATTCATACAATGTTGGTTTCAAACTCACATGCATCATGGGTCTTTCCATCACATGCACACACCTCACCGTAGTTCCATCCATCTGGCCTCGTGCACCACAGACGCAGTGGATACAAGGATGACTAGGCTGCATCAGTGAATCTGAACATTGTCACAGACATGTGTCATGCATCCATGGTGGTGACAAGTCACAGACACGCAGGTCAGACACACACACATGGACACCATACGTGTACATGGGACCAGCACCCATCCCCCCCCCACCCATGTCCAGGAACAGAGACTGCCATGCTTCCATGTGTCCATTCCGCACAGAGCCCCCCATGTTGCAATAGAACACATCACTGTACTCACATGCCTGACCATGATGTCCCTGCACACACACATACCTACATGGCCTATGTCACACATTCAGGCAGGTATCAGACAACCAGCACACTGCAACATGCCCTGTCTCACACAGCAATGCTTGGCCACTTACCGGCCAACTCCAGATGGGTCTGCCTCCGAAGGATCTGGGCGTGGAGCGCTGGGTCTACGCGTTCCAGGACCCTCATCTGGATGTCACTCAGGCGTGCCCGGCCCCCCTCCGTGAGGCGCCGGGCCTTATTGAGGGTCCTGGACCTCAAGTCCTCCCAGCGCTTCTTGATGTGCTTGATGTCGCGGGTTGCCACCCCCTCTGCGTTGATGGCAACCACTACATCGTCCCAGATCCTCTCCCGTCCTTCCTTGTTGGCGCGTGGTCTTCCGAAGAGGGCATCATAATGCCCCAGGACATGCTCCACCAGGACACCAACTTCCTTCTCACTGAAGCTGGTGGCCCTCTGCCTCTCTGGCTGGGGGTCGCCACTGGTCTCAGATGGTGCTTGCCCCGACATGGCGACCCCCGAGGCAGGCGTGGGTGGGCAAATGGGTCCTGGGGCTGGGCTGTGGAGCGATGGTATCCCAGTCGGGAGTCTACTGTTCCAGCAGGGGTGGACACAGCAACTGGACCCCTGCAGATGGCTGATGTGCAGGCACCAAATGGCAGGGCACGGTGGCAGCAAGCAGGCAGGCAGGCAGGCAGCAGCAGATGGCACGTGGGAGGCTGCTCGGGGCACTGGGGGGGCAGTGATTCGGCCTTCTGGGCAGGAGCGTGGTCTTCCGTGTGTATTCGCGTGGCCAGCATGATACGGAGTGAATTGGCACGTGAAAAATCTGCACGTCAGCGTGTAATTCGAGGAAAGGCCCTTAGCGCGTAAGCGCGTCTGCACGCATACGCATTTTCATTGGACCAAAGGCCCTCAGCGCGTGAGCGCGTCTGTGACGTGACGTGCGAGGGTGTATCCCTCATTGCACGTGATGACAGAACACACGTGGATTTCAACCAATCGCGTGTGAAAGTTCACGGCACCCCGGAACACACGTACCCAGCCCAATCGCATGTAGCATTCCTCGCGCACCCCTGAAATACACGTACCCTGCTGAAATCGCGTGTGGAACTTCACGCGCACCCCTGAAATACACGCGCCCAGGCTATTTGCGTGTGGAACTTCACGCGCACCCCCGGAATACACGTACCCAGCCCATTCGCGTGTAGATTTTCTCGCGCACCCCTGTAATACACGTACCCAGCCCAATCGCGTGTAGCATTTCTCGCGCACCCCTGAAATCCACGTACCCAGCCCAATCGCGTGTACATTTTCTCGCGCACCCCTGTAATAGACGTACCCAGGCCAATCGCGTGTAGCATTTCTCGCGCACCCCTGAAATCCACGTACCCAGACCAATCGCGTGTAGATTTTCTCGCGCACCCCTGTAATACACGTACCCAGGACAATCGCGTGTAGAATTTCTCGCGCACCCCTGAAATCCACGTACCCCGCTCAATCACGTATTTGACTTCCCGCGCGCCACTTTTTTGATGCGCTGGGACTCTACCGCCTGCCTTCGTGTGGCGGCCGTGTTTCAGCTTGTGCGTGTCTTTGCCTGTGCGTGGCTTTGCCCTATTCGATTCCATGAATACGTGTGGTTCGAGTGCGTGTGGGCGTTCCGTCTGCTTCCCTGCAGTACATCCCCAGTTACGCCCTTATTTTCCCGTGTTGTTCCCCATTCCGCGCGTTACGCCCCATGTCCCGCCCACTTTCTGGTGTGTGCGCTGAGGTTGTGCGCTTTCACTGTGCGCGTCGCACACGCCTTTCGCGATGTTGCAGTGACTTGTGCGCCATGCATGGGTTTGGCGCACATCCCGCAGTGAACACGCGCAGGGACTTCCATGAATCGCGAAGATTTTCGGTGCACGTTTGTTCCATGAATCGGCCCCAATACTTGGTAAGCCGTATCCAGCCGCTATACTCTATCACCCTTTCCTTTTTTCCTTACTGCAGTATACCCTTTGTACATTCTGCGTTCAATATGTCATGTTTCTAGGATTCATGCAATTCATCACAGCCATTCTCCTGGTCTCCAGACACCCTGGCATTCACACCATGCTCTGCCGCTCCCCCTCTCTCTCTTTCAGTGCAGTGCAGTCTTTTTCATTTCGGTGCATGTGTCTCTCTAATTCTCTCCAAATGTGGTGGGGTCTTTCTTTAATCTCTCTGTGTCTGTCTGTCTGCATGCTCCCCTCCCCACCTCTCCCCTTCTCTCTCTTTGGGACCCCCTATTCCTTTGACCCCTGTGAGGTAATCACACCAAACTTTAAAACACCATTCAGAGACCGCTCTACATTTGTTTCGCATTTTTTTGATAAACGGGGACCAACTTTATAAGCCACCCAAAAAGTGCTCTTCCTGTGGGAAAGCCCACTTAAACATAACTAAAGGGTCGCTACTGCAGATCGTGATATAACTCTATCACCAGCACCGCAAATCAGCAGTGTGGTAAGACTAGCAGTCATCCCATTACTGTAACAGTAGTGGCGGTTACGCAATTACTGTCACAAACTTACTGCACCGCCAAACTTGCAATGATGCTATTGTGTTTTACTGTTTACATTTACTCAGCTGGGTGTTTGAAGTCAAGCAAATATGTAAATGTAAGCCACTTAATTTACTGACCCTTTTTTTTCTTTCCACTCTTGTTTCCCTTAACTCATTTTACTGCTTATTGCATTCTGCGAGAAGCTCATCTGCATATAATGAAGCAATTCAGACTCTTATAGCAACTTCACGAATGCTGTATTTTAACTCCTTAACAGGACTGGCGCTTGCAACCATCCTTTATGGAGACACGCACGCGGCACGCAAGGCACCCTTCAGTTGATATTTTCTCCAGACAAATCAGACGGCTGCTAGGTAATCTGTATTAACATAAAAAGCAATTTATTTTCTTAAATGGGCTAATCCTAATACTAAACCATGATTTGCAGTCGGAGAGCTATATGCCTTTGGGGAGGGCTCATCCTTCCTACTTATGTGAATATTGTCACTGAAAGCAGCTTAATCATGAGCAAATATCACCACCAGAATAGGATGCTCCATATTTGAAAATATGGATCTTAAATACTTTCCTAAGATATTTGCGTGTACACTGCATGCACAGAACGATTGCTTAAATACCTGGACAAATACGATCAATTCTCTAGGCATATTTGTCTTTAGAATAGGCGTGCACTGGTACACAGTGTATTCTCAATATCCGTATTTCTCTTTTCCAGAGACTGACAATCTAAGGCCAGTTTAACATAAATTGTGTCGCTCATAGGCACTTGTGCACAGTGAACGAGCAACTTTGCGCCAATATATGTAAAGACCAAAAAGTGCATGTCAGTGCAAAACTGCTTGTGAACTGGGCCAAACTGACAGTCAGTGGAGTAGACTGCACGTCACTGTTGCATTTAATGTTCTGTCTACAAACTGTACGTAGAAAAAGATCGGGGCCAGGGTCCTTTAAAAAGCATAATTTTATAGAAGCTTTAGAAATCAGTTTAGTTGTAATTTTGCATGCTTTTATCATTCGTGGCTCGCTCCTCAGTGCATTGATCTAGTTGAAAATGCAATTATCTAAAGCATGTGAGAGACAGGAAGATATTTTGTTTAAATATTGCTGCATGTACACAGGAAAAAAGTGTAGTTGTAATTGTGCATGCTTTTGACATTAATGGCTAGCACCTCCGCCCAATGATCTAGTTGAAATATGCAATTGTTTATAACATTGGCATCAAAGGAAGATATTTTGTTTAAATATTGCTACATGTACATGTTGTAAAATTAACACAATATGCACATGTCCTGATTCAAAAAGAGGCACTAAGGCAACATAATGTATGCTGTATGTGTTCAAATTATACATTACCTGTGCAGGAAGGATTCTACAAATTCTACTTTAAGTGCATAAGAATGCAGGTGGTGGTGGGGTTATGCTCCATCGGCTGAATTACACAAATTACTTTGAGTGGTACCAATTGATATTGTAGCGCTACATTGAATGGCTGTGTTATTTTGATGCATTGGTGATATTTATCACAAGACCATATTGCACACAGTACTATTCAACTGCACCTGTGAGGAGCTGCCATCCGTTGAGAGTGTGAAAGCCCGAGCTTTTTTGATTTGATAAATAATACTAACATGTGGATAATTCTGTCCTAGAAAGTGTGGTCTGTTAAACAGACCCCACTTTCACAAAGCTGAAATGCCAAAATTATAGTACTGCATTAATCTTCTGAACTGCAGTTGCACAACAGAGCTTCACATGTCACATGTGCCATATTTGACAAGTGTGTGCACCAACTAACGGCCTAATTCATAGAATTTAGCGCACAAGTGGCACACGCAGCCGGCGCACAGTGTGCGCTTGCGAATCTCTGCGCCAGCCGCGTGCGCTAAAATCGATTTCCATGCACGTCGTATTCATGGATTTTAGCTACCAAAACCAGCCATGGCGCACAGTGGCGCAGCGGCCCTGCAGCAGCGCCAGTTACGCCCCCAAGAACGCCCCTCGCGCAAGGAAAAGCCATCAAAATCCCCAATCCAGCGCAAAGGGCTGTGCTAACCGTGTACCAGTATACAGGTCCGCCACACAGCACACGGCAAGCGGGGAACGTGTATTACTGGGGTTCGTGGGAAGTTTCACACGCGATCGGAGCGTGGTACGTGTATTTCGGGTGTGGGCGGGAAGTTTCACACACGATGGAGCAGGGTATGTGTATTTCGGGTGTGGGCGGGAAGTTTCACACGCGATAGGACCTGTGCGAGTGGGGTGCTTGTATTCCAGGGGTGCGCGGGAGGTTTCACATGCGATCGGAGCGGGGTATGTGTAAATTGGGTGTGCGCGGGAAGTTTTCACACGCGATTGGCCCTGTGCGAGTGGGGTACGTGTATTCCTGGGGTGCGCGGGAAGTTTCACCCGCGATTGGCCCTGTGCGAGTGGCGTACGTGTATTACTGGGGTTCGCGGGAAGTTTCACACGCGATTGGCCCTGTGCGAGTGGGGTATGTGTATTCCTGGGGTGCGCGGGAGGTTTCACACGCGATCGGAGCAGGGTAGGTGTAAATCGGGATTGCGCAGGAAGTTTCACACGCGATTGGCCCTGTGCGAGTGGGGTACGTGTATTCCTGGGGTGCGCAGGAAGTTTCACACACGATTGGCCCTGTGCGAGTGGGGTACGTGTATTACTGGGGTTTGCGGGAAGTTTCACACGCGATTGGCCCTGTGCGAGTGGGGTACGTGTATTTCTGGGGTGCGCGGGAGCATTCACACGCGATCGGAGCAGGGTAAGTGTAAATCGGGTGTGCGCAGGAAGTTTCAAACGCGATTGGCCCTGTGCGAGTGGGGTATGTGTATTCCTGGGGTGCGCGGGAATTTTCACATGGGATTGGCCCTGTGCGAGTGGGGTACGTGTATTACTGGGGTTTGCGGGAAGTTTCACACGCGATTGGCCCTGTGCGAGTGGGGTACGTGTATTCCTGGGATTCGCGGGAAGTTTCACATGCGATTGGCCCTGTGCGAGTGGGGTACGTGTATTCCTGGGGTGCGTGGGAAGTTTCACACGCGATTGGCCTTGTGCGAGTGGGGTACGTGTATTACTGGGGTTTGCGGGAAGTTTCACATGTGATTGGCCCTGTGCGAGTGGGGTACGTGTATTCCTGAGGTGCGCAGGAAGTTTCACACGCGATTGGCCCTGTGCGAGTGGGGTACGTGTATTACTGAGGTTCGCGGGAAGTTTCACATGCAATTGGCCCTGTGCGAGTGGGGTACGTGTATTACTGGGGTTCATGGGAAGTTTCACACGCGATTAGCCCTGTGCGAGTGGGGTACGTGTATTCCTGGGGTGCGTGGGAAGTTTCACACGCGATTGGCCCTGTGCGAGTGGGGTACATGTATTATTTGTTGTTCGTGGGAAGCTTCACACGCGATTGGCCCTGTGCGAGTGGGGTACGTGTATTACTGGGGTTCGCGGGAAGTTTGACACACGATTGGCCCTGTGCGAGTGGGGTATGTGTATTCCTGGGGTGCGTGGGAGGTTTCACACGTGATCGGAGCAGGGTACATGTAAATCGGGTGTGCGCGGGAAGTTTCACACGCGATTGGCCCTGTGCGAGTGGGGTACGTGTATTCCTGGGGTGCGCGGGAAGTTTCACACGCGATTGGCCCTGTGCGAGTGGGGTACGTGTATTAATGGGGTTCGCGGGAAGTTTCACACGCGATTGGCCCTGTGCGAGTGGGGTGCGTGTATTCCTGGGGTGCGCGGGAGCTTTCACATGCGATCGGAGCGGGGTACGTGTAAATCGGGTGTGCGCGGGAAGTTTCACACGCGATTGGCCCTGTGCGAGTGGGGTACGTGTATTCCTGGGGTGCGCGGGAAGTTTCACACGTGATTAGCCCTGTGCGAGTGGGGTATGTGTATTACTGGGGTTTGCGGGAAGTTTCACACACGATTGGCCCTGTGCAAGTGGGGTACGTGTATACCTGGGGTGCCCGGGAGCTTTCACAAGCGATTGGAGCGAGGTACGTGTAAATCGGGTGTGCGCGGGAAGTTTCACACGCGATTGGCCCTGTACGAGTGGGGTAAGTGTATTACTTGGGTTCGCGGGAAGTTTCACATGCGATTGGCCCTGTGCGAGTGGGGTATGTGTATTCCTGGGGTACGCTGGAAGTTTCACACGCGATGGGCCCTGTGCGAGTGGGGTAAGTGTATTACTTGGGTTCGCGGGAAGTTTCACATGCGATTGGCCCTGTGCGAGTGGGGTACGTGTATTCCTGGGGTGCGCGGGAAGTTTCACACGCGATTGGCCTTGTGCGAGTGGGGTATGTGTATTACTGGGGTTTGCGGGAAGTTTTACACGCGATTGGCCCTGTGCGAGTGGGGTACGTGTATTCCTGAGGTGCGCGGGAAGTTACACACGCGATTGGTCCTGTGCAAGTGTGGTACGTGTATTACTGGGGTTCGCGGGAAGTTTCACACGCAATTGGCCCTGTGCGAGTGGAGTATGTGTATTACTGGGGTTCCTGGGAAGTTTCACACGCAATTGGTCCTGTGCGAGTGGAGTACGTGTATTACTGGGGTTTGTGGGAAGTTTCACATGCGATTAGCCCTGTGCGAGTGGGGTACGTGTATTCCTGGGGTGCGCGGGAAGTTTCACACGCGATTGGCCCTGTGCGAGTGGGGTACATGTATTACTGGGGTTCGTGGGAAGTTTCACACGCGATTGGCCCTGTGCGAGTGGGGTACGTGTATTCCTGGGGTTCGCGGGAAGTTTCACACGCGATTGGCCCTGTGCGAGTGGGGTGCTTGTATTCCTGGGTGTGGGGGAGCTTTCACACGCGATCGGAGCGGGGTACGTGTAAATCGGGTGTGCGCGGGAAGTTTCACACGCGATTGGCCCTGTGCGAGTGGGGTACGTGTATTACTGGGGTTCGCTGGAAGTTTCACACACGATTGGCCCTGTGCGAGTGGGGTATGTGTATTCCTAGGGTGCGTGGGAGGTTTCACACGCGATCGGAGCATGGTACGTGTAAATCGGGTGTGCGCAGGAAGTTTCACACGCGATTGGCCCTGTGCGAGTGGGGTACGTGTATTCCTGGGGTGCGCGGGAAGTTTCACACGCGATTGGCCCTGTGCGAGTGGGGTACGTGTATTAATGAGGTTCGCGGGAAGTTTCACACGCGATTGGCCCTGTGCGAGTGGGGTGCGTGTATTCCTGGGGTGCGCGGGAGCTTTCACTTGCGATCGGAGCGGGGTACGTGTAAATCGGGTGTGCGCGGGAAGTTTCACACGCGATTGGCCCTGTGCGAGTGGGGTACGTGTATTCCTGGGGTGCGCGGGAAGTTTCACCCGTGATTGGCCCTTTGCGAGTGGGGTACGTGTATTACTGGGGTTTGCGGGAAGTTTCACATACGATTGGCCCTGTGCAAGTGGGGTACGTGTATACCTGGGGTGCGCGGAAGCTTTCACAAGCGATTGAAGCGAGGTACGTGTAAATCGGGTGTGCGCGGGAAGTTTCACACGCGATTGGCCCTGTGCGAGTGGGGTATGTGTATGCCTGGGGTACGCTGGAAGTTTCATACGCGATGGGCCCTGTGCGAGTGGGGTATGTGTATTACTGGGGTTCGCGGGAAGTTTCACATGCGATTGGCCCTGTGCGAGTGGGGTACGTGTATTCCTGGGGTGCGCGGGAAGTTTCACACGCGATTGGCCTTTTGCGAGTGGGGTATGTGTATTACTGGGGTTTGTGGGAAGTTTTACACGCGATTGGCCCTGTGCGAGTGGGGTACGTGTATTCCTGAGGTGCGTGGGAAGTTTCACACGCGATTGGTCCTGTGCAAGTGGGGTACATGTATTACTGGGGTCGCGGGAAGTTTCACACGCAATTGGCCCTGTGCGAGTGGAGTACGTGTATTACTGGGGTTCGTGGGAAGTTTCACACGCAATTGGCCCTGTGCGAGTGGAGTACGTGTATTACTGGGGTTTGTGGGAAGTTTCACATGCGATTAGCCCTGTGCGAGTGGGGTACGTGTATTCCTGGGGTGCGCGGGAAGTTTCACATACGATTGGCCCAGTGCAAGTGGGGTACGTATATACCTGGGGTGCGCGGAAGCTTTCACAAGCGATTGAAGCGAGGTACGTGTAAATCGTGTGTGCGCGGGAAGTTTCACACGCGATTGGCCCTGTGCGAGTGGGGTATGTGTATACCTGGGGTACGCTGGAAGTTTCACACGCGATGGGCCCTGTGCGAGTGGGGTATGTGTATTACTGGGGTTCGCGGGAAGTTTCACATGCGATTGGCCCTGTGCGAGTGGGGTACGTGTATTCCTGGGGTGTGCGGGAAGTTTCACACGCGATTGGCCTTTTGCGAGTGGGGTATGTGTATTACTGGGGTTTGTGGGAAGTTTTACACGCGATTGGCCCTGTGCGAGTGGGGTACGTGTATTCCTGAGGTGCGTGGGAAGTTTCACACGCGATTGGTCCTGTGCAAGTGGGGTACATGTATTACTGGGGTCGCGGGAAGTTTCACACGCAATTGGCCCTGTGCGAGTGGAGTACGTGTATTACTGGGGTTCGTGGGAAGTTTCACACGCAATTGGCCCTGTGCGAGTGGAGTACGTGTATTACTGGGGTTTGTGGGAAGTTTCACATGCGATTAGCCCTGTGCGAGTGGGGTACGTGTATTCCTGGGGTGCGCGGGAAGTTTCACATACGATTGGCCCTGTGCAAGTGGGGTACGTGTATACCTGGGGTGCGCGGAAGCTTTCACAAGCGATTGAAGCGAGGTACGTGTAAATTGGGTGTGCGCGGGAAGTTTCACACGCGATTGGCCCTGTGCGAGTGGGGTATGTGTATACCTGGGGTACGCTGGAAGTTTCACACGCGATGGGCCCTGTGCGAGTGGGATATGTGTATTACTGGGGTTCGCGGGAAGTTTCACATGCGATTGGCCCTGTGCGAGTGGGGTACGTGTATTCCTGGGGTGCGCGGGAAGTTTCACACGCGATTGGCCTTTTGCGAGTGGGGTATGTGTATTACTGGGGTTTGTGGGAAGTTTTACACGCGATTGGCCCTGTGCGAGTGGGGTACGTGTATTCCTGAGGTGCGTGGGAAGTTTCACACGCGATTGGTCCTGTGCAAGTGGGGTACATGTATTACTGGGGTTCGCGGGAAGTTTCACACGCAATTGGCCCTGTGCGAGTGGAGTACGTGTATTACTGGGGTTCGTGGGAAGTTTCACACGCAATTGGCCCTGTGCGAGTGGAGTACGTGTATTACTGGGGTTTGTGGGAAGTTTCACATGCGATTAGCCCTGTGCGAGTGGGGTACGTGTATTCCTGGGGTGCGCGGGAAGTTTCACACGCGATTGGCCCTGTGCGAGTGGGGTACGTGTATTACTGGGGTTCGTGGGAAGTTTCACATGCGATTGGCCCTGTGCGAGTGGGGTATGTGCATTCCTGGGGTTCGCGGGAAGTTTCACACGCGATTGGCCCTGTGCGAGTGGGGTGCTTGTATTCCTGGGGTGCGCGGGAGCTTTCACACGCGATCAGAGCGGGGTACGTGTAAATCGGGTGTGCGCGGGAAGTTTCACACGCGATTGGCCCTGTGCGAGTGGGGTAGGTGTATTCCTGGGGTGCGCGGGAAGTTTCACACATGATTGGCCCTGTGCGAGTGGGGTACATGTATTACTGGGGTTTGCGGGAAGTTTCACACACGATTGGCCCTGTGCAAGTGGGGTACGTGTATTCCTGGGGTGCGCAGGAGCTTTCACAAGCGATTGGAGCGAGGTACCTGTAAATCGGGTGTGCGTGGGAAGTTTCACACGCGATTGGCACTGTGCGAGTGGGGTATGTGTATTCCTGGGGTGCGCGGGAAGTTTCACACGCGATGGGCCCTGTGCGAGTGGGGTATGTGTATTACTGGGGTTCGTGGGAAGTTTCACATGTGATTGGCCCTGTGCGAGTGGGGTACGTGTATTCCTGGGGTTCGTGGGAAGTTTCACACGCGATTGGCCTTGTGCGAGTGGGGTACGTGTATTACTGGGGTTTGCGGGAAGTTTTACACGCGATTGGCCCTGTGCGAGTGGGGTATGTGTATTCCTGAGGTGCGCGGGAAGTTTCACACGCGGTTGGCCCTGTGCGAGTGGGGTACGTGTATTACTGGGGTTTGCAGGAAGTTTCACATGCGATTAGCCCTGTGCGAGTGGGGTATGTATATTCCTGGGGTGCGCGGGACGTTTCACACGCGATTGGCCCTGTGCGAGTGGGGTTCGTGTATTACTGGGGTTCGTGGGAAGTTTCACACGCGATTGGCCCTGTGCGAGTGGGGTACGTGTATTCCTGGGGTGCGCGGGACGTTTCACACGTGATTGGCCCTGTGCGAGTGGGGTACGTGTATTACTGGGGTTCGTGGGAAGTTTCACACATGATTGGCCCTGTGCGAGTGGGGTATGCGTATTCCTGGGGTGCGCGGGAAGTTTCACACGCGATTGGCCCTGTGCGAGTGGGGTACGTGTATTACTGGGGTTTGCGGGAAGTTTCACACGCGATTGGCCCTGGGCGAGTGGGGTACGTGTATTACTGGGGTGCGTGGGAAGTTTCACACGTGATTGGCCCTGTGCGAGTGGGATATGTGTATTACTGGGGTTCGCGGGAAGTTTCACACGCGATTGGCCCTGTGCGAGTGGGGTACGTGTATTACTGGGGTGCGTGGGAAGTTTCACACGCGATTGGCCCTGTGCGAGTGGGGTACATGTATTCCTGGGGTGCGCGGGAAGTTTCACACGCGATTGGCCCTATGCGAGTGGGGTACGTGTATTACTGGTGTTTGCGGGAAGTTTCACACGCGATTGGCCCTGTGCGAGTGGGGTACGTGTATTCCTGGGGTGCGCGGGAAGTTTCACACGCGATTGGCCCTGTGCGAGTGGGGTACGTGTATTCCTGGGGTGCACGGGAAGTTTCACACGCTATTGGCCCTCTGCGAGTGGGGTACATGTATTCCTGGGGTGCGCGGGAAGTTTCACACGTGATTGGCCCTGTGCGAGTGGGGTATGTGTATTACTGGGGTTCACGGGAAGTTTCACACGCGATTGGCCCTGTGCAAGTGGGGTACGTGTATTACTGGGGTGCGTAGGAAGTTTCACACGCGATTGGCCCTTTGCGAGTGGGGTACGTGTATTCCTGGGGTGCGTGGGAAGTTTCACATGCGATTGGCCCTGTGCAAGTGGGGTACGTGTATTCCTGGGGTGCGCGGGAAGTTTCACATGCGATTTTGCTGTCAGAGCGGGGTATGTGAATTTCGGGGGTGCGCGGGGAGTCCTACCCGTGAATTGGCAGTGTGGGTCCTCCCAGGTGTTCCCTCTACACCCTCCACGGCCCCTGCAGGCAGCCCACACCACAGGGTACTACCCTGCACCCCTGGTCATGTCCCGCAGGCAGCCCTTCCACCATGGGCATGCCCGCCAGTCAAGCCAGATGTCACCTTGCATTACTGATCACCAACTCATGTCCCCCAGAACCCCCACCCCCCAGCAGTCAGGGGCACCTGCCAGCAGGCCCCCACTCATGTCCCACTCATGTCACACTGCACCCCTGCCCCCCAGCAGTCAGGGGCACCTGCCAGCAGGCTCCTACTCATGTCCCACTGCACCCCCACCCCCCAGCAGTCAGGGGCACCTGCCAGCAGGCCCCCACTCATGTCCCCCAGCACCCCCACCCCCCAGCCATCAGGGGCACCTGCCAGCAGGCCCCCACTGATGTCCCACTCATGTCCCCCTGCACCCCCACCCCCCAGCAGTCATGGGCACCTGCCAGCAGGCCCCCACTCATGTCCCCCTGCACCCCCACCCCCCAGCAGTCAGGGTCACCTGCCAGTAGGCCCCGACTCGTGTCCCCCTGCACCCCCACCCCCCAGCAGTCAGGGTCACCTGCCAGCAGGCCCCCACTCATGTCCTACTCATCTCCCCCTCCCCCCACGTCATGACGATCCTCAATCTTGGGCCTAATGGCCAGCCAAATCACACCCCATGCCACCCCAGCCCAAAGAGCCAACCAAGTATTGCATCCACCCACATAGAAATGCCCATTACATGATACAACCCGAATGGCAAGTATGTAAATGAACACATGTCCGTCACACACACACAATGGGTGCAAGTGAATGTGAAAACCCACATCATGACATGCATGAAATCAATGAGAGAATACCACACACCGAAGTATGAAACAAAAATGTATTGAATCCAAAATTAATGTAATGAAAAGAAAACACACAATAATGTGAAGAAGAAATAAAATGCAGCATGTCCAGAAAATAATCAAAAATATGAAATCAGAATCCAAAGAAATCCAAATGAAAATGTGTCCAAAGTCTCAGTCCAACTAAGCAAATCCAAGGGAACAAAGTAAGTGAAATCCATTGCTCCATGGTGAAATGAAAAAAAAAAAATGAATCCACTGTTCAACTATATACAAATCACAAATCCAGGGTCCATGAGCCCAACAAATTAAATTAAACCTACAAAAAAGACTACCTAATAAAGAAGTATATACAAAAACGTGATGCATTGTCCAATCGCCCTAAAATAAACAAAAACAGAAAGGAAACCTAACACTATCTAACTATTTACAATGGCAACGGGCTAGTCCGACGGCTCACTTATTGATGTCCCGGGCCAGGGCATCATCAAACTCCCGCTCAATGTCCTGGAGGCGGTCCTCTTCCATGGCCCTGAGGGTTCGCAGGGATGACGACATGTTCACCTCCAACTCCTTGCGAATGGCCTCGAGGCACTCGGCCCGCCTCAGGGCCCTCGGCATGGAGCTCTCCGCCCTGACCATTGTGAGCCGTGCCTCTTCCGCCTGCTGCTGCTCCACATCTATGGCGTGGGCCAACAGCTGCCACACGGAAGACACTTGAAATCCCGGGTCCTCCTGCCCTATGGCCAATGCCTGCCCCTCCGATGTTGAAGGCCCAGAGCCATCATTGCTCCCACCATGTTGCTGCTGCTGTGCCTGTGCCTGCACCCTGGTTCTTGCTGCCTGCACGTCCTCCTCCGGCTGGGGTGCAGTTGTTGTGGTGGCCACCCCTGCTGGACGTCCGACTCCCGACTGTGGCAGGGATGTGTCCTCCACCAGCCTGGCCGCTGGGTCAGGGGCAGTTCCACAGGGTACCCAGGTGACACATTGGTGGGAAGATGGCATGGAGGACGACTGGCGCGTAGGGGGTTCAGGTGAGAAGGGGGTCACAAGAATGTCCAGCACACAGAGGAATCCAGCACCGGTGACCCGTCCCAGTAGGTCAACGTGGTCAAAAAGGCATGCGAGACGAAGTGCAGTATCTCCACGAAAACACTGCAGGTCACCTCGCATGCCCCGTTGACGCAACGCTATCCCACTCAGGACAGGCTCTACACGGTCCCGGATAGCCACGTCTGCAGGGAGAGGAAGGCCAGTTGTTGTGCGCTCATCCCCTCCCTGAAAACGGGTCTGGACGTAGGCATCCCTGCTGGTGCCAGATGTTGCAGTGACAGGATCAGGGCCAGGATTACACACAGGCACCTCCGCGGCGGCCTGTGCTGCCTCCTGTCCCTGCCCCTGCACTGCACCACTAGCACCAGTGGAATCCCCACCTCCAGACCCCATGTGTTTCCCTTCCGCGGCCTCCTCCTCCACCAAACCCCCACCAACCTGGATGAATCCATGGCATCTTCCTCCGTTGGACCCTGTGGAGTCTCAGCTGCCCCTTCTGCTGCCGAGGAGTCCACCTCCGACCTCTGCCTCTTGGACCTACCCTCGGCAGCTGCGGCCTGGGACGCGGCACCAGACTCCTCACTCCCCGACGAGATGACAATCTGGGAGGGGAGCCGGGCCTTGCGTCTCCGGCTGGTGGTGCGATCCTTCCCGCTGTGCTCTACAGAAATCTCTCCGCCCTCTTCATGCAGACAGGGAGAGATAAAACACAGACATCAGGGCACTGTACAATAGACTGATACACACTAGACAGTTGCATATGAGTGGCAGTGTCAAACTTCAGACATGGCATCGCACTCCACGACACACATGTCATTTCAACTCACACACATGAGCATTTCCACAACAATATTGCATCAGGCAGCAACATCCATACACATGCAACAGCATGAACAGCCGAAGGTGAGCTTGACATCACATGAAACACAGGAAGTGCAGTAGACACGCACACATGCCACCACACTTACATGCATGTCCACATCTCCTCCAACTGTCGCAGTGATGCGATCGCCATACATGTCACTTCTGGCATTCAGCCTTCTACATATCAGTGTCACGTGCATCCATGTTGCATCACAGTTGCACACTTGTCAAATACACATACATGCACCTGTACACAGTGCCGATACATGCAGCAGGAACCACCATCCATGTGTGACACCACAACCATGCCAACGTACATACACAGAAATTCAAACATGTGTGCTACCACACCTGCATTTGCACAGCATGCTTACCAACACATACACCATCGATGTGTCTCACACCTAAGAGGACTCACATGTGGCTGCCTCACTCCCCTGTTCATACACATCCCTACATGGCCCTACGAAAACACATGTGCAAACTGCACACTACTGGCACACCAGCACACGCACAGCATCCAATCAGTATGCATGTACACTTACCGCTCGACTCCAGACGGGTCTGCCTCTCAAGGACCTGGATGTGGAGCACTGGGCATATGTGTTCCAGGACCCTCATCTGGTGGTCGGACAGGTGGCCCCGGCGCCCCTTGGCATCCTCTGCCTTCAAGAGGCGCTGGGCCTTGTTGAGGGTCTTGGACCTGAAGTCCTCCCAGCGCTTCTTGACATGGTGTAAATCGCGGACTTCCACCCCCTCTGCGTTGATGGCAGTCACGATGTCCATCCAGATCCTGGTCCGTCCTTCATTGTCAGTGCGCGAACTTCCAAAGAGGGCATCATACTGCCCCAGGACTTGCTCCACCAGGACACCAACTTCCCTGGCACTGAAGCTGGTGGCCCTCTGCCTCTCTGGCTGGGGGCTGCCAGTGGTGCCAGATGGTGTTGTGCCAGACATGGCAACCCCAGAGGCAGGAGTGGGTGGGCAACTGGGTCCTGGGGCTGGGCTGTGGAGCGATGGTATCCCAGTCAGGTGTCTTCGGTTCCAGCAGGGGTGGTCACAGCAACTGCACCCCTGGCTGACGTGCAGGCAGCAAATAGCAGAGCACGTGGGCAGCAGGCAGTCAGGCAGCAGCAGATGGCAGGTGGGAGCGTGCTCGGGGCTCTGAGGGGCAGTAATTCGGCCTTCTAGGCAGGACCGTGGTCTTCCATGTGTTGTTGCGTGGCCAGCTTGATACGGAGTGATTTGGTACGTGAAAATCTTGCACGTCAGCGTGTAATTCGAGGAAAGGCCCTTTGCGCATAAGCGCATCAGCACACGTATGCGGTTTCATTGGACCAAAGGCCCTTAGCGCGTAAGCACTTCTGTGACGTGACTTCCACGGGGGTTTCCCTTGTGACGTGGCAGCGCATGTGGAAAAACTGCACGTCCGCGTGAGGATGCGTGTAATCCGAGGAAAGGGCCTACGTGCGTAAGTGACGTGACGCGCGCGGGCGTTTCCATCAACACGGGTGTATGTTCATCGTACACATCTAAAAACTGCACGTCCGAGTGTAAGCTTGTGTAATTGGAGGTAAGGGCCTTAGAGCGTACATGTGTAAGTGACACTGTACGTGTGGGCCGCTTGAAAAGGTACGTGTATGGACCCCATTCCCTTGTACGTGCTTTTCGTGGCGAGCGAGTGGGTGAATTCTGTACTTCTTGTCGGTTCACACGCGATTACTTCACAGCGTTTCAAGTTCGTACTCCCTGTTACCTCTGACAGCGTTCTTTATTCTTTTTGGGCCTGTTTCCTCAAACAGCGTTCACTTCTTCTTTTGTCCTGTCTCCTCAGACAGCGTACAATTCTTCTTTTGGTGGGGGTGTTGCCAACGCGCACACGCGCATCTTTTTCACATTCTTTTTCCAGGCAGACGGTGAGTCACTCACGTATTTACCAACTGTGCTTGCCCTGTGTGTTGCGTACCCCTTCAGAGGTCGTTGTAGGCTGCGTATATTACATGTACACTTATTTTTGTGTTTCTGGGTGCCTCAGCGTAGTGCGGGTTCATTCTTTCACGCACGTTGTCTACGAGGGGTTGCGTGCATGTTATTTTTTGATTTTGGGCTGCCTGTGCATTGCGTGACACATCATCTTCCCCCAGGGGTCACAGACAGCCTTGTTAGAGCACTAGGGTACGAATTCCATCTAGTACTCGACCCCTTTCACCCCCAATTGCCCAGGACAATAGTTTACTGCTACTCCCATACGCACAACAACATCAGTGCCATGGTTGGGAGGCAAAGGTGGCGGACCTTCAAAAGGTGGCTGTGGTTGGCGCGGTAGGGGACATGGCCGGGATTTGCAGGGTGCCCCTAGATCCCCATGTGTGGAGGACCAATCAGGGACACCCATGCCCCCCCCATGTTTGAGGGAAACGTGGCTGACACCATCCCAGCTCAGCCCTTGTTGGACCAGCCCATTGTGCACCTGACCTGGCACAGGATGACTCCCAGGCTGACTTCCAGGTCAGCAAGTCTAGGCCATGTGTGGCGGTGCAAGTTGGTGTCACCAAGCCACGTGGATCTGGGGCAGCTATGTCATCTGCTGCCCCAAGTAGGCAGGGTGGGGAGGCTGCAGGGGTATCTGCAGCTCCATCCACCCCAGCTCTGAGTCTCCCAGCCAGGACAGTGTCGGTCCAGGTCCATCAAACTAACGTTCCCCCTGCCAACATCACACTTCTGCCAATGCCTGCACCAAGGCCTATGGTCATTGTGCATTCGCACACACCTACTACCCAGTCCACCGGTGCTTCTGCCCCTACTGACCAGAGCGGCATAAGCCACTCAGGCTACGCTCCACCTTTGAAAAAGAGGAAGAAGGGTGCTCTGGCACAACAGGCTGAGACCCCAAACACGGCTACACACTCGGCACGTCAAGGAAGCCTAGCTTTAATGACCCGGAATTTGATGCACTTTTGAGCTATGTGTCGGCACATAGCCACGAAATGTTGGTGACTGCAGGGTGCAAGACCACACCTGGTCAACGTAGGGCACACTGGCAGACCATCGGGGACTGCATAACTGCCCTTGGATTTGTGAGGCGCACAGCTGATGATTGCTACAAGCGGTGGAATGACCTGAAACGTAGAGCAAAGAACAAGCTGGCCTCAAATCATGCCGCTAATCTGGTGACTGGCGGTGGTTCTCCACAAGAGGACAACTAACTCACTGAACATGAGTCTGTTGCTGGGACCTTCGTCACAGAGGAAAAGACCCAAGGTGTGGGAGAACTACCTGATTACAAGGCATTGTCCGGTGAGTGCCCATGCGTGTGTGTGTAATCCATGTGTATGTTGTTTAGGTGATGGGTTCTGATTGAGTGCCAGGTGAGGGTGTGTACTCCTGAGTGTTATGGGTCATCCATTTGCTTCCTCCCATACATTCACATCCTTGGATTTGGGTATGACTGCATCCCTTCTGCCAACAGTTGCCAATTAGGCCCACATTAGTGCAATTTACCTTGAACTGTCATCTTGCAACTACATTGTTCACATTTTGTGAGCGTTCTTTCAGGCTGATTGTTTCCACTCTCCCATTTTTAATACACATTTTTCTGCCATATTGCAACATATGTGATATGCTTCGGTCATTGTTTAAAGGCCAGACTGTGGCACTATTTTTACCTGGTTATGTTAATGATTACACCATTCAGGCCGATGGAGTTTTGGGCTGCAGATTATTTTTATCAGGGCCTGTTTGCATGTGGAACATGACAGATGTTTCCTGTAATGTTAAAGTGAGCATTTATCAGCCCACAATGACTGTATTATTGGACAATGGATGTATTTTAGTGTGTGGCACATGCATGTTTAGCAACACTATCCAGCATTAATCTTCGCATCATGTCGATGTGGCATGGATGTGTGGCAGTACTCATTCACTGACATATTGCTGTATTTTTGTAATTTAACGTGCTATGCTACATGACATCTGTGTGGTGGCATGTGTCATGTGTGTGTATTGGACATGCCACTCACAGCCTGATGTCTGATGCCAGTGCTACCCAACATGCTGCCAATGTGTTGCTTTTCCATCTTGCTCTCCCCAGTGTCTGCCTTTTTGACTCCACTTGCAACTCTTTGACAGTGCATGCATGGCAGGGTTATAGTCATGTGGGACATGTGTAAATCATGTACTGGATCTCTGCCTTGTCACAGCCTATGTGTGTGCTATGGTGCTCATGCCTGTTTCCATGTGTTGTGTTTCATGTTTTTGTAGGTGATGACACACTTGATGCTGTCGAGGTTGAGGAGATGGTGCAGACCCAGGAGGAATCACCGGGCATGACCGGGCACCAGTGGGGGACGTGGTGTGGTGGTGGGTGAAAACCCAATGTTACTGCAGACCATACTGTGCAGGGGTGTCTCTGGGTGCACCTCCCCAGACCTCTATTCAGGTGTCATTCGGATGATGAGACTTATGTGCAGTCGCAGGTAAGTGTTTCTGGCAGGGATTCTGTTCTGTCCAACCCACCTGCACCAGGGGTAGAACCCTCTATGGGGATGTCAGTGTTGGTAGGTCCGCCTTTGGTGGTTACGGATGCAAGGTCACACTCCACAGCATCTGATCCTGTTCCTGGGCCAGCAGATCAGAGGGGGAATGCAGTCCTGCAACCTCAGGCAGTGCCAGCACAGCAAGGTGCAGATACCTGGCCCCAAACAGGTGTGGTGCCCGTCAACGCAGTGGCCATGCGCCACCAGGCAATACTGTATGGGAAAACTCCATGTACGGTATGGCAACCCAACAGGCAGCATCAGTAGAAATGATGGCTCAGGCAATGGAGAGGGTGGCCACTTCCATTATCCCACCTGAAAGGCAGATGGAGCAACAACAGCAGGCAACAGACTCAATTTGCCAATCACACAGGGAAGACATTAAGGCGTCCAATAGGGACCGACGGGCGGCACTGGAGACTCTGCGCGAATCCATATCAATAGAGTCCCAGGGCCACAGGGAAGCCCAGAGGGTAGAACTACAGAACCTCAGGCAGACTCTGCTTGAACTTGAGGCTTACAGTAATTTCAGGGCAGAACAGCAGCTGGAGCAGCTCACACGTTCGCTCTATGCTGAGCTGCATGCAACACGTGAGGAGATCCGGGCATCACGCGAGGCCATGCGTGCAGAAATGCATACAACCCATGATGTGCTGCATGGGGATCTCCGCACTTTAATCCTCCAGAATCAGACCTTCCAGACCCGCATGCTTGCTGCCATGGAGGACCATACCAGGGCTTGCGTGGGCTGCCTCCCATAGTGCCACCACCTCCTGATGCAGCAGCAGAGGATGAGCAGAGCGACAGCAGTTCTCCCACAATGGCATAGCCGTGCATGCCATGAGCCCAAGGAGGTATTTTTTTTTCCGCTTCCGCAACATCCACGCAGGTGGGTGTTGGTGTGCACCCTTTCCTTGAACCTCCTGGGTGGCCTCCCCCACACCCCCTGGCCCCCACATGGCCATTTTTGATTTTTGATTTTTTTTATTAGTGTGTTGCCTTGTGTGGCTCCCATGGGCATCCACTGTATTCCGGCTGGGCACATGCAGGCTTGTCCTGAGTTTGGGTTAGATGCTTGGGTTTGTGAGAGACACACCCCTCCTGCTTCCCGTTTCCATGGGCTTGCAAAGGGTGTGACCAAGTGACAGTGAATTACACAGTGATGTTGGGCTCCCATGAGCTGTGTGGGCAGTCTGTAGTCAATACTGTGTAGACATCCCTAGTGGATATTGTTGTTGTATTGTACACTGCATGTTGTATTAATATGTGCTTGTACATGCATGTCTTCTTCATAATTTGCAGGTTCCTTCCTCATGTCTTCACGAGGCCATCTACTTTGCAGATGCAGTTCATGTTGTATGCAGTACACTGAGACATTTGCGTGGCAGCAGCACTCTATAGTTGGAAGGGCTCAATGTGCTGGCGTATTCAGGTTGTAAGACTACCACTACTTGAACTTAGTACTGTCAGGTTTTTGCATTTTTCCATGGTGTGTTGCAGCATTGTGTTGGTGGTAAGTATTTGGTAATGTGTGTTGTTAGTTACACATTACTAGGAACATATTTTGTGTGGGCAGTTTTATTAGGGACAGTGTACTTTGTGACACTTGTGTCAGGTCTTGTGCATTGCTTTGTTTGCTTTCACATTGCATGACATGCCATGGTGTGTTTGGTGGTGGAGCTGGGGAGGGATTGGGTGACATGGCGCTGTTCTCATGTTGTATTTAGCGGGTAATTAATTTAGCAGCATAGATGTATGTCTTTTGATGACACAGCATTGGTGGTGTTTGGGTAGGTAGGAATGCACACAATGTAACACTTCCAGGTGACCATTCTCAGGCTGGTATGGTTGTGACACTTGACTGTCCCTTATGTCATCATCATTGATTGTCAGCTGGTATGTGCCAGAGCTGTGTGCACTCCACAGGGGTGTGATTTTATGTGAAGTAATTAGCCACCAGCTGCGTACGGGCTGCCTCACCACGTGCCCTTTCCCCTCCCATGCGCAGTGGGCATGCATGTGGCTGGGGATGTGGGGGCACCACCATGTCCACCGGCAGGCCCCGGCATGTTGCAACGTTGTGCAGGACACATGCTGCCACTATGAACCTGCACACTACTGGGGGAGCGTATAACAGCTGCCCACCAGAACGGTCAAGGGAGCGAAAGTGTGACTTGAGCACTCCGAATGTGCGCTCCACTATGCCCCAGGTTGCAATATGGGCTGTGTTGTATCTTACCTCAGGTGGCGTGGTGGGGTTCGAATTGACGTCATCATGTGGGTGCTCAGAGGGTAGGCACTGTCCCCTGGGGAGGTGGTGATGGGTATCATTAGTGGGGTTGTGACCTTACTCAGTATCTGACATGCATTCATGTGCAGTGGCATTTATACTCACCAAGCAGCCATGTATTGCCATGCCGCCCAGCTTCTAGGTCCTGGTTTAGGGTTGACATTCTGTAATTGAAACTGTCGTGGGTGGACCCTGGATAGTTGGCATATAGTGAGGTGATGATTCCCTTGGCATCACATGATACCTGTACGTTGATGGAATGCCAGTGCTTGCGGTTTCTATAGATGTGCTCAGATGCCCTGGGGGGATGTAGAGCCACATGGGTGCAATCAATGGCACCTAGCACTTTGGGGAATTGTGCCACCCTGTAGAAATCCTGGACGACAGCCTGCCGTTCTGCAGGTGTTCTGGGCAGGTATATGTGCCTGCGGACTGATGGGCGTGCAGTCAACACCTGGTGTAGGCAGCGTGACTGCGTGGCCTGTGACACCCCCCCTACTATAGCACTTGTCCGCTGAAATGATCCAGTGGCCAAGAAGTGCAGTACATTGAGGACCTTCTCCAGGGGGCTGAGTGCTTGGGAGCACAGGGTGGGTGATGTGAGGTCATCCTCCCACTCACTCACCAGGTCGAGTATAATGTGAGGTGGAAACCAGTACCTGCCTTACACCTGGTCATCAGACATCCCAAAAAAGCTGGTTCTGGGTGTAAAAATTCTGGCCCTGACTATCCTCCTCCTCCTCCTCCTGCGATATCCCACGACCACTGCTGCTAGGAACGGTATGTTCATCTTGGCATCTGGGCTTATTTGTTGTTTGCGTGCACTTTTATTCTGCGCGGGTAAACCTACGCCTGCTTCCTGCTGGCGTACGTGTTTCCGGATTAGCACGTCTTTTTTGGCACACGCATTAGCCCTGTTCGATTCCATGAATACGTGTTGTAGACACGTGTGTGGGCGTTCCGCGCATTTGCCTCCTGTACTTCCCCCGTGAGCCCACATTTTCACGCGTTGTCCCCCATTCCGCGTGTTACGCCCCCTGTTCCGCCTACTTTTGTTGTGTGCGTTGTGCTATGAGCGCTTTCGCTGTGCGATTAGCTCAGGCTGTATGGTGATGTGTCTGCCAGCGTGCGCCATTCAGGATTTTAGTGCACATCGGGGATTTACACGTGCACGGACTTCCATGAATCGTTGTGCGCGGGTTTCGCTGCGATTTTCGCACTTGCGCTGCGATTCGCATGCTTTCGCACGCTTGCGCCGAAAATTTCAGCGCACATTATTTCCATGAATCGGCCTGAAAATCACTGCAAACAAAGGATGTATTTAAATCTGCAACTTTGATCCAAAACCATACTAACTGTGGCAAACTGTGTGATGGCAGAGTAATTTCTAATAAGTCATATCTGGGTTTTGTTATGGTGACTGACTGTTCACACAATTATTAAAGGCACATAAGATGTGTATCATACTCATGTCAACCCTGTGAGCTCAGGCCAGTTAGGATAGGTTATGTGGACTCCAGCCAGACTGCCTGTCTCTGCTCAGCCAGCAAGACCATAGCAGGAAGGCTGTCTATCTTTGTTCACTTGGGAGTTTGGGTAATACCTAGCAGGTGGGTTCTTGGGAACCATGCTTCGAAGAGGGACACCCATACCAGCCACACACCAGGGTGTTGCACACCAAAGGATCTTTGGGGCTGCAGGCTTGGGAAGGGGGTGGAGTTAGGACAGCAGAACAAACTGGAGGAAGGGTTGCCACATCGTGCATGTTTGTTGGCTTCTCTTTCCTTCCTGTCTCTTCCACTTTCTAGGTAACAGAGTACTTTAGGGATGATGCAAGATGGCAAACCTCACTTGTCAACCTGACCGGGATTTGACCCCTTAAAGCAGGTTTGCCTTTATTTAGTACCCTGTGGCCTTCTACCTTTATAAGGATGGGGTCCCCCACTCCTTCATTTATCCCTTTTGGGCCTTCAAGACAAGAAGAATTTGTTTGGACACTGTTGGGAGAACAGTCCTTTCCAAAGTCCTCCAATTGTGAGGTGAAGACAGGTGTGCCAAGTGTTGGGGAACAGGGACAGAAGTCCCAGGCCCCTCAGCGATTTCGGACGAGGTGGGTGTAGGAAAAGAGGTCACCCTCGCAACCCCCGGAACCAATATACCATTTAAAGGGACCGGGGGACACCCCCGCAGCCCCCGCTCCCCTTAAATGGTATAATAGGGCACACCTTTACCGGGTCAAACCACAGTGATTTTTTTTACCTCAACATTTTTGCCGCAATTTTATTACCCTGATACCGATTCTTACTATTAACATCCCGTAGACAGCAGACGCCATTTTAGAAGTTAGACACCATCTTGAAATTAAGGCCTAGTGCCACAGTTGTGCCAGTATGCTTAATGTTGTGTTAAGAATTGAAAGGGTGTACGTGTGTTTCTTGTGCTCAGCCCTGACTGCCCTGCAAAAGGCTAATTAAATTCAAGACACACAGTTGTTCATTGTCTCTTCTCATTAGCACATGTCATCCAGAAGGAATGTTCCCTACAAGGCCAAGAGAAGGCTGTAGTCAGTCTTTGAAGAGCTTTCCTACAAGAAGGAGGGTGAGGGCTTCAGGCCTCCATCAGTCCAGATTTCAAAATTATAGCAGGCAGGGACCCCTGAGTCCAGGACACAAGAATTTGAGTGCACTGACCAGCCCAAGTCCCCTGGTCCTAAACACTATAAAATGGCCAATCGATCAGAAAGATCAGAGAGTGGTGACCGGTTGCCCCCATCGTTGGTTCATGTGATTGATGCCGGGGGAGAAGGTAACACATTTAGGGCTGTGGGTGGGAGAGTTGTGGAGGCACTAACGCTTCTGGGTTTGGAGCGTGGGTTCACATAGTTTATCACAACCTCGAAAGTATCCGCCTCGCTCATGTCCTTGATGCTAGGAGCACTGTAGAAGCTATGAAAATAATTAACTATATAACTAGGTTTCCAATTAGCGTCTTTGTACCCGATGACGGAAGAGGAAGATCCCCACATGGAGGAAAATGGACAGAAGATACTGGGACCAATCGCCTGGCATCCCATATGGAGCAGGTTAAATGTGTATATGGTCGCACCAACCAGCTACCTGGATTTGTAACCTATGTGATTTGCGTCACTTGTGACACTGTGTACATTTATAACTTGCTGCTTATGCTGTTGTTATCAGAGCACTCTGTGGCTGCAGAGCTCTTTGCTGGCACATACTTGTATTTTTGTGATATTAAACCTTGCTCCTTGGTAAAGCATGTCATTGAAATACATGACTATGTTCAGGAAGACAAACCTGACGTCATGTGTCTTACGGAGACATGGCTTATTGAAGCCCATGGGCCAATCATAGATCAGCTGAACCCCCAGGTTACGTGTTCTTTGGGAGGCACAGAGAGGATAACGTTGGGGGTGGAGTGGCCGTTATCTGCAAAAAGCAGCTGGGATTTTACAAGGCCAAAATACAATGTACGGGCAGTGACATTAGTCATGTGAAATTGATCTCCAACCCTAACTATAACATGAATATAGTATTACTCTACCGACCACCAGGAGACTCATGTAATTTTAAGGACGAATTTGTCAATATAGTTGCGCCCATGATTACCACAAATTCAGGGTTGGTCACCTTAGGTGATTTTAATCATTGGAAAAATGACAAATCCGACAACAAAGCCCTTCAACTGGAAAAAATGTTAAAAACACATCACATTATATGTCATAACACCAAACCCACACACAATATGGGTCATATTCTAGATTGGATTGGAGGTGGAAATGTTCAGTTTGGACCCATTATCACTACCCCATGTATCTGGTCAGACCACTATTTTGTGTCTTGTTCATTGAAGCTTCCTGTTAAAGCCCCAAGAGTACATGTGGCGGCACATATAGTTAAAGCTCGAAACTTTAAAAATGTTACCGCCCATATTCTAACGGATTGTATAGAGTTACTTATGACTAAAACACACAACCTTAACGGTCCAGAGAGCCTTATAAATAGTTATAACGACGAAATGCTTGAAATGTTAGATAAATATGCCCTATGAAGGAAAAAAACGTCAATGATTTGCCCAACCGCCACAAATGGTTCTCCCTCGCAATAGCGGGGCTCAAAACTAGAATAATACAAGCGGAACACACTTGGCTTAAAGATCAATCCAATGAGAACTTGCTGGCATGGAAGCTTATTGAGAAGCAGTATAAGAACATGATTATTAAGACAAAAAAATCCTTTTATGATGACCAAATAAACAGGTCTGGGGACAAGACGAAAGAACTCTTTCGGCTCTTTAGAACATGGGAGAAACCCACTGTCTGTAATCCCCCAATTAAACCCACAGATGATGACTGCAATAGAGTCCAGAAGGCCTTTGCTCAGAAACTTTTGAAGGCTCAAAATAAAATTATGCAAGAAGTTCAAGCACCCTCACTGCCAGGTCCTATATCGAAATTAAGTCAGTCAGAAACAGCTACTTGTATTGATCCTTTAAAAGATCTGATAAATCACAACCCTGTAGTAGCTGGTTAACAGGACCAACTTGCCGGTTTTGACTTTAAAGAACCCTCCCATATGGCATCCCATATGGAGCAGGTTAAATGTGTATATGGTCGCACCAACCAGCTACCTGGATTTGTAACCTATGTGATTTGCGTCACTTGTGACACTGTGTACCTTTATAACTTGCTGCTTATGCTGTTGTTATCAGAGCACTCTGTGGCTGCAGAGCTCTTTGCTGGCACATACTTGTATTTTTGTGATATTAAACCTTGTTCTCCTTGGAAGAGGTGTGCTGGGTCTTTTTCCCTAGTGGGTTGTATTTTTCTGGTGTGAGCATTTAGGATTTACTATACACAAGTCAGTGGCAAGCTCTGCCCCCTAACCATCCCCAGGGAGCATTGGAAGTGACTGTTGTTGAACCAAGACCTGCACTCTGTGTAATCTGCAATGGCACCCAGACTCCTCACTGGAGGTGACAGACTCCTGCAGGTGCCATCTAGTCTCTTCGGATTAGGAGTGAAGCCATGAATTGGGACACACAGCACCAGATGAAGTCAAAGCATCTGACATCCTGGTTGCACAGCTTCAAACCACATTTAAACTGCCAAATGACTCCGAGAGGAAACCTCCACTGCAGACCAAGGGAGTTTCTCCCAATGTAAGATTTATTGGCACATTACCTGATACCACGCTAGACATGCACAGTCACAATAGAAACAATGCCACCAATAAAACTAAGCTTTCTACAGGGATTGGAACCTCTCTCACTGAACGTGCCATAGTTCTTCTGAACACCCGCTCCTTGGTAAAGCATGTCATTGAAATACATGACTATGTTCAGGAACACAAACCTGACGTCATGTGTCTTACGGAGACATGGCTTATTGAAGCCCATGGGCCAATCATAGAGCAGCTGACCCCCCAGGTTACATGTTCTTCGGGAGGCACACAGAGGATAACGTTGGGGGTGTTGTGGCCATTAACTGCAAAAAGCAGCTGGGATTTTACAAGGCCAAAATACAATGTACGGGCAGTGGCATTAGTCATGTGAAATTGACCTCCAACCCTAACTATAGCATGAATATAGTATTACTCTACCGACCACCAGGAGACTCATGTAATTTCAAGCACAAATTTGTCAATATAGTTGCGCCCATGATTACCACAAATTCAGGGTTGGTCACCTTAGGTGATTTTAATCATTGGAAAAATGACAAATCCGACAACAAAGCCCTTCAACTGGAAAAAATGTTAAAAACACATCACATTATATGTCATAACACCAAACCCACACACAATATGGGTCATATTCTAGATTGGATCGGAGGTGGAAATGTTCAGTTTGGATCCATTATCACTACCCCATGTATCTGGTCAGACCACTATTTTGTGTCTTGTTCATTGAAGCTTCCTGTTAAAGCCCCAAGAGTACATGTGGCGGCACATATAGTTAAAGCTCGAAACTTTAAAAATGTTACCGCCCATATTCTAACGGATTGTATAGAGTTACTTATGACTAAAACAAACAACCTTAACGGTCCAGAGAGCCTTATAAATAGTTATAATGACGAAATGCTTGAAATGTTAGATAAATATGCCCTATGAAGGAAAAAAACGTCAACGATTTGCCCAACCGCCACAAATGGTTCTCCCGGCAATAGCTGGGCTCAAAACTAGAAAAATACAAGCGGAACACACTTGACTTAAAGATCAATCCAATGAGAACTTGCTGGCATGGAAGCTTATTGAGAAGCAGTATAAGAACATGATTATTAAGACAAAAAAATCCTTTTATGATGACCAAATAAACAGGTCTGGGGACAAGACGAAAGAACTCTTTCGGCTCTTTAGAACATGGGAGAAACCCACTGTCTGTAATCCCCCAATTAAACCCACAGATGATGACTGCAATAGAGTCCAGAAGGCCTTTGCTCAGAAACTTTTGAAGGCTCAAAATAAAATTATGCAAGAAGTTCAAGCACCCTCACTGCCAGGTCCTATATCGAAATTAAGTCAGTCAGAAACAGCTACTTGTATTGATCCTTTAAAAGATCTGATAAATCACAACCCTGTAGTAGCTGGTCAACAGGACCAACTTGCCGGTTTTGACTTTAAAGAACCCTCCCATATGGCATCCCATATGGAGCAGGTTAAATGTGTATATGGTCGCACCAACCAGCTACCTGGATTTGTAACCTATGTGATTTGCGTCACTTGTGACACTGTGTACCTTTATAACTTGCTGCTTATGCTGTTGTTATCAGAGCACTCTGTGGCTGCAGAGCTCTTTGCTGGCACATACTTGTATTTTTGTGATATTAAACCTTGTTCTCCTTGGAAGAGGTGTGCTGGGTCTTTTTCCCTAGTGGGTTGTATTTTTCTGTTGTGAGCATTTAGGATTTACTATACACAAGTCAGTGGCAAGCTCTGCCCCCTAACCATCCCCAGGGAGCATTGGAAGTGACTGTTGTTGAACCAAGACCTGCACTCTGTGTAATCTGCAATGGCACCCAGACTCCTCACTGGAGGTGACAGACTCCTGCAGGTGCCATCTAGTCTCTTCGGATTAGGAGTGAAGCCATGAATTGGGACACACAGCACCAGATGAAGTCAAAGCATCTGACATCCTGGTTGCACAGCTTCAAACCACATTTAAACTGCCAAATGACTCCGAGAGGAAACCTCCACTGCAGACCAAGGGAGTTTCTCCCAATGTAAGATCTATTGGCACATTACCTGATACCACGCTAGACATGCACAGTCACAATAGAAACAATGCCACCAATAAAACTAAGCTTTCTACAGGGATTGGAACCTCTCTCACTGAACGTGCCATAGTTCTTCTGAACACCCGCTCCTTGGTAAAGCATGTCATTGAAATACATGACTATGTTCAGGAACACAAACCTGACGTCATGTGTCTTACGGAGACATGGCTTATTGAAGCCCATGGGCCAATCATAGAGCAGCTGACCCCCCAGGTTACATGTTCTTCGGGAGGCACACAGAGGATAACGTTGGGGGTGTTGTGGCCATTAACTGCAAAAAGCAGCTGGGATTTTACAAGGCCAAAATACAATGTACGGGCAGTGGCATTAGTCATGTGAAATTGACCTCCAACCCAAACTATAGCATGAATATAGTATTACTCTACCGACCACCAGGAGACTCATGTAATTTCAAGCACAAATTTGTCAATATAGTTGCGCCCATGATTACCACAAATTCAGGGTTGGTCACCTTAGGTGATTTTAATCATTGGAAAAATGACAAATCCGACAACAAAGCCCTTCAACTGGAAAAAATGTTAAAAACACATCACATTATATGTCATAACACCAAACCCACACACAATATGGGTCATATTCTAGATTGGATCGGAGGTGGAAATGTTCAGTTTGGATCCATTATCACTACCCCATGTATCTGGTCAGACCACTATTTTGTGTCTTGTTCATTGAAGCTTCCTGTTAAAGCCCCAAGAGTACATGTGGCGGCACATATAGTTAAAGCTCGAAACTTTAAAAATGTTACCGCCCATATTCTAACGGATTGTATAGAGTTACTTATGACTAAAACAAACAACCTTAACGGTCCAGAGAGCCTTATAAATAGTTATAATGACGAAATGCTTGAAATGTTAGATAAATATGCCCTATGAAGGAAAAAAACGTCAACGATTTGCCCAACCGCCACAAATGGTTCTCCCGGCAATAGCTGGGCTCAAAACTAGAAAAATACAAGCGGAACACACTTGACTTAAAGATCAATCCAATGAGAACTTGCTGGCATGGAAGCTTATTGAGAAGCAGTATAAGAACATGATTATTAAGACAAAAAAATCCTTTTATGATGACCAAATAAACAGGTCTGGGGACAAGACGAAAGAACTCTTTCGGCTCTTTAGAACATGGGAGAAACCCACTGTCTGTAATCCCCCAATTAAACCCACAGATGATGACTGCAATAGAGTCCAGAAGGCCTTTGCTCAGAAACTTTTGAAGGCTCAAAATAAAATTATGCAAGAAGTTCAAGCACCCTCACTGCCAGGTCCTATATCGAAATTACGTCAGTCAGAAACAGCTACTTGTATTGATCCTTTAAAAGATCTGATAAATCACAACCCTGCAGTAGCTGGTCAACAGGACCAACTTGCCGGTTTTGACTTTAAAGAACCCTCATTAACTGAAATGTTGGGTTTGCTTAAAACCATGCATCCCACCAACTGCCCGGGTGAACTATTTCCCTCCAAATACAACTTAGAGCACCAGGACTTGTTTGTTCCTTTTCTCTGCCGATTTGTTAACTTGTCTTTTCGTAACAGTATTTTTCCTCAGTCTATCAAAAATGTAGCAGTCACTCCCTTGTTGAAAAAAGTAGCACTACACCCTTCGGATGCAGCAAATCTAAGGCCTATCACTAACACCCTCTTCTTCCTTAAACTTATTGACAAGGAAGCTACTGTACAATTGCAATCGTAGGTACTAGACACCAGTAAACTACATGTGAAGCAATCTGGTTTTCGGAGTTTCCACGGTACTGAGAATGCATTGTTGGACTTGCAAACGTGCATGCATTCCAAATTGGAACATAGTAGGTCGGGGCTGCTGATGCTGTTAGATCTATCAGCAGCCTCCGACTTGCTAGACCAAAAAACCTTGCTCGATCAGATGTCCACTGTCGGAAGACTCTCCAAAAATGCCATCACCTTGCTCGGATCCTTTTTGGAAGGTCACCAGTCATGGGTATTTTGGGGTAACTGTGCTTCCGAGCCACAGACCACGACATGCGGAGTCCCTCAGGGAGCTTGTCTTTCCCCCCTGTTGTTCAACATTTATATCTTCCCCCTATGTGTCCAAATAGAATCACTGGGGATTTTCTTCTGCAACTACGCCGATGACTTCCAACTGGTATTGGATATCACCGGGAATCATGATATTGACCAACTGACACTGGCAGCAGCCTATCACCTTATAAAACAATGGATGTCCATGAATTAGCTCTGTTTAAACGCTGCAAAGACTGAATTAATGCTATTCGGCCCTCAGCAGGCCCAAACCAAATTAGACCAGAGATATGCACTTTTTACTATTGATGGCAACCACATTAATGTAGTACAGAAAGTTAAGACACTAGGTACATATGGAGGAAAGTCTGGACTGCGAGGCACATGTTACAGCAATTTCCACAAATGCCAATTACCATCTCAAAGTGTACAGACTAGTAGCACCTTTAATCTCGGTGGAAATCGTATCAAGCTCGCGAGGGCGGTGATCCTTCCACTTGTAGACTATTGTAACGCCTTATTGGGAGGTGCCAATAAGGCTGACATCTAACAGCTACAGAAAATACAGAACGCTGCAGTATGCATTATCTATCAGATGAAATACAACCTGTCACAGTTGTATTTTTGGTAATGCTCCCCTATACCTGAAAGAAAAGATCAGTATCTACCGACCTAGGTAATATCTAAGATCTACAGAGGGCTTCCTGTTGGAACTACCCTGGATAAAACAATCTTGTGGTTTAGGTCGAGCTTTCCACATCTAGGGGTGCCAGAGCATGGAATGCCCTACCCCTACAGTTACGAAAGACGGAGGACCATCTTGTCGTTCGTAAACAACTGAAGACGATGCTGTCTTACTAGAATTGACTGTGCTAAGCTACTCGCCACTTTTTCTGCCTCTCGGCACCTAGATGCCTACGGGCTTTGGTGCCTTACAAGCCTCATAACATAACATAACATAACATATCATAACATAACGTAACATAACATAACATAACATAACTGTGTTCAGCACCCTTTGAAATTATGCTGGACAGCTGTGCATAAATCTTTGAACATCATTCAAACCACATTTGACGCCCTGGCAAGGGACCCCTGTTCATACAGTTTTGAACTGCATTCACACAGCATTTGCTGCCTTTAAACCTGACACAGGACTCGCTGTGCTGCCTTGGCACATTGTTTGCACCTTCCGACTGTTGTTTGCAACCTTGGCACTGGTGTGACCTTCACAAGAAGCTTGGGTTGATGCAGATGAGCCACCCAAGAACCAGAATAAGGTATTGCTGAGAGGCCCTGTCCCCCGTGTCCACTTTTGGAACTATAGTGACTGCTAAGCCACCCCATTACACCTTTTTCACAAATGACATGGCCTTTTGAAAGTGACATTCATGCAATTTCTTGCTTTTCATCAATGCTAGATCACCCAGAGTGCTTTCATGTGGATGGTGTTCATTGTCTGGCTTCTTTCCACAAGGCATTGGGATTTTGCTGGTGTTTTGACAGTGAGTTATGTTTTGCATATGATGTGTTTAATTAAAGTATTTACATATTTTTTTTATTTTTTATTAAAATGTCACAGTTTGCATACAAACATTTGCATTTCAGTATTTCATTCTAATTTATGCATTCGGCTATTTCATTATCATTTTAAAGTTTTAAAAAATATTTCTTAGCAGGAGGCAGAGTTGATACAAAGCTGTCTGAGTTTTCTTAGCTAGTTGTGTCTTGAAGGATAGGTGTTTGTTGATGTGGAACGTGAGGGACTTGGTGCAGGAGGTGAGCTTGGAAACCCTCAGAGTTTATTTATTTATTTTATTTATTGGTTATTTGTAATGCACCTATACACATGTGTTTCGTTTATGGTTGATAGCCAGGTCTGTATATCCAGGTGTTTGGTGTTGTTGGTGAGGAGTAGGAATTCGGTCATGGAGGGGTTGAGCTTCAAGTATGCACTGGACATCCAAAACTGGATCAGCAAGAGGCAGGTTTTGAGCCTATGGATGTCCTTGATGGAGTCGATCTTGAGGTATATCTGTGTGAAATGGGCGTATTGGTGGATGTGGATGTTGTGTGTGGCTAGAAGGGCTCCCAGCAGCTCCATTTATAGATTGAAGATCACTGGGGAGAGGATGGAACTCTGCAGTACTCCACGGGTGACAGGTAGCATTGGCGATCTAGAGGAGTCCATCTCAACAAACTGCTTGCGCTTGGTGAGGTAGGAGTTGAACCAGTGTAGGACAAGGTTGCTGATTCCCATGTGCTGATGTAGGATGTCCTTAAGCACCTTGTGGTCCACTGTCTCGAATGTGGGCGAGAGGTCGAGTAGAACCAGTAGGCATGGGTGGACATTGTCAAGGATGTTGAGGGCGTTGTCGACCACCTGTGTGGTTGCTCTCTTTGTGCTGCATCTGGTTTTGAATCTGGATTGGTAGATTTGGAAGAGATTGTTGGTGTTGATGTGTGGTAGTTGTGCGGCTACCCCTTTCTCAATCTTACCTAAGAAGGGAATATGGGTGATGGAGCAATAGTTACCAAGGTTGCCAGGATCCAGATTGGGCTTCTTTAGTAGAGGGTGGATTTGTCCTGTTTTTAGGGTCAATGGGAAGGTGCCTTGAGTTAGGGAGCTGTTAATGATCTCCAGGTAGGGAAGGAGTTCTTCTGTGGGGAGGTTCTTCAGGATGGATGCTAGGAGGATGTCATCTTTATACAATGTGGCTTTGAGGGCAGCCAGGGTTTCTACCAGGTCCTCTGTCAAGAGTGTCTTGAATATTGTCCAGGGTGTCATGATATTGTGAAGAGGGATGTGAGGTAGGTCTGTGGATGCAGAAATGGCATTGGTGAAGGTGTTGATGGCAGTGGAGTTTTCGATGGAGTCTATGGAGTGTATAGAGTGTGGTATGGCAGGGTTTTGTAACGGGTTGATGCACTGCTTGACCACTTTGAGGAGGGCTCTACCTTTGTTGTCCGCTTCTGCTGTGGTATTCTGATAGTAGGAGGCCTTGGCTGTGTTGATTAGGTGTCGGCGGATTGCTCAGAGTTCCTTGAGGAGTGACAGGGTCAGATGCAGTCCTGGATAGGTGCCAGGTTTTCTCTTGTTTCCTGATGACTCTTTTGCTGAGGTTGACGTCTTGCGTGTACCAAGGTGCTGACGGTTTCAGTTTGCAGGTGCGTTGTTTCAGAGGCATGTGTCGGTTGATTGAGGCTGAGAGGGTGGCATTGAGGGCTTCCAGTAGAGAGTCACAGTTTGGTTGGGGGTGTCCAGTCCATGTAAGGTGTAGTGTGGCAAGGTCTTCTGTGAGGGCTTTCACTGGGAAATTCTTGAAGGACCTGAAGGCTTATCTGCTGGGTTTCTGCTGGGAGTGCTTAGCTGGGGTGGTGTGCAGAATGTTGAAAGGCACGTATAGGTGGTCAGACCAGTCAAGCGGGAGAGGAGAGTTGTAGTGGAGGGAAGACAGTGCAGTGATGATTAGGTCAAAGATGTTACCTTCCTTGTGTGTTGGGTCTTTCGTGAGGGTGTCGAGAAGGCTGAGGAGAACGTCATTCATCGGTTTGGTGGTATTGCTGCTTGGGAGGTTGAAGTCTCCTAGGAAGATGTTGTTTTCATGCGTTAGGGACATGGTGGTGACCAGGTCGATGAAGTCTCTGATGAAGGCAGTGTTGGGTGTGGGTGGTCTGTAGATGAGATGGAAGGTGACTGTGTATGTCGGGCAGAGCAGGAAGTGTCAGAAGAGGTCTTCAAAGGAGACAGTGTTGTCAACGTTAAGTATTGTGCAGGGCCACAAGGTCTTGTGTATGACTGCAAGGCCTCCACCTGTCTAGTTCGGCCAGTTTCTGTGTCGGATGCTGTAGCCGTTGGGGACAAGGACATCTAGGATGAGGGTGTAGGTGGGTGTGAGCCAGGTCTAGGTGATCAAGAGGGCATCAAGGTTGTTTGTAGGGATGAGGTCAGCAATGTCTGCTGCATGGGTGATAGCTGAGCGGATGTTGATGAGCATCAAATTCCATGTTGTGAACGGTGACGGGGTGTTGATGGGCTCGAGGCTGATGTGGGTGAGGTTGCTGCATGGCGGAGTCCATGCCTTAGAGGAGGGGTAATGTCGTTGATGTTGGCATTGCCTGCTGTTGGTGGGGATGGTCTGTGGGGACTGAGGGAGAAAACACATGTCGGTGCATGCTTACAGGTTGTCTGAGCAGAAGTTCGGAGCCCTGGGTGTTGCCGGTCCAAACAGGTCCAAACTGGAATTGCCCTTTTCTTTGTCTGCCTTTACTTCAGGCGAGAGATGCCCTTGATCTAAGATCGAAGAACAGAAAGGAAGAGGTAGGGCTAAGAAGGTGGGTGGGGCTTAGGCCAGGTAACCTAGATCCACTTGCACCGTTTCACCAACTGAAAATGAAAGATGCCGGAAGGCTGCTAAAGTAGTGAAAAGTGGGGAAAAACAGGAATCAGCCAACAGTTTAAAGTGATTGACAGGTGAGCGGGGCTTAGGCCAGGTGACCTAGATCCACTTGCACCGTCTCACCAACTCAAAATGAAAGAGGCCTGAGGGCTGCTAAAGTAGGGAAAAAGGGTGGGGAAACATGAAGGCGCAGTCAAGCCTATCACTCAATGGAACAAAGAAAAATGGTTTTACTTCCAAATTACTTGTACTCGAGGAGTGTTCCATTGAAAAAGTGTCTAGCCCTTCCATTAGTACATAGCGTAATCAAAACCTCTGCACATAAGCCAAGAAACAGCCAGCCAAGGGTTCAAAGAAAAATATTGTTCCATTCATTGATAACTCACTGTGGCTCTCTGATTTGAAAATATCCATTACCAGGGCTGGACTGCCCCACCGGGACACCGGGACATCCCCCGGTAGGCCTCTGGCCTGCAGGGCCTCTTTGGCGCCTGAATCCGCCTGGGTGATTTGTGTGAATTGGCTGCCTGCAGTGCAGGCTGCCACCACTGACGCCACGCTGGCGCCTGGCGCAGCCTGCACATTTTTTTCTTTCCAGGATTGGGCTGAGAAGCTAGGCTGCGCGCCTGCGCATGAGGGCCTCGGCTGCCTCCTTAGCACGGGAACCGAAACCGCACATGCCCTGCCTGCCCCTGCACACACATTGCGCAGCAGCACAGGTCAGGTGCAGGGCAGGCTGGCAGTGCGGGCTGGGCAAAGAAGTGTTTGGTGTGCACTGCCAGGGCAGCGTAGGCCGCAGTGAGGGGCCTTCTTCGCTATGGCGTGATCAAGGTAAGCGTAGTTGACAGAGCCCATGTCTCCTCTTCTGCCGCATGGGCCAAGTGTTTCATTCCCCTTGTAGCTTGCAAGGCTCTGACAACGATCAGGTCGTTCATCACGAGAGACATGTGAGCACCGCACCAGTTTCGCGCACCTCTCCATTTTACTAGACAGTAAACTATGTCAAGTGTCACGTGTTGTTGTATATCTTTACACCAGTGCAGTTTGGCTGCCGTATACCCCCCCACCCCCTGAATTGGCTACTGGTGAGTTCAGGAGAGG